>NW_028120141.1:617732-632732 GCF_965119305.1 Pelophylax lessonae
ACCCCTAACCCTAAAGCTATCCCTATCTAACCCTAACCCCTTACCCTAAATTCTAACCCTAACCCTCTAAACCTATCCCTAACCCTAAGACTACCCTAACCCTAACCCTATCTAATCCTAACCCTAACCCCTAACCCTAGCCCTAACCCTTACCCCCTAACCCTAAACCTTACCCTAACCCTAACCCTTACCCTAACCCTCTAATCCTAACCCTAACCCTAACCTCAACCCCTAACCCTAACCCTATTCCCTAACCCCAACCCCAACCCCAACCCTAACCCTAACCCTCTAACCCTAACCCTCTAACCCTAACCCTAACGCTAACCCTAACCTGTCTATAACCCTAACCTGTCTCTAACCCTAACCCCTAACCCTAACCCTCTAACCCTAACCCTAAGCCTCATCCTAACCCTAACCCCAACCCTAACCCTTAACCCTAACCCTAACCCTAACCCCAACCCCTAACCCTAAACCCTAACCCTAACCCTAACCCTTAAGCCTCACCCTAACCCTAACCCTTACCCTAACCCTCACCCTAACCCTCTAACCCTAACCCTAACCCCTAACCCCAACCCCATCCCCAAACCTAACCCTCTAAGCCTAACACTAACCCTCTAAACCTAACCCTAACCCTAACCTTCTAACCATAAACCTCTAACCCAAGCCCTTACCTAACCTAACCATAACACTAACCCTAACCCTAAGCCTACACTAACCCTAAGCCTAACCCTATCTAACCCTAACCCCTAACCTTAACCGTAGCCCTAACCCTAACCCCCTAACCCTAACCCTTACCCTAACCCTCTAATCCTAACCCTAACCCCAACCCTAACCCTAACCCTCGAACTCTAACCCTAACACTAACCCTAACCCTCTAACCCTAACCCGTCTCTAACCCTAACCCTAACCCCTAACCCTAACCCTCTAACCTTAACCCTAAGCCTCATCCTAACCCTAAACCTTACCCTAACAGTCTAACCCTAACCCTTCTCTAACCCTAACCCTAACCCAAACCCCTAACCCTAACCCTCTTACCCTAACCCTAAGCCTTATCCTGACCCTAACCCCAACCCTAACCCTAACCCTTACCCCAACCCCTAACCCTAACCCAAAACCCTAACCCTAAACCCTAACCCCTAACCCTAACCCTAACTCTAACCCTAACCCTAACGCCTAACCCTAACCCCTTACCCTAACCCCTAATCCCTAATGCTAACCCTAAGCTATCCCTATCTTACCCTAACCCCTTACCCCTAACCCCTTACCCTAAATTCTAACCCTAAACCTCTAACCCTATCCCTAAGCCTAACCTAAACCTATCTAACCCTAACCCGAACCCTAATCTTAATCCTCTAACCCTAACCCTCTAACCCTAACCCCAACCCTCTAACCCTAACCCTCCAAACCGGACCCTTACCCTAAACCCTAACCCTATCCAACCCTAAAGCTATCCCTATCTTACCCTAACCCCTTACCCCTAACCCCTTACCCTAAATTCTAACCCAAACCCTCTAACCTTATCCCTAACCCTAAGCCTACCCTAACCCTAAACCTATCTAACCCTAACCCGAACCCTAATCTTAACCCTCTAACCCTAACCCTCTAACCCTAACCCTCTAACCCTCTAACCCTAACCTTCTCACCCTAACCCTAACCCCTAACCTGAACCCTAACCACTAACCCAACCCTAACCCTAACCATAACCCTCTAACCCTAACCCTAACTCCTAACCCCTAACCCTAACATTACCCCTACCGCTAACCCTAACCGTCTAACCCTAAACATAACCCTAACCCCCTAACTGAAACCCCCTAACCATAACCCTATGTATCAAACCCTAACCCTAACCCTCTAACCCTAACCCTAAACCGTAACCCTAATCCTCAACTCTAACCCTAACCCCCAAACCCTAACCCTCTAACCCTAACCTTAACCCCAAACCCTAACTCTAAACCTAACCATAACCCTAACTCCTAACCCTAACCTGCACCTTAACTCTAATCCTAACCCCAACCCTAGCCCTCTAACCCTCTATCCCTAAACCTAACCCTAACCTTAACCCTCTAACCCTAATCTTAACCCTCAAACCCTAACCCCAACCCTCTTACCCTAACCCTCTAAACCGGACCCTAACCCTAAACCCTATCCCTATCCAACCCTAAAGTTATCCCTATCTAACCCTAACCCCTTACCCCTAACCCCTTACCCTAAATTCTAACCCTAACCCTATCCCTAACCCTCTAACCCTAACCCGAACCCTAAACTTAACCCTCTAACCCTAACCCTCTAACCCTAACCTGAACCCTAAACTTAACACTCTAACCGTAAAACTAACTCTAACCCTCTAACCCTCTAACCCTCTAACCCTAACTCTAACCCTCTAACCCTACCCCTAACCCTTACCCTCTAACCCTAACCCCTAACCCCTAACCCTATCCAACCCTAAAGCTGTCCCTATCTAACCCTAACCCCTTAAACCTAACCCCTTACTCTAAATTCTAACCATAACCCTCTTACCCTATCCCTAACCCTCTAACCCAAACCTTAACCCTCTAACCCCAATCCTCTAACCCTAACCCTATAACCCTAACCCTCTAACCCTAACCTTCTAAACCTAACCTTAAACCCTAACCCTAACACCTAACCCTACCCCAAACCCTAACCCTCTAACCCTAACCCTAACTCCTAACCCCTACCCCTACCCCTAACCCTAACCCTAACCCTCTAACCCTAACCCTAAACATAACCCTAACCCCCTAACCAAAACCCCCTAACCCTAACCCTATGTATGTAACCCTAACCCTCTAACCCTAACCCGAACCCTTACTCTAACCCTAACCCTTTAACCCTCTAACACTCTAACCCTAACTCTAACCCTAACCCTAACCCTCTAACCCTAACCCTAAACCGTAAGCCTAATCCTAAACCCTAACCGTAACCGAAACCCTCTAACCCTAACCCTAACCTTAACCCCTAACCCTAACTCTAACCCTAACCCTAACCCTCACCTTAACTCTAATCCTAACCCTAGCCCTCTAACCTTCTATCCTTAAACCTAACCCTAACCTTAATCCTCTAACCCTAATCCTAACCCTCAAACCCTAACTCCAACCCTCTAACCCTAACCCTCTAAACCGGACCCTAACCCTAAACCCTAACTCTATCCAACCCTAAAGCTATCCTTATCTTACCCTAACCCCTTACCACTAACCCCTTACCCTAGATTCTAACCCTAACCCTCTAACCCAATCCCTAACCCTAAGCCTACCCTAACCCTAAACCTAGCTAAGCTTAACCCTAACCCTAATCTTAACCCTCTAACCCTAACCCTCTAACCCTATCCCTCTAACCCTAACCTTCAAACCCTAACCCTAACCCCTAACCCCTAACCCCTTACCCTAAATTCTAACCCTAACCCTATCCCTAACCCTCTAACCCTAACCCGAACCCTAAACTTAACCCTCTAACCCTAACCCTCTAACCCTAACCTGAACCCTAAACTTAACACTCTAACCGTAAAACTAGCTCTAACCCTCTAACCCTCTAACCCTAACTCTAACCCTCTAACCCTACCCCTAACCCTTACCCTCTAACCCTAACCCCTAACCCCTAACAGTATCCAACCCTAAAGCTGTCCCTATCTAACCCTAACCCCTAAACCTAACCCCTTACTCTAAATTCTAACCATAACCCTCTTACCCTATCCCTAACCCTCTAACCCAAACCTTAACCCTCTAACCCCAATCCTCTAACCCTAACCCTCTAACCCTAACCCTCTAACCCTAACCTTCTAAACCTAACCTTAAACCCTAACCCTAACACCTAACCCTACCCCAAACCCTAACCCTCTAACCCTAACCCTAACTCCTAACCCCTACCCCTACCCCTAACCCTAACCCTAACCCTCTAACCCTAACCCTAAACATAACCCTAACCCCCTAACCAAAACCCCCTAACCCTAACCCTATGTATGTAACCCTAACCCTCTAACCCTAACCCTAACCCTTACTCTAACCCTAACCCTTTAACCCTCTAACACTCTAACCCTAACTCTAACCCTAACCCTAACCCTCTAACCCTAACCCTAAACCGTAAGCCTAATCCTAAACCCTAACCGTAACCGAAACCCTCTAACCCTAACCCTAACCTTAACCCCTAACCCTAACTCTAACCCTAACCCTAACCCTCACCTTAACTCTAATCCTAACCCTAGCCCTCTAACCTTCTATCCTTAAACCTAACCCTAACCTTAATCCTCTAACCCTAATCCTAACCCTCAAACCCTAACTCCAACCCTCTAACCCTAACCCTCTAAACCGGACCCTAACCCTAAACCCTAACTCTATCCAACCCTAAAGCTATCCTTATCTTACCCTAACCCCTTACCACTAACCCCTTACCCTAGATTCTAACCCTAACCCTCTAACCCAATCCCTAACCCTAAGCCTACCCTAACCCTAAACCTAGCTAAGCTTAACCCTAACCCTAATCTTAACCCTCTAACCCTAACCCTCTAACCCTATCCCTCTAACCCTAACCTTCAAACCCTAACCCTAACCCCTAACCCCTAACCCGAACCCTAACCCCTAACCCTAACCCTGACACCTAACCCTAACCCTAACCCTACCCCTAACCCTAACCTTCTAACCCTAACTTTTAACCCCTAACCCTACCCCTAACCCTCTAACCCTAAACATAACCCTAACCCCTTAACCATAACAACCTAACCCTAACCCTATGTATCTAACCCTAAACCTAACCCTAACCCTCTAACCCTAACCCTAAACCATAACCCTAATCCTAAACCCTAACCCCCAAATCCTAACCCTCTAACCCTAACCCTAACTCCTAACCCCTACCCCTAACCCTAACCCTCTAACCCTAACCTTAAACATAACCCTAACCCCCTTACCAAAACCCTCTAACCCTAACCCTATGTATCTAACCCTTACCCTCTAACCCTAACCCTTACCCTCTAACCCTAACCCTTACTCTAACCCTAACCCTTTAACCCACTAACTTTGGGGAAAAATCAAGAGAGCAGCCTAAAAACATCAAAATTACGAGGCTTATATACCAATGCCAGAAGCCTGGCCAACAAGATGGGAGAGCTGGAGCTGCTGATGTTTGAGGAGGACTTAGATTTTGTGGGGATAACTGAGACTTGGTTTGACAGCTCTCATGACTGGATGGCGACCATTCAGGGGTATTCCCTTTATCGCAGAGATAGAGAGGGTAAAAAAGGGGGAGGGGTATGTTTGTATATTAAGAACAGTATACAGGTAAATATGAGGGATGATATTAATAATGGAGCTATGGACGAAGCAGAATCCCTATGGGTAGAGCTTCAAAGGGAAGGCACGGTGGGGAAGGTAATATTGGGCGTATGCTATAGGCCCCCCAACCAGAGGGAGGAGGGGGAGGCGGACCTCATGTTACAGATAGGATTGGCAGCAAGGATGGGAAATGTCATTATAATGGGGGACTTTAATTATCCTGATATAGACTGGGCAGAAGGAACCGCGCATTCAGCCAAGGCTAGGCAGTTCCTAAATGTTTTGCAGGACAATTTCATGGGTCAGATGGTGAATGCACCGACAAGAAACAATGCGGTACTTGACCTACTGATTACCAACAATACAGACCTGCTCACGGATATAGAAATACGGGACAACTTAGGGAACAGTGACCATAGGTCAATTGGTTTCAGTATTAATTACAGTAATAGGAAACACAAGGGTAATATAAGGACACTGAATTTCAAAAGAGCCAATTTCCCTAAACTGCGCTCGCTGCTAGAAAATATCAAATGGGATAGAACCCTGGGAACAAAGAACACGGAGGAAAAATGGGAGTGCTTCAAGAGCATACTTAACAAGGGGGTGGGCCAGTGCATTCCACAGGGAAATAAATTTAAAAGAGCAAAACTAAACCCTGGGTGGCTAAACTCCAACATAAAAATGTATATTAGAGCTAAAGAAAAGGCCTTCAAAAAATACAAGACTGAGGGGTCATTGGCAGCATTTAAGCACTACAAAGAGTGTAATAAGAAATGTAAAGATGAAATCAGGGCGGCTAAAATAGAACACGAGAGACATATAGCGGAGGAGAGTAAAAAGAACCCCAAGAAGTTCTTTAAGTATATAAACAGTAAGAAAGCGAGGCCAGAACACATTGGCCCCATAAAAGATGATAAAGGAAAAATGGCCACAGAGGACAGAGAAAAGGCGGAAGTGTTAAATAATTTCTTTTCTTCAGTCTTCACAAAGGAATCGGGGGGCTACACGAACCCAGCTTGTAAGGCCGAACTAAATAATACACCTCAGGAAGTGCCGCCATGGCTAACAGAGGATAGACTTAGAGCTAAACTAGAGAAACTTAACATAAATAAATCCCCGGGACCGGATGGCTTGCACCCAAGGGTTCTTAATGAGCTCAGCCAGGTGATTGCCAGACCATTATTCTTGATCTTTAAGGATAGTTTACAGACAGGTATGGTGCCAGCTGATTGGAAAAAAGCCAACGTGGTACCAATATTTAAAAAGGGGCCGAGATATATCCCGGGTAACTATAGGCCGGTCAGCCTAACATCAGTAGTCTGCAAAATTTTGGAGGGGATGATAAGGGACCACATACAAGACTTTAGTAATGAAAACGGTATTATAAGTAGTAATCAGCATGGATTCATGAAAAATCGTTCATGCCAAACCAATCTATTAACCTTCTACGATGAAGTGAGCTGCCACTTAGATAAAGGTAAGCCTGTGGATGTGGTGTATCTGGACTTTGCAAAGGCCTTTGACACCGTTCCCCACAAACGCTTACTGTACAAACTAAGGAAGGTAGGTATGGACCATAAGGTGAGTACCTGGATAGAGAACTGGCTCCAGGGGAGAGTCCAGAGGGTGGTGATTAATGGGGAGTACTCTGAGTGGGCGGGTGTGGAAAGTGGGGTCCCCCAGGGTTCTGTCCTGGGACCAATCCTGTTTAATTTATTCATAAATGATCTAGAGGAGGGGATATCTAGTACAATCTCAGTATTTGCAGATGATACTAAATTAGGCATGCCAATATCTTCTATACAGGATGTGGAAATCTTGCAAGCAGACCTGAACAAAATAACGGGGTGGGCAACTACATGGCAGATGAGGTTTAATGTAGAAAAATGTAAAGTAATGCACTTGGGGGCCAGAAACCAGAAAGCAAGCTACTCACTAGGGGGGGAACCTCTGGGTGAGTCTAGGATGGAAAGGGACCTGGGGGTACTGGTAGACAACAGGCTTGGAAGTGGCATGCAATGCCAAGCCGCTGCAAGCAAAGCCAACAGAATACTGGGTTGTATAAAAAAGGGGATTCACTCCAGAAATAAAGAGATTATTCTTCCACTCTACAAAACTCTGGTCCGGCCACATCTGGAGTATGCTGTCCAGTTCTGGGCACCGGTCCTCAGGAAGGATGTGCTGGAACTGGAGAAAGTCCAGAGAAGGGCAACAAAAATAATTAGGGGAATGGAGGACATCAGCTATGTGGAAAGACTACAAGCACTGAACTTATTCTCTCTGGAGAAGAGACGATTGAGGGGGGATATGATATCAATGTACAAATACTGTACTGGCGACCCTAGCATAAGGAACAAACTATTCAGAGTAAGGGAATACAATAAGACACGTGGCCACTCACTAAAACTTGAGGAAAGGCGGTCTAACCTTAAAGTGCGTAAGGGGTTCTTCACTGTAAGAGTAGTAAGGATGTGGAATTCTCTTCCGCAAGCAGTCGTATCAGCGGGGAGCCTTGATAGTTTCAAAAAACTATTGGATGGACACCTTAAAGACCACAACATACAGGGGTATACAATGTACGGTTAGCAAACACACACACACATCATAGGTTGAACTGGATGGACTTGTGTCTTTTTTCAGCCTCACTAACTATGTAACTATGTAACTATGTAACCCTCTAGCCATAACTCTAACCCTAACCCTCTAACCCTAACCCTAAACCGTAAGCCTAATCCTAAACCCTAACCGTAACCCTAACCCTCTAACCCTAACCCTAACCTTAACCCCTAACCCTAACTCTAACCCTAACCCTAACCCTCACCTTAACTCTAATCCTAACCCTAACCCTAGCCCTGTAACCTTCTATCCCTAAACCTAACCATAACCGTAATCCTCTAACCCTAATCTTAACCCTCAAACCCTAACTCCAACCCTCTAACCCTAACCCTAAACCCTAACTCTATCCAACCCTAAAGCTATCCCTATCTTACCCTAACCCCTTACCCCTAACCCCTTACCCTAAATTCTAACCCTAACCCTCTAACCCTATCCCTAACCCTACCCTAACCCTAAACCTATTTAAGCCTAACCCTAACCCGAACCCTAATCTTAACCCTCTAACCCTAACCCTCTATCCTATCCCTCTAACCCTAACCTTCAAACCCTAACCCTAACCCCTAACCCTTACCCCTAACCCTAACCCTGACACCTAACCCTAACCCTACCCTTAACCCTAACCGTCTAACCCTAACTTGTAACCCCTAACCCTACCCCTAACCCTCTAACCCTAAACATAACCCTAACCCCTTAACCGTAACCCCCTAACCCTAACCCTATGTATCTAACCCTAAACCTAACCCTAACCCTCTAACCCTAAACCGTAACCCTAATCCTAAATCCTAACCCTAACCCCCTAACCCTAACCCTCTAACCTTAACCCCTAACCCTTACTCTAAACCTAACCCTAACCTTAACCCCTAACCTTAACTCTAACCCCACCCTTCAACCCACTAACCCTATAGCCATAATTTTAACCCTAACCCTAACCCTCTAACCCTAACCCTAAACCGTAAGCCTAATCCTAAACCCTAACCGTAACCCTAACCCTCTAACCCTAACCCTAACCTTAACCCCTAACCCTAACTCTAACCCTAATCCTAACCCTCACCTTAACTCTAATCCTAACCCTAACCCTAGCCCTGTAACCTTCTATCCCTAAACCTAACCATAACCGTAATCCTCTAACCCTAATCTTAACCCTCAAACCCTAACTCCAACCCTCTAACCCTAACCCTAAACCCTAACTCTATCCAACCCTAAAGCTATCCCTATCTTACCCTAACCCCTTACCCCAAACCCCTTACCCTAAATTCTAACCCTAACCCTCTAACCCTATCCCTAACCCTAAGCCTACCCTAACCCTAAACCTATTTAAGCCTAACCCTAACCCGAACCCTAATCTTAACCCTCTAACCCTAACCCTCTATCCTATCCCTCTAACCCTAACCTTCAAACCCTAACCCTAACCCCTAACCCAAACCCTTACCCCTAACCCTAACCCTGACACCTAACCCTAACCCTAACCCTACCCTTAACCCTAACCGTCTAACCCTAACTTGTAACCCCTAACCCTACCCCTAACCCTCTAACCCTAAACATAACCCTAACCCCTTAACCGAAACCCCCTAACCCTAACCCAAACCCTATGTATCTAACCCTAAACCTAACCCTAACCCTCTAACCCTAAACCGTAACCCTAATCCTAAATCCTAACCCTAACCCCCTAACCCTAACCCTAACCCTCTAACCTTAACCCCTAACCCTTACTCTAAACCTAACCCTAACCATAACCCTAACTCCTAACCCTAACCCTCACCTTAACTCTAATCCTAACCATAACCCTAGCCCTCTAACCTTCTATCCCTAAACCTAACCTCAACCCTCTAACCCTAATCTTAACCCTTAAAGCCTAACCCCAACCGTCTAACCCTAACCCTCTAAACCGGACCCTAAACCTAAACCCTCTAACCCTATCCAACCCTAAAGCTATCCCTATCTAACCCTAACCCCTTACCTCTAACCCCTTACCCTAAATTCTAACCCTAACCCTCTAACCCTATCCCTAACCCAAACCCTTTAACCCTAACCCTAACTCCTAACCCTAACCCTAATCCCTAACCCCTAACCCTACCCCTACCCCTAACCCTAACCTTAACCCTAACCCTCTAACCCTACCCCTAACCCCCTAACCCTATGTATCTAACCCTAACCCTAACCCTCTAACCCTCTAACCCTAACATTCTAACCCTAACCCTTTCCCTAGCCCTAACCCTACCTCTAACCCCTAACCCTAACCATAACCATGACCCTACCCTAACCCTAACCCTACCTTACCCTAACCCTAACCCCCTAACCCCTTAAGCCTAACCCTAACCCTTACCCTAACCCTCCCCTTAACCCTCTAACCTTAACCCTAACCCCTAACCCCAACCCCAAGCCTAACCCTAACCCTCTAACCCTAACCCTCTAAACCTAACCCTAACCCTAACCTTCTAACCCTAACCCTCTAACCCAACCCCTAATCCTCTAACCCTAACCCTCACCCTAAACCTAACCCTAACCCCAACCCTAACCCCTAACCCTCTAACTCTAACCCTGTAACCCTAACCCTCTAACCCTAACCCTCACCCTTGCCCTAACCCTAACCCTAACCCTAACCCCAAACCCTAACCCTAACCCCAACCCCATCCCTAACCCCAACCCCTAACCCTAACCCTAAATCCTAACCCTAACCATCTAACCCTAACCATTACCTTAACTCTAATTCTAACCCCAACCCTAGCCCTCTAACCCTCTATCCCTAAACCTAACCCTAACCTTAACCCTCTAACCCTAATCTTAACCCTCAAACCCTAACCCTAACCCCAACCCTCCTACCCTAACACTTTAAACCAGACCCTAACCCTAACCCTATCCAACCCTAAAGCTATCCCTATCTAACCCTAACCCCTTACCAATAACCCCTTACCCTAAATTCTAACCCTAACCCTCTAACCCTATCCCTAACTCTAACCCTCTAACCCAAACCCTAAACTTAACCCTCTAACCCTAACTCAAACCCTCTTACCCTAACCTGAACCCTAAACTTAACCCTCTAACCCTAACCCTCTAACCCTAACCCAAACCCTCTAACCCTACCCCTAACCCTAACCCTCTAACCCTAACCATAACCCTAAAGCTATCCCTATCTAACCCTAACCCCTTAAACCTAACCCCTAACCCTAACCCTAACCCCAACCCCATCCCTAACCCCAACCCCTAACCCTAACCCTAACCCTAACCATAACCATCTTACCCAACCCTTACCGTAACTCTAATTCTAATCCCAACCCTAGCCCTCTAACCCTCAATCCCTAAACCTAACCCTAACCTTAACCCTCTAACCCTAATCTTAACCCTCAAACCCTAACCCCAACCCTCCTACCTTAACCCTCTAAACCAGACCCTAACCCTATCCAACCCTAAAACTATCCCTATCTAACCCTAACCCCTTACCCTAAATTCTAACCCTAACCCTCTAACCCTATCCTTAACCCTAACCCTCTAACCCTAACCCAAATCCTAAACTTAACCCTCTAACCCTAACCCTGAACCTCTTACCCTAACCTGAACCCTAAACTTAACCCTCTAACCCTAACCCTAACCCTCTAACCTAACTATCTAACCCTAACCCTCTAACCCTACCCCTAACCTTCTAACCCTACCCCTAACCCTAACCCCCTAACCCTAAAGCTATCCCTATCTAACCCTAACCCCTTACCCCTAACCCCTTACTCTAAATTCTAACCTTAACCCTCTAACCCTATCCCTAACCCTAACGCCAACACCTAACCCTAACTCTAATCCCTAACCCCAACCCTAACCATCTAACCCTAACCCTAATGCCAACCCTAACCCTCTAACCCTAACCCTAACCCGTCTCTAACTCTAACCCTAACCCTAACCCCTTAACCGTAACCCCCTAACCCTAACCCTATGTATCTAACCCTAAACCTAACCCTAACCCTCTAACCCTAAACCGTAACCCTAATCCTAAATCCTAACCCTAACCCCCTAACCCTAACCCTCTAACCTTAACCCCTAACCCTTACTCTAAACCTAACCCTAACCTTAACCCCTAACCCTAACTCTAACCCCACCCTTCAACCCACTAACCCTATAGCCATAACTCTAACCCTAACCCTAACCCTCTAACCCTAACCCTAAACCGTAAGCCTAATCCTAAACCCTAACCGTAACCCTAACCCTCTAACCCTAACCCTAACCTTAACCCCTAACCCTAACTCTAACCCTAATCCTAACCCTCACCTTAACTCTAATCCTAACCCTAACCCTAGCCCTGTAACCTTCTATCCCTAAACCTAACCATAACCGTAATCCTCTAACCCTAATCTTAACCCTCAAACCCTAACTCCAACCCTCTAACCCTAACCCTAAACCCTAACTCTATCCAACCCTAAAGCTATCCCTATCTTACCCTAACCCCTTACCCCAAACCCCTTACCCTAAATTCTAACCCTAACCCTCTAACCCTATCCCTAACACTAAGCCTACCCTAACCCTAAACCTATTTAAGCCTAACCCTAACCCGAACCCTAATCTTAACCCTCTAACCCTAACCCTCTATCCTATCCCTCTAACCCTAACCTTCAAACCCTAACCCTAACCCCTAACCCGAACCCTTACCCCTAACCCTAACCCTGACACCTAACCCTAACCCTACCCTTAACCCTAACCGTCTAACCCTAACTTGTAACCCCTAACCCTACCCCTAACCCTCTAACCCTAAACATAACCCTAACCCCTTAACCGAAACCCCCTAACCCTAACCCAAACCCTATGTATCTAACCCTAAACCTAACCCTAACCCTCTAACCCTAAACCGTAACCCTAATCCTAAATCCTAACCCTAACCCCCTAACCCTAACCCTAACCCTCTAACCTTAACCCCTAACCCTTACTCTAAACCTAACCCTAACCATAACCCTAACTCCTAACCCTAACCCTCACCTTAACTCTAATCCTAACCATAACCCTAGCCCTCTAACCTTCTATCCCTAAACCTAACCTCAACCCTCTAACCCTAATCTTAACCCTTAAAGCCTAACCCCAACCGTCTAACCCTAACCCTCTAAACCGGACCCTAAACCTAAACCCTCTAACCCTATCCAACCCTAAAGCTATCCCTATCTAACCCTAACCCCTTACCTCTAACCCCTTACCCTAAATTCTAACCCTAACCCTCTAACCCATCCCTAACCCAAACCCTTTAACCCTAACCCTAACTCCTAACCCTAACCCTAATCCCTAACCCCTAACCCTACCCCTACCCCTAACCCTAACCCTAACCTTAACCCTAACCCTCTAACCCTACCCCTAACCCCCTAACCCTATGTATCTAACCCTAACCCTAACCCTCTAACCCTCTAACCCTAACATTCTAACCCTAACCCTTTCCCTAGCCCTAACCCTACCTCTAACCCCTAACCCTAACCATAACCATGACCCTACCCTAACCCTAACCCTACCTAACCCTAACCCTAACCCCCTAACCCCCTAACCCCTTAAGCCTAACCCTAACCCTTACCCTAACCCTCCCCTTAACCCTCTAACCTTAACCCTAACCCCTAACCCCAACCCCAAGCCTAACCCTAACCCTCTAACCCTAACCCTCTAAACCTAACCCTAACCCTAACCTTCTAACCCTAACCCTCTAACCCAACCCCTAATCCTCTAACCCTAACCCTCACCCTAAACCTAACCCTAACCCCAACCCTAACCCCTAACCCTCTAACTCTAACCCTGTAACCCTAACCCTCTAACCCTAACCCTCACCCTTGCCCTAACCCTAACCCTAACCCCAAACCCTAACCCTAACCCCAACCCCATCCCTAACCCCAACCCCTAACCCTAACCCTAAATCCTAACCCTAACCATCTAACCCTAACCATTACCTTAACTCTAATTCTAACCCCAACCCTAGCCCTCTAACCCTCTATCCCTAAACCTAACCCTAACCTTAACCCTCTAACCCTAATCTTAACCCTCAAACCCTAACCCTAACCCCAACCCTCCTACCCTAACACTTTAAACCAGACCCTAACCCTAACCCTATCCAACCCTAAAGCTATCCCTATCTAACCCTAACCCCTTACCAATAACCCCTTACCCTAAATTCTAACCCTAACCCTCTAACCCTATCCCTAACTCTAACCCTCTAACCCAAACCCTAAACTTAACCCTCTAACCCTAACTCTAACCCTCTTACCCTAACCTGAACCCTAAACTTAACCCTCTAACCCTAACCCTAACCCTCTAACCCTAACCCTCTAACCCTAACCCAAACCCTCTAACCCTACCCCTAACCCTAACCCTCTAACCCTAACCATAACCCTAAAGCTATCCCTATCTAACCCTAACCCCTTAAACCTAACCCCTAACCCTAACCCTAACCCCAACCCCATCCCTAACCCCAACCCCTAACCCTAACCCTAACCATAACCATCTTACCCAACCCTTACCGTAACTCTAATTCTAATCCCAACCCTAGCCCTCTAACCCTCAATCCCTAAACCTAACCCTAACCTTAACCCTCTAACCCTAATCTTAACCCTCAAACCCTAACCCCAACCCTCCTACCTTAACCCTCTAAACCAGACCCTAACCCTATCCAACCCTAAAACTATCCCTATCTAACTCTAACCCCTTACCCTAAATTCTAACCCTAACCCTCTAACCCTATCCTTAACCCTAACCCTCTAACCCTAACCCAAATCCTAAACTTAACCCTCTAACCCTAACCCTGAACCTCTTACCCTAACCTGAACCCTAAACTTAACCCTCTAACCCTAACCCTAACCCTCTAACCTAACTATCTAACCCTAACCCTCTAACCCTACCCCTAACCATCTAACCCTACCCCTAACCCTAACCCCCTAACCCTAAAGCTATCCCTATCTAACCCTAACCCCTTACCCCTAACCCCTTACTCTAAATTCTAACCTTAACCCTCTAACCCTATCCCTAACCCTAACGCCAACACCTAACCCTAACTCTAATCCCTAACCCCAACCCTAACCATCTAACCCTAACCCTAATGCCAACCCTAACCCTCTAACCCTAACCCGTCTCTAACCCTAATCCTAACCCCTAACCCTAACCC
>NW_028120141.1:635232-642732 GCF_965119305.1 Pelophylax lessonae
ACCCTAATCTTAACCCTCAAACCCTAACCCCAACCCTCCTACCCTAACCCTCTAAACCAGACCCTAACCCTAACCCTATCCAACCCTAAAACTATCCCTATCTAACCCTAACCCCTACCAATAACCCCTTACCCTAAATTCTAACCCTAACCCTCTAACCCTATCCCTACCTCTAACCCTCTAACCCAAAACCTAAACTTAACCCTCTAACCCTAACTCTAACCCTCTTACCCTAACCTGAACCCTAAACTTAACCCTCTAACCCTAACCCTAACCCTAACCCTCTAACCCTAACCCTCTAACCCTAACCCAAACCCTCTAACCCTAACCCTCTAACCATAACCCTAAAGCTATCCCTATCTAACCCTAACCCCTTAAACCTAACCCCTAACCCTAACCCCAACCCCATCCCTAACCCCAACCCCTAACCCTAACCCTATACCCTAACCCTAACCCCTAACCATAACCATCTAACCCTAACCCTTACCCTCCTACCCTAACCCTCTAAACCAGACCCTAACCCTATCCAACCCTAAAACTATCCCTATCTAACCCTAACCCCTTACCCTAAATTCTAACCCTAACCCTCTAACCCTATCCCTAACCCTAACCCTCTAACCCTAACCCAAATCCTAAACTTAACCCTCTAACCCTAACCCTAAACCTCTTACCCTAAACTGAACCCTAAACTTAACCCTCTAACCCTAACCCTCTAACTCTCTAACCCTAACCCTCTAACCCTACCAATAACCCTCTAACCCTACCCCTAACCCTAACCCCCTAACCCTAACCCCTAACCCTAAAGCTATCCCTATCTAACCCTAAACCCTTACCCCTAACCCCTTACCCTAAATTCTAACCTTAACCCTCTAACCCTATCCCTAACCCTAACGCCAACACCTAACCCTAACTCTAACCCCTAACCCCAACCCCAACCCTAACCATCTAACCCTAACCCTAATGCCAACCCTAACCCTCTAACCCTAACCAGTCTCTAACCCTAACCCTAACCCTCTAACATTAACCCTAAGCCTCATCCTAACCCTTACCCTAACAGTCTAACCCTAACCCGTCTCTAACCCTAACCCTAACCCCTAACCCTAACCCTCTAACCCTAACCCTCATCCCAACCCTAACCCCAACCCTAACCCTAACCCTAACCCCTAACCCCTAACCCTAACCCTAACCCCCTAACCCTAATCCCCTAACCCCCTAACCCTAACCCTCTAACCCTATCCCCTATCCCATAACCCCTAACCCTACCCCAAACCCTCTAAACCTAATCCTAACCCTAACCCTCTAACCCTAACCCTAAACTGTAACCCTAATCCTAAACCCTAACCCAAACCCTCTAACCCTAACCTTAACCCCTGACCATAACCCCTAACCCTAAACCTAATCTTAACCCTCTAACCCTAACCCTCTAACCCTAACCCACTAACCCTAACCCTCTAACCCTAACCTTCTAACCCTAACCCGAACCCTAACCCTAACCCCTAACCCTAACCCTAACCCTAACACCTAACCCTAACCCTACCCCTAACCCAAACCCTAACCCTCTAACCCTAACCCTAACTCCTAACCCTACCCCTAACCTTAACTCTCTAACCCTAACCCTAAACATAACCCTAACCCCTTAACCATAACCCCCTAACCCTAACCCTATGTATCTAACCCTAACCCTCTAACCCTAACCCTTCCCTTAACCCTCTAACCCTAACCCTCTAACCCTAACTCTAACCCTAATCCTAACCCTAATTCTCTAACCCTAACCCTAAACTGTAACCCTAATCCTAAACCCTAACCCTAACTCTCTAACCCTAACCCTCTAACCCTAACCCTAACCGAAACCCCTAACCCTAACTCAAACTGTAACCATAACCCTAACTCTTAACACTAACCCTCACCTTAACTCCTATCCTAACCCTAGCCCTCTAACCTTCTATTCCTAAACCTAACCCTAACCTTAACCCTCTAACCCAAATCTTAACCCTCAAACCCTAACCCCAACCCTCTAACCTTAAACCTCTAAACCGGACCCTAACCCTAAACCCTAACCCTATCCAACCCTAAAGCTATCCCTATCTTACCCTAACCCCTTACCCCTAACCCCTTACCCTAAATTCTAACCCTAAACCTCTAACCCTATCCCTAACCCTAAACCTATCTATCCCTAACCCTAACCCGAACCCTAATCTTAACTCTCTAACCCTAACCCTCTAACCCTAACACTCTAACCCTAACCTTCAAACCCTAACCCTAACCCCTAACTCGAACCCTAACCCCTAACCCTAACCCTAACCCCTAACCCCAACCCTCAAACCCTAACCTTAACCCTCTAACCCTAACCCTCTAACCCTCTAACCCTAACCTTAACCCTCTAACCCTAACCCTCTAACCCTAACCTTCTAACCCTAACACTAAACCCTAACCCTAACACCTAACCCTACCCAAAACCCTAACTCTCTAACCCTAACCCTTACTCCTAACCCCTAACCCTACCCCTAACCCTAACCCTAAACATAACCCTAACCCCCTAACCGAAAGCCCCTAACCCTAACCCTATGTATCTAACCCTAACCCTTACTCTAACCCTAACCCTTTAACCCTCTAACCCTCTAACCCTAACTCTAACCCTTAACCTAACCCTCTAACCCTAACCCTAAACCATAACCCTAATCCTAAACCCTAAACGTAACCCTAACCCTCAAACCCAAACCCTAACCTTAACCCCTAACCCTAACTCTAACCCTAACCCCTAACCCTAACCCCTAACCCTCACCTTAACTCTAATCCTAACCCTAACCCTAGCCCTCTAACCTTCTATCCCTAAACCTAACCCTAACCTTAATCCTCTAACCCTAATATTAACCCTCAAATCCTAACCCCAACCCTCTAACCCTAACCCTCTAACCCTAACCCAAAACCCATACCCTATCCAACCCTAAAGCTACCCCTATCTTACCCTAACCCCTTACCCTAAAATCTAACCCTAACCCTCTAACCCTATCCCAAACCCTAAGCCTACCCTAACCCTAAACCTATCTAACCCTAACCCTAACCCTAACCCGAACCCTAATCTTAACCCTCTAACCCTAACCCTAACCCTCTAACCCTAACCTTCAAACCATAACCCTAACCTCTAACCCGAGCCCTAACCCCTAACCCTAACCCTGACACCTAACCCTAACCCTACCCCTAACCCTAACCCTCTAACCCTAACCCAAACTCCTTACCCCTAACCCTACCCCTAACCCTACCCCTAACCTTAACCCTAACCCTAAAAAATAACCCTAACCCCCTAACTGTAACCCCCTAACCCTAACCCAATGTATCTAACCCTAACCCTCAAACCCTAAACCCTAAGCCTCATCCTTACCCTTACCCTAACAGTCTAACCCTAACCCCCTAAATGTAACCCCCTAACCCTAACCCAATGTATCTAACCCTAACCCTCAAACCCTAAACCCTAAGCCTCATCCTAACCCTTACCCTAACAGTCTAACCCTAACCTGTCTCTAACCCTAACCCTAACCCCTAACCCTCTAACCCTAACCCTAAGCCTCATCCTAACCCTAACCCAAACCCAAACCCTAACCCTAACCCCTAACCCTAACCCTAACCCTAAACCCTAACCCCTAACCCTAACCCCTAACACTAATCCCCTAACCCCCTAACCCCCTAACCCTCTAACCCTAACCCCTAACCCATAAACCCAAACCCTACACCAAACAGTCTAACCCTAACCCTCTAAACCTAACCCTAACCATCTAACCCTAACCCTCTAACCCTAACCCTCTATCCCTAACCCTAACCCAAAACCATAACCCTAACCCTAAACCCTAACCCAAACCCTCTAACCCTAACCTTAACCCCTGACCATATCCCCTAACCCTAACCCTAATCTTAACCCTCTACCCCTAACCCACTAACCCTAACCTTACCCTCTAACCCTAACCTTCTAACCCTAACCCCGAACCCTAACCCCTAACCCTAACCCTAACACCTAACCCTAACCCTAACCCTCTAACCCTAACCCTAACTCCTAATCCTAACCCTACCCCGAACCCTAACCATAACCCTAACCTTAACCCTCTAACCCTAACCCTAAACATAACCCTAACCCTAACCCCCTAACCTTCAAACCCTAACCCTAACCCCTAACTCGAACCCTAACCCCTAACCCTAACCCTGACACCTAACCCTAACCCTACCCCTAACCCTAACCCTCTAACCCTAACCCAAACTCCTTACCCCTAACCCAAACTCCTTACCCCTAACCCTCTAACCCTAACCCTAAACATAACCCTAACTCCGTAACCGTAACAACCTAACCCTAACCCTATGTATCTAACCCTAACCCTCTAACCCTAACCCTAAACCGTAACCCTAATCCTAACCCTAACCCTCTAACCCTCTAACCCTCTAACCCTCTAACCCTAACCCTTTCCCCAACCCTAACCCTGCCTCTAACCCCTAACCCTAACACTTACCCTAACCCTCTAACCCTAACCCCTAACCCCAACCCTAACCCTCTAACCCTAACCCTCTAACCCTAACCCCAACCCCAACCCCTACCCTAACCCTCTAACCCTAACCCAAACCCTCTAACCGTAACCCTCTAAACCGGACCCTAAACCTAAACCCTAACCCTATCCAACCCTAAAGCTATCCCTATCTAACCCTAACCCCTTACCTCTAACCCCTTACCCTAAATTCTAACCCTAACCCTCTAACCCTATCCCTAACCCAAACCCTCTAACCCTAACCCGAAACCTAATCCTAACCTTCTAACTCTTACCCTCCAACCCAAACCCTAACCCTAACCCTCTAACCCTAACTCCTCACCCTAACCCTAACCCTAACCTTAATCCCTAACCCCTAACCCTAACCCTACCCCTAACTCCTAACCCTAACTCCTAACCCTAACCCTAACCTTAATCCCTAACCCCTAACCCTACCCCTAACCACCTAACCCTAACCCTATCTATCTAACCCTAACCCTAACCCTCTAACCCTAACCCTCTAACCCTCTAACCCTAACCCTAACCCTTTCCTTAACCCTACCTCTAACCCCTAACCCTAACCCTCACCCTAACCCTCTAACCCTAACCCCAACCCCAACGCTAAACCTCTAACCCTAACCCCTAACCCCAACCCTAATCCTCTAACCCTAACACTAACCTTCTAATCCTAACCCTCTAACCCAACCCCTAACACTCTAACCCTAACCCTAACCCCCACCCTAACCCTATCTCTAACCCTAACTATCTAACCCTAACCCTCACCTTAAAATAATCCTAACCCTAACCCTAGCCCTCTAACCTTCTATCACTAAACCTAACCCTAACCTTAACCCTCTAACCCTAATCTTAACCCACAAAAACCTAACCCCAACCCTCTAACCGTAACCCTCTAAACCGGACCCTAAACCAAAACCCTAACCCTATCCAACCCTAAAGCTATCCCTATCTAACCCTAACCCCTTACCTCTAACCCCTTACCCTAAATTATAACCCTAACCCTCTAACCCTATCCCTAACCCAAACCCTCTAACCCTCACCCGAACCCTAATCCTAACCTTCTAACTCTTACCCCAACCCTAACCCTAACCTTCCAACCCTGACCCTCCAACCCTAACCTTAACACTAACCCTCTAACCCTAACCCTCTAACCCTAGACCTAACTCCTAACCCTAACTCCTAACCCTAACCCTAATCCCTAACCCCTAATCCTAACCCTACCCCTAACCCTAACCTTAACCCTAACCCTCTAACCCTAACCCTGTAACCCTCTAACCCTAACCCTAACCCTAACCCCTAACCCCAACCCCAACCCCAACCCCAACCCTAACCATCTAACCCTAACCCCAACCCCAACCCCAACCCCAACCCTAACCCCAACCCTCTAATGCTAACCCAAACCCCTAACCCCAACCCTAACCCTCTAACCCTAACCTTCTAACCCTAACCCTCTAACCCAACCCCTAACCCTCTAACCCTAACCCTAACCAACACCCTAACCCCAACCCTAACACTAACCCCTAACCCTAACCCTCTAACTTTAACCCTCTAACCCTAACCCTCTAGCCTTAATCCTCACCCTTGCCCTAACCCTAACCCCATCCCCAACCCCAACCCCTTACCCTAACCCTAAACCCTAACCCTAACCCCTAACCCTAACCATCTAACCCTAACCCTCACCGTAACTCTAATCCTAACCCTAGCCCTCCAACCTAAACCTAACCCTAACCTTAACCCTCTAACCCTAATCTTAACCCACAAACCCTAACCCCAACCCTCTTACCCTAACCTTCTAAACCGGACCCTAACCCTAAACCCTAACCCTATTCAACCGTAAAGCTATCCCTATCTAACCCTAACCCTTTACCCCTAACCCCTTACCCTAAATTTTAACCCTAACCCTCTAACCCTATCCCTAACCCTAACCCTCTAATCCTAACCCTAACCCTAAACTTAACCCTCTAACCCTAACCCTCTAACCCTCACCTGAACCCTAATCTTAACCATCTAACCCTAACCCTAACCCTCTAACCCTAACCCTCTAACCCTAACCCCTAACCCTACCCTCAACCCTAACCCTAACCCCTAACCCTATCCAACCCTAAAGCTATCCCTATCTAACCCTAACCCCTTACCCTAAATTCTAACCCTAACCCTCTAACCCTATCCCTAACCCTCTAACCCTAACCCAAACCCTAATCTTCACCCTCTAACCCTAACCCTCTAACCCTAACCCTCTAACCCTAACCTTCTAACCCTAACCCTAACCCCTAACTCTAAAACCTAACCCTACCCCTAACCCTAACCCTCTAACCCTAATCCTAACTCCTAACCCCTACCCCTACCCCTAACCCTAATCCTAACCCTCTAACCCTAACCCTAAACATAACCCTAACCCCCTAACCGAAAACCCCCTAACCCTAACCCTATGTATCTAACCCTAACCCTAACCCTCTAAGCCTAACCCTCTAACCCTAACCCTTACTCTAACCCTAACCCTCTAACCCTCTAATCCTCTAACCCTAACCCTCTAAACCTAACCCTAAACCGTAAACCTAATCCTAAACCCTAACCCTAACCCTAACCTTAACCCCTAACCCTAACCCTAACTCTAACCCTAACCATCTAACCCTAACCCTCACCTTAACTCTAATCCTAACCCTAGACCTCTAACCTTCTATCCCTAAACCCAACCCTAACCTTAACCCTCTAACCCTAATCTTAACCCTCAAACCCTAACCCCAACCCTCTAACCCTAACCCTCTAAACCAAACCCTAAACCTAAACCCTAACCCTAAAGCTATCCCTATCTAACCCTGACCCCTTACCTCTAACCCCTTACCCTAAATTCTAACCCCAACCCTCTAACCCTAACCCTCTAAACCAGACCCTAAACCTAAACCCTAACCATATCCAACCCTAAAGCTATCCCTATCTAACCCTAACCCCTTACCTCTAACCCCTTACCCTAAATTCA
>NW_028120141.1:647732-665232 GCF_965119305.1 Pelophylax lessonae
AACCCAAACCCTAAGCCTCATCCCAACCCTAACCCCAACCCTAACCCCTAACCCTAACCCTAACCCTAACCCCTAACCCTAAACCGTAACCCCTAACCCCCTAACCCTAATCCCCTAACCACCTAACCCTAACCCTAACCCTCTAACCCTAACCCATAACCCCTAACCCTACCCCAAACCCTCTAAACCTAATCCTAACCATCTAACCCTAACCCTCTAACCCTAACCCTCTAACCCTAACCCCTCTAACCCTAACCCTAACCCTAAACCGTAACCCTAATCCTAAACCCTAACCCAAACCCTCTAACCCTAACCTTAACCCCTGACCATAAGCCCTAACCCTAAACCTAATCTTAACCCTCTAACCCTAACCCACTAACCCTAACCCTCTAACCCTAACCTTCTAACCTTAACCCAAACCCTAACTCTAACCCCTAAACCTAACACCTAACCCTAACCCTAACCAAAGCCCTAACCCTCTAACCCTAACCCTAACTCCTAACCCTACCCCTAACCTTAACTCTCTAACCCTAACCCTAAACATAACCCTAACCCCTTAACCGTAACCCCCTAACCCTATGTATCTAACCCTAACCCTAACCCTCTAACCCTAAACCTTACCCTAACCCTCTAACCCTAACCCTCTAACCCTAACTCTAACCCTAATCCTAACCCTAATCCTCTAACCCAAACCCTAAACCGTAACCCTAATCCTAAACCCTAACCCTAACTCTCTAACCCTAACCCTCTAACCCTAACCGAAACCCCTAACCCTAACTCAAACCGTAACCATAACCCTAACTCTTAACACTAACCCTCACCTTAACTCCTATCCTAACCCTAGCCCTCTAACCTTCTATTCCTAAACCTAACCCTAACCTTAACCCTCTAACCCTAATCTTAACCCTCAAACCCTAACCCCAACCCTCTAACCCTAAACCTCTAAACCGGACCCTAACCCTAAACCCTAACCCTTTCCAACCCTAAAGCTATCCCTATCTTACCCTAACCCCTTACCCCTAACCCCTTACCCTAAATTCTAACCCTAACCCTCTAACCCTATCCCTAACCCTAAACCTATCTATCCCTAACCCTAACCCGAACCCTAATCTTAACCCTCTAACCCTAACCCTCTAACCCTAACACTCTAACTCTAACCTTCAAACCCTAACCCTAACCCCTAACTCGAATCCTAACCCCTAACCCTAACCCTAACCCCTAACCCTAACCCTCAAACCCTAACCCTAACCCTCTAACCCTAAACCTTTAACCCTCTAACCCTAACCTTCTAAACCTAACCCTAAACCCTAACCCTAACACCTAACCCTACCCAAAACCCTAACTCTCTAACCCTAACCCTAACCCTTACTCCTAACCTCTACCCCTACCCCTATCCCCTAACCCTAAACATAACCCTAACCCTAACCCCCTAACCGAAAGCCCCTAACCCTAACCCTATGTATCTAACCCTAACCCTAACCCTTACCCTCTAACCCTAACCCTTAGTCTAACCCTAACCTTTTAACCCTCTAACCCTCTAACTCTAACCCTTACCCTAAACCTCTAACCCTAACCATAAACCATAACCCTAATCCTAAACCCTAACCGTAACCCTAACCGTAACCCTAACCCTCTAACCCTAACCCTAACCCTAACCTTAACCCCTAACCCTAACCCTAACTCTAACCCTAACCCTAACCCTAACCCCTAACCCTCAACTTATCTCTAATCCTAACCCTAACCCTAGCCCTCTAACCTTCTATCCCTGAACCTAACCCTAACCTTAATCCTCTAACCCTAATCTTAACCCTCAAATCCTAACCCCAACCCTCTAACCCTAACCCTCTAACCCTAACCCTAAACCCATACCCTATCCAACCCTAAAGCTACCCCTATCTTACCCTAACCCCTTACCCTAAATTCTAACACTAACCCTCTAACCCTATCCCAAACCCTAAGCCTACCCTAACCCTAAACCTATCTAACTCTAACCCTAACCCGAACCCTAATCTTAACCCTCTAACCCTAACCCTAACCCTCTAAACCCTAACCTTCAAACCCTAACCCTAACCTCTAACCCGAGCCCTAACCCCAAACCCTAACCCTAACCCTAACCCTGACCCCTAACCCTACCCCTAACCCTAACCCTAACTCCTTACCCCTAACCCTACCCCTAACCCCCTAACCTTAACCCTAACCCTAAAAAATAACCATAACCCCCTAACTGTAACCCCCTAACCCTAACCCAATGTATCTAACCCTAACCCTCAAACCCTAAACCCTAAGCCTCATCCTAAACCTTACCCTAACAGTCTAACCCTAACCCGTCTCTAACCCTAACCCTAACCCCTAACCCCTAACCCTCTAACCCTAACCCTAAGCCTCATCCTAACCTTAACCCAAACCCAAACCCTAACCCTAACCCTAACCCCTAACCCTAACCCTAACCCTAAACCCTAACCCTAACCCTAAACCCTAACCCCTAACCCTTACCCCCTAACGCTAATCCCCTAACCCCCTAACCCCCTAACCCTCTAAACCTAACCCCTAACCCATAAACCCAAACCCTACCCCAAACCCTCTAACCCTAACCCTCTAAACCTAACCCTAACCATCTAACCCTAACCCTCTATCCCTAACCCTCTAACCCTAACCCTAAACCATAACCCTAACCCTAAACCCTAACCCAAACACTCTAACCCTAACCTTAACCCCTGACCATATCCCCTAACCCTAATCTTAACCCTCTAACCCTAACCCACTAACCCTAACCTTACCCTCTAACCCTAACCTTCTAACCCTAACCCTAACCCCGAACCCTAACCCCTAACCCTAACCCTAACACCTAACCCTAACCCTAACCCTAACCCTAACCCTCTAACCCTAACCCTAACTCCTAAACCTAACCCTACCCATACCCCTAACCCTAAACCTAACCATAACCCTAACCTTAACCCTCTAACCCTAACCCTAAACATAACCCTAACCCTAACCCCCTAACCTTCAAACCCTAACCCCTAACTCGAACCCTAACCCCTAACCCTAACCCTGACACCTAACCCTAACCCTAACCCTAACCCTCTAACCCTGACTCCTTACCCCTACCCCTAACCCTCTAACCCTAACCCTAACCCTAACTCCTTACCCCTAACCCTAACCCTAACCCTAACCCTCTAACCCTAACCCTAAACATAACCCTAACCCCCTAACCGTAACCCCCTAACCCTAAGTATCTAACCCTAACCCTCTAAGCCTAACCCTAAACCGTAACCCTAATCCTAACCCTAACCCTCTAACCCTAACCCTTTCCCCAACCCTAACCCTACCTCTAACCCCTAACCCTAACACTCACCCTAACCCTCTAACCCTAACCCCTAACCCCAACCCTAACCCTCTAACCCTAACCCTCTAAACCAGACCCTAAACCTAAACCCTAACCCTATCCAACCCTAAAGCTATCCCTATCTAACCCTAACCCCTTACCTCTAACCCCTTACCCTAAATTCTAACCCTAACCCTCTAACCCTATCCCTATCCCTAACCAGTGGTGGGATTCAAAAATTTCAGTAACCAGTTCCGACTTTCAGTAAAGGTGTCCGATCTGTCCGTCGAAAATGTCGCAGTCCCGCTAAAAATCGCAGATCGCCGCCATTACTAGTAAGAAAAAAAAAAAGACATAAATCCTTCCCGTAGTTAGTAGACGTGATAATTTTGCGCAAACCAATCAAAATACGCTTATTGCGATTTTTTTTTTTAACCAAAAAGATTTAGCAGAAAACAAATTGGCCTAAAATGATAAAAAAAATTGATTTGTGTGAGTTTCACCTCAGGGGTCTCATCATCCCCGTCGGGCAGCAGTAGGTCCCCCAAAACCCCCTGTAGGGAAGGAGCTCCTGGTGGGAGATGGCCACGGAGAAGCCTTAAGGTGAGAAGGGGTCCCTGTCTCCAGGGGAGAAGGGGTCCCTGTCTCCAAGGGAGAAGGGGTCCCTGACTCCAGGGGAGAAGGGGTCCCTGTCTCCAAGGGAGAAGGGGTCACTGTCTCCAGGGGAGAAGGGGTCACTGTCTCCAGGGGAGAAGGGGTCCCTGACTCCAAGGGAGAAGGGGTCCCTGACTCCAGGGGAGAAGGGGTCCCTGTCTCCAAGGGAGAAGGGGTCACTGTCTCCAGGGGAGAAGGGGTCACTGTCTCCAGGGGAGAAGGGGTCCCTGACTCCAAGGGAGAAGGGGTCCCTGACTCCAGGGGAGAAGGGGTCCCTGTCTCCAAGGGAGAAGGGGTCCCTGACTCCAAGGGAGAAGGTGTCCCTGACTCCAGGGGAGAAGGGGTCTCTGACTCCAGGGGAGAAGGGGTCACTGTCTCCAAGGGAGAAGGGGTCCCTGTCTCCAAGGGAGAAGGGGTCCCTGACTCCAGGGGAGAAGGGGTCCCTGAGTCCAGGGGAGAAGGGGTCCCTGACTCCAGGGGAGAAGGGGTCCCTGTCTCCAAGGGAGAAGGGGTCACTGTCTCCAGGGGAGAAGGGGTCACTGTCTCCAAGCTAGAAGGGGTCCCTGACTCCAAGGGAGAAGGGGTCCCTGACTCCAAGGGAGAAGGGGTTCCTGTCTCCAGGGGAGAAGGGGTCCCTGACTCCAAGGGAGAAGGTGTCCCTGACTCCAGGGGAGAAGGGGTCTCTGACTCCAGGGGAGAAGGGGTCACTGTCTCCAAGGGAGAAGGGGTCCCTGTCTCCAAGGGAGAAGGGGTCCCTGACTCCAGGGGAGAAGGGGTCCCTGAGTCCAGGGGAGAAGGGGTCCCTGACTCCAGGGGAGAAGGGGTCCCTGTCTCCAAGGGAGAAGGGGTCACTGTCTCCAGGGGAGAAGGGGTCACTGTCTCCAAGCGAGAAGGGGTCCCTGACTCCAAGGGAGAAGGGGTCCCTGACTCCAAGGGAGAAGGGGTTCCTGTCTCCAGGGGAGAGGGGGTCCCTGACTCCAAGGGAGAAGGGGTCCCTGACTCCAAGGGAGAAGGGGTCCCTGACTCCAGGGGAGAAGGGGTCCCTGACTCCAGGGGAGAAGGGGTCCCTTCTCCCAGGTTAGAAGGGGTCCCTGTCCCCAGGGGAAATAGTGTGGGGTATGGGATGGTGTGTGGGGGATGGGGTCAGCTCACTCACCTTTACCAAGCTGCAGGACACTCATCCACAGTCACCGACCTGGGCTTCTTCCAGCAGCAGCATGGATGGGCAATCAGCTCCGAGGGCGACCTGTGTATGACAGGGGGGAGGAGGGGGGCTAGCCTTGCAGATATCCCTGCTGTGTCCTCCGGCTCTCTTAGTGCACCTGGCTGTGTGCTTCGGGAGCCGACTGGGGGGGGGGGAGAGGGGGAGTGAGGTCGGGACTCTGGCTGGGGAGGAGAGGAGACTGTGCTGCTTAGTGGAGCAGGAAGGGGGGGGGGGGGGACTCAAGACAAGGAGCAGCCAGCGCGGAGGTGAGCAGGAAGCTTTGCTGTCCACCCCCAGAGACGGCTCTTTAATTAGCAACTGCCTATTTAAAGAGCCGTCTCTGCTGCTGCTCTCGGCTTCCACCGGTTCCACGAACTTGTAAAATGTTAGTAACAGGTTCGGTGGAACCGGTGAGAACCGGCTGAATCCCACCACTGTCCCTAACCCAAACCCTCTAACCCTAACCCGAAACCTAATCCTAACCTTCTAACTCTTACCCCAACCCTAAGCCTAACCTTCTAACCCTGACCCTCCAACCCAAACCCTAACCCTAACCCTCTAACCCTAACTCCTAACCCTAACCCTAACCCTAATCCTAACCTTAATCACTAACCCTAAACCCTAACCCTACCCCTAACTCCTAACCCTAACTCCTAACCCTAACCTTAATCCCTAACCCCTAACCCTACCCCTAACCACCTAACCCTAACCCTATGTATCTAACCCTAACCCTAACCCTCTAACCCTAACCCTCTAACCCTAACCCTTTCCCTAACCCTACCTCTAACCCCTAACCCTAACCCTCACCCTAACCCTCTAACCCTAACCCCTAACCCCAACCCCAATGCTAAACCTCTAACCCTAACCCCAACCCCAACCCTAACCCTAACCCTCTAACCCTAACACTAACCTTCTAACCCTAGCCCTCTAACCCAACCCCTAACACTCTAACCCTAACCCTAACCCCCACCCTAACCCTAACTCTAACCCTAACCATGTAACCCTAACCCTCACCTTAACTCTAATCCTAACCCTAACCCTAGCCCTCTAACCTTCTATCCCTAAACCTAACCCTAACCTTAACCCTCTAACCCTAATCTTAACCCACAAAAACCTAACCCCAACCCTCTAACCGTAACCCTCTAAACCGGACCCTAAACCAAAACGCTAACCCTATCCAAACCTAAAGCTATCCCTATCTAACCCTAACCCCTTACCTCTAACCCCTTACCCTAAATTATAACCCTAACCCTCTAACCCTATCCCTAACCCAAACCCTCTAACCCTCACCCGAACCCTAATCCTAACCTTCTAACTCTTACCCCAACCCTAACCCTAACCTTCCAACCCTGACCCTCCAACCCTAACCTTAACCCTAACCCTCTAACCCTAACCCTCTAACCCTAGACCTAACTCCTAACCCTAACTCCTAACCCTAACCCTAACCCCTAATCCTAACCCTACCCCTAACCCTAACCTTAACCCTAACCCTCTAACCCTAACCCTGTAACCCTCTAACCCTAACCCTCTAATCCTAACCCTAACACTTTCCCTAAACCTAACCCTACCTCTAACCCCTAACATTAACACTCACCCTAACCCTCTAACCCTAACCCTAACCACTAACCCCAACCCCAACCCCAACCCCAACCCTAACCATCTAAACCTAACCCCAAACCCAACCCCAACCCTAACCCTAACCCTCTAATGCTAACCCAAACCCCTAACCCCAACCCCAACCCTAACCCTCTAACCCTAACCTTCTGACCCTAACCATCTAACCCAACCCCTAACCCTCTAACCCTAACCCTAAACCTAACCCTCACCCTAACCCTAACCCTAACCCCAACCCTAACACTAACCCCTAACCCTAACCCTCTAACTTTAACCCTCTAACCCTCTAGCCCTAACCCTCACCCTTGCCCTAACCCCAACCCCATCCCCAACCCCAACCCCAACCCCTTACCCAAACCCTAAACCCTAACCTTAACCCCTAACCCTAACCCTCACCGTAACTCTAATCCTAACCCTAGCCCTCTAACCTAAACCTAACCCTAACCTTAACCCTCTAACCCTAATCTTAACCCACAAACCCTAACCCCAACCCTCTTACCCTAACCTTCTAAACCGGACCCTAACCCTAAACCCTAACCCTATTCAACCGTAAAGCTATCCCTATCTAACCCTAACCCTTTACCCCTAACCCCTTACCCTAAATTCTAACCCTAACCCTCTAACCCTATCCCTAACCCTAATCCTCTAATCCTAACCCTAACCCTAAACTTAACCCTCTAACCCTAACCCTCTAACCCTAACCTGAACCCTAAACTTAACCATCCAACCCTAACCCTAACCATAACCCTCTAACCCTAACCCCTAACCCTAACCCTACCCTCAACCCTAACCCTCTAACCCTAACCCCTAACCCCTAACCCTATCCAACCCTAAAGCTATCCCGATCTAACCCTAACCCCTTACCCTAAATTCTAACCCTAACCCTCTAACCCTATCCCTAACCCTCTTACCCTAACCCAAACCCTAATCTTCACCCTCTAACCCTAACCCTCTAACCCTAACCCTAACCCTCTAACCCTAACCTTTTAACCCTAACCCTAACCCCTAACTCTAAGACCTAACCCTACCCCTAACCCTCTAACCCTAATCCTAACTCCTAACCCCTACCCCTAACCCTAATCCTAACCCTCTAACCCTCTAACCCTAACCCTAAACATAACCCTAACCCCCTAACCGAAACCCCCCTAACCCTAACCCTATGTATCTAACCCTAACCCTCTAAGCCTAACCCTCTAACCCTAACCCTAACTTTAACCCTAACCCTCTAACCCTAACCCTAAACCGTAAACCTAATCCTAAACCCAAACTGTAACCCTAACCCTAACCTTAACCCCTAACCCTAACTCTAACCCTAACCCTAACCCCTAACCCTCACCTTAACTTTAATCCTAACCCTAACCCTAGCCCTCTAACCTTCCATCCCTAAACCTAACCTTAACCTTAACCCTCTAACCCTCTAACCCTCTAACCCTAACCCTCTAATCCTAACCCTAACCCTAACACTTTCCCTAAACCTAACCCTACCTCTAACCCCTAACCCTAACACTCACCCTAACCCTCTAACCCTAACCCTAACCCCTAACCCCAACCCCAACCCTAACCATCTAAACCTAACCCCAAACCCAACCCCAACCCCAACCCCAACCCTAACCCTAACCCTCTAATGCTAACCCAAACCCCTAACCCCAACCCCAACCCTAACCCTCTAACCCTAACCTTCTAACCCTAACCCTCTAACCCAACCCCTAACCCTCTAACCCTAACCCTAAACCTAACCCTCACCCTAACCCTAACCCTAACCCCAACCCTAACACTAACCCCTAACCCTAACCCTCTAACTTTAACCCTCTAACCCTCTAGCCCTAACCCTCACCCTTGCCCTAACCCCAACCCCATCCCCAACCCCTTACCCAAACCCTAAACCCTAACCTTAACCCCTAACCCTAACCATCTAACCCTAACCCTCACCGTAACTCTAATCCTAACCCTAGCCCTCTAACCTAAACCTAACCCTAACCTTAACCCTCTAACCCTAATCTTAACCCACAAACCCTAACCCCAACCCTCTTACCCTAACCTTCTAAACCGGACCCTAACCCTAAACCCTAACCCTATTCAACCGTAAAGCTATCCCTATCTAACCCTAACCCTTTACCCCTAACCCCTTACCCTAAATTCTAACCCTAACCCTCTAACCCTATCCCTAACCCTAATCCTCTAATCCTAACCCTAACCCTAAACTTAACCCTCTAACCCTAACCCTCTAACCCTAACCTGAACCCTAAACTTAACCATCCAACCCTAACCCTAACCCTAACCCTCTAACCCTAACCCCTAACCCTAACCCTACCCTCAACCCTAACCCTCTAACCCTAACCCCTAACCCCTAACCCTATCCAACCCTAAAGCTATCCCGATCTAACCCTAACCCCTTACCCTAAATTCTAACCCTAACCCTCTAACCCTATCCCTAACCCTCTAACCCTAACCCAATCCCTAATCTTCACCCTCTAACCCTAACCCTCTAACCCTAACCCTAACCCTCTAACCCTAACCTTTTAACCCTAACCCTAACCCCTAACTCTAACACCTAACCCTACCCCTAACCCTAACCCTCTAACCCTAATCCTAACTCCTAACCCCTACCCCTAACCCTAATCCTAACCCTCTAACCCTAAACCTAAACATAACCCTAACCCCCTAACCGAAACCCCCCTAACCCTAACCCTATGTATCTAACCCTAACCCTAACCCTCTAAGCCTAACCCTCTAACCCTAACCCTAACTCTAACCCTAACCCTCTAACCCTAACCCTCTAACCCTAACCCAAACCCTCTAACCCTACCCCTAACCCTAACCCTAACCCTAACTCTAACCCTAACCCTCTAACCCTAACCCTCTAACCCTAACCCAAACCCTCTAACCCTACCCCTAACCCTAACCCTAACCATAACCCTAAAGCTATCCCTATCTAACCCTAACCCCTTAAACCTAACCCCTAACCCTAACCCTAACCCCAACCCCATCCCTAACCCCAACCCCTAACCCTAAACCCTAACCCTAACCCCTAACCCTAACCATCTAACCCTTACCGTAACTCTAATTCTAACCCCAACCCTAGCCCTCTAACCCTCAATCCCTAAACCTAACCCTAACCTTAACCCTCTAACCCTAATCTTAACCCTCAAACCCTAACCCCAACCCTCCTACCCTAACCCTCTAAACCAGACCCTAACCCTATCCAACCCTAAAACTATCCCTATCTAACCCTAACCCCTTACCCTAAATTCTAACCCTAACCCTCTAACCCTATCCCTAACCCTCTAACCCTAACCCAAATCCTAAACTTAACCCTCTAACCCTAATCCTAAACCTCTTACCCTAACCTGAACCCTAAACTTAACCCTCTAACCCTAACCCTAACCCTCTAACCCTAACTCTCTAACCCTAACCCTCTAACCCTACCCCTAACCCTCTAACCCTACCCCTAACCCTAACCCCCTAACCCTAACCCCTAACCCTAAAGCTATCCCTATCTAACCCTTATTCCTTACCCCTCACCCCTTACCCTAAATTCTAACCTTAACCCTCTAACCCTATCCCTAACCCTAACGCCAACACCTAACCCTAACTCTAACCCCTAACCCCAAACCCAACCCTAACCATCTAACCCTAACCCTAATGCCAACCCTAACCCTCTAACCCTAACCCGTCTCTAACCCTAACTTTAACCCCTAACATTAACCCTCTAGCCTTAACCCCAAGCCTCATCCTAACCCATACCCTAACAGTCTAACCCTAACCCGTCTCTAACCCTAACCCCTAACCCTAACCCTCTAACCCAAACCCTAAGCCTCATCCCAACCCTAACCCCAACCCTAACCCCTAACCCTAACCCTAACCCTAACCCCTAACCCTAAACCGTAACCCCTAACCCCCTAACCCTAATCCCCTAACCACCTAACCCTAACCCTAACCCTCTAACCCTAACCCCTAACCCATAACCCCTAACCCTACCCCAAACCCTCTAAAACTAATCCTAACCATCTAACCCTAACCCTCTAACCCTAACCCCTCTAACCCTAACCCTAACCCTAAACCGTAACCCTAATCCTAAACCCTAACCCAAACCCTCTAACCCTAACCTTAACCCCTGACCATAACCCCTAACCCTAAACCTAATCTTAACCCTCTAACCCTAACCCACTAACCCTAACCCTCTAACCCTAACCTTCTAACCTTAACCCAAACCCTAACTCTAACCCCTAAACCTAACACCTAACCCTAACCCTAACCAAAGCCCTAACCCTCTAACCCTAACCCTAACTCCTAACCCTACCCCTAACCTTAACTCTCTAACCCTAACCCTAAACATAACCCTAACCCCTTAACCGTAACCCCCTAACCCTATGTATCTAACCCTAACCCTAACCCTCTAACCCTAAACCTTACCCTAACCCTCTAACCCTAACCCTCTAACCCTAACTCTAACCCTAATCCTAACCCTAATCCTCTAACCCAAACCCTAAACCGTAACCCTAATCCTAAACCCTAACCCTAACTCTCTAACCCTAACCCTCTAACCCTAACCGAAACCCCTAACCCTAACTCAAACCGTAACCATAACCCTAACTCTTAACACTAACCCTCACCTTAACTCCTATCCTAACCCTAGCCCTCTAACCTTCTATTCCTAAACCTAACCCTAACCTTAACCCTCTAACCCTAATCTTAACCCTCAAACCCTAACCCCAACCCTCTAACCCTAAACCTCTAAACCGGACCCTAACCCTAAACCCTAACCCTTTCCAACCCTAAAGCTATCCCTATCTTACCCTAACCCCTTACCCCTAACCCCTTACCCTAAATTCTAACCCTAACCCTCTAACCCTATCCCTAACCCTAAACCTATCTATCCCTAACCCTAACCCGAACCCTAATCTTAACCCTCTAACCCTAACCCTCTAACCCTAACACTCTAACTCTAACCTTCAAACCCTAACCCCTAACTCGAACCCTAACCCCTAACCCTAACCCTAACCCCTAACCCTAACCCTCAAACCCTAACCTTAACCCTCTAACCCTAAACCTTTAACCCTCTAACCCTAACCTTCTAAACCTAACCCTAAACCCTAACCCTAACACCTAACCCTACCCAAAACCCTAACTCTCTAACCCTAACCCTTACTCCTAACCCCTACCCCTACCCCTATCCCCTAACCCTAAACATAACCCTAACCCTAACCCCCTAACCGAAAGCCCCTAACCCTAACCCTATGTATCTAACCCTAACCCTAACCCTTACCCTCTAACCCTAACCCTTAGTCTAACCCTAACCTTTTAACCCTCTAACCCTCTAACTCTAACCCTTACCCTAAACCTCTAACCCTAACCATAAACCATAACCCTAATCCTAAACCCTAACCGTAACCCTAACCCTCTAACCCTAACCCTAACCCCTAACCCTAACCCTAACTCTAACCCTAACCCTAACCCTAACCCTAACCCCTAACCCTCACCTTATCTCTAATCCTAACCCTAACCCTAGCCCTCTAACCTTCTATCCCTGAACCTAACCCTAACCTTAATCCTCTAACCCTAATCTTAACCCTCAAATCCTAACCCCAACCCTCTAACCCTAACCCTCTAACCCTAACCCTAAACCCATACCCTATCCAACCCTAAAGCTACCCCTATCTTACCCTAACCCCTTACCCTAAATTCTAACACTAACCCTCTAACCCTATCCCAAACCCTAAGCCTACCCTAACCCTAAACCTATCTAACTCTAACCCTAACCCGAACCCTAATCTTAACCCTCTAACCCTAACCCTAACCCTCTAACCCTAACCTTCAAACCCTAACCCTAACCTCTAACCCGAGCCCTAACCCCTAACCCTAACCCTAACCCTAACCCTGACCCCTAACCCTACCCCTAACCCTAACCCTAACCCTCTAACCCTAACCCTAACTCCTTACCCCTAACCCTACCCCTAACCCCCTAACCTTAACCCTAACCCTAAAAAATAACCATAACCCCCTAACTGTAACCCCCTAACCCTAACCCAATGTATCTAACCCTAACCCTCAAACCCTAAACCCTAAGCCTCATCCTAAACCTTACCCTAACAGTCTAACCCTAACCCGTCTCTAACCCTAACCCTAACCCCTAACCCCTAACCCTCTAACCCTAACCCTAAGCCTCATCCTAACCTTAACCCAAACCCAAACCCTAACCCTAACCCCTAACCCTAACCCTAACCCTAAACCCTAACCCTAACCCTAAACCCTAACCCCTAACCCTTACCCCCTAACCCTAATCCCCTAACCCCCTAACCCCCTAACCCTCTAAACCTAACCCCTAACCCATAAACCCAAACCCTACCCCAAACCCTCTAACCCTAACCCTCTAAACCTAACCCTAACCATCTAACCCTAACCCTCTATCCCTAACCCTCTAACCCTAACCCTAAACCATAACCCTAACCCTAAACCCTAACCCAAACCCTCTAACCCTAACCTTAACCCCTGACCATATCCCCTAACCCTAATCTTAACCCTCTAACCCTAACCCACTAACCCTAACCTTACCCTCTAACCCTAACCTTCTAACCCTAACCCTAACCCCGAACCCTAACCCTAACACCTAACCCTAACCCTAACCCTAACCCTCTAACCCTAACCCTAACTCCTAAACCTAACCCTACCCATACCCCTAACCCTAAACCTAAACCTAACCATAACCCTAACCTTAACCCTCTAACCCTAACCCTAAACATAACCCTAACCCTAACCCCCTAACCTTCAAACCCTAACCCCTAACTCGAACCCTAACCCCTAACCCTAACCCTGACACCTAACCCTAACCCTACCCCTAACCCTAACCCTCTAACCCTGACTCCTTACCCCTACCCCTAACCCTCTAACCCTAACCAAAACCCTAACTCCTTACCCCTAACCCTAACCCTAACCCTCTAACCCTAACCCTAACCCTAAACATAACCCTAACCCCCTAACCGTAACCCCCTAACCCTAACCCTATGTATCTAACCCTAACCCTCTAAGCCTAACCCTAAACCGTAACCCTAATCCTAACCCTAACCCTCTAACCCTAACCCTTTCCCCAACCCTAACCCTACCTCTAACCCCTAACCCTAACACTCACCCTAACCCTCTAACCCTAACCCCTAACCCCTAACCCCAACCCTAACCCTCTAACCCTAACCCTCTAAACCAGACCCTAAACCTAAACCCTAACCCTATCCAACCCTAAAGCTATCCCTATCTAACCCTAACCCCTTACCTCTAACCCCTTACCCTAAATTCTAACCCTAACCCTCTAACCCTATCCCTATCCCTAACCAGTGGTGGGATTCAAAAATTTCAGTAACCAGTTCCGACTTTCAGTAAAGGTGTCCGATCTGTCCGTCGAAAATGTCGCAGTCCCGCTAAAAATCGCAGATCGCCGCCATTACTAGTAAAAAAAAAAAAAAGACATAAATCCTTCCCGTAGTTAGTAGACGTGATAATTTTGCGCAAACCAATCAAAATACGCTTATTGCGATTTTTTTTTTTAACCAAAAAGATTTAGCAGAAAACAAATTGGCCTAAAATGATAAAAAAATTGATTTGTGTGAGTTTCACCTCAGGGGTCTCATCATCCCCGTCGGGCAGCAGTAGGTCCCCCAAAACCCCCTGTAGGGAAGGAGCTCCTGGTGGGAGATGGCCACGGAGAAGCCTTAAGGTGAGAAGGGGTCCCTGTCTCCAGGGGAGAAGGGGTCCCTGTCTCCAAGGGAGAAGGGGTCCCTGACTCCAGGGGAGAAGAGGTCCCTGTCTCCAAGGGAGAAGGGGTCACTGTCTCCAGGGGAGAAGGGGTCACTGTCTTCAGGGGAGAAGGGGTCCCTGACTCCAAGGGAGAAGGGGTCCCTGACTCCAGGGGAGAAGGGGTCCCTGTCTCCAAGGGAGAAGGGGTCCCTGACTCCAGGGGAGAAGGGGTCTCTGACTCCAGGGGAGAAGGGGTCCCTGTCTCCAAGGGAGAAGGGGTCACTGTCTCCAGGGGAGAAGGGGTCACTGTCTCCAGGGGAGAAGGGGTCCCTGACTCCAAGGGAGAAGGGGTCCCTGACTCCAGGGGAGAAGGGGTCCCTGTCTCCAAGGGAGAAGGGGTCCCTGACTCCAAGGGAGAAGGTGTCCCTGACTCCAGGGGAGAAGGGGTCTCTGACTCCAGGGGAGAAGGGGTCACTGTCTCCAAGGGAGAAGGGGTCCCTGTCTCCAAGGGAGAAGGGGTCCCTGACTCCAGGGGAGAAGGGGTCCCTGAGTCCAGGGGAGAAGGGGTCCCTGACTCCAGGGGAGAAGGGGTCCCTGTCTCCAAGGGAGAAGGGGTCACTGTCTCCAGGGGAGAAGGGGTCACTGTCTCCAAGCTAGAAGGGGTCCCTGACTCCAAGGGAGAAGGGGTCCCTGACTCCAAGGGAGAAGGGGTTCCTGTCTCCAGGGGAGAAGGGGTCCCTGACTCCAAGGGAGAAGGTGTCCCTGACTCCAGGGGAGAAGGGGTCTCTGACTCCAGGGGAGAAGGGGTCACTGTCTCCAAGGGAGAAGGGGTCCCTGTCTCCAAGGGAGAAGGGGTCCCTGACTCCAGGGGAGAAGGGGTCCCTGAGTCCAGGGGAGAAGGGGTCCCTGACTCCAGGGGAGAAGGGGTCCCTGTCTCCAAGGGAGAAGGGGTCACTGTCTCCAGGGGAGAAGGGGTCACTGTCTCCAAGCGAGAAGGGGTCCCTGACTCCAAGGGAGAAGGGGTCCCTGACTCCAAGGGAGAAGGGGTTCCTGTCTCCAGGGGAGAGGGGGTCCCTGACTCCAAGGGAGAAGGGGTCCCTGTCTCCAAGGGAGAAGGGGTCCCTGACTCCAGGGGAGAAGGGGTCCCTGAGTCCAGGGGAGAAGGGGTCCCTGACTCCAGGGGAGAAGGGGTCCCTGTCTCCAAGGGAGAAGGGGTCACTGTCTCCAGGGGAGAAGGGGTCACTGTCTCCAAGCTAGAAGGGGTCCCTGACTCCAAGGGAGAAGGGGTCCCTGACTCCAAGGGAGAAGGGGTTCCTGTCTCCAGGGGAGAAGGGGTCCCTGACTCCAAGGGAGAAGGTGTCCCTGACTCCAGGGGAGAAGGGGTCTCTGACTCCAGGGGAGAAGGGGTCACTGTCTCCAAGGGAGAAGGGGTCCCTGTCTCCAAGGGAGAAGGGGTCCCTGACTCCAGGGGAGAAGGGGTCCCTGAGTCCAGGGGAGAAGGGGTCCCTGACTCCAGGGGAGAAGGGGTCCCTGTCTCCAAGGGAGAAGGGGTCACTGTCTCCAGGGGAGAAGGGGTCACTGTCTCCAAGCGAGAAGGGGTCCCTGACTCCAAGGGAGAAGGGGTCCCTGACTCCAAGGGAGAAGGGGTTCCTGTCTCCAGGGGAGAGGGGGTCCCTGACTCCAAGGGAGAAGGGGTCCCTGACTCCAAGGGAGAAGGGGTCCCTGACTCCAGGGGAGAAGGGGTCCCTGACTCCAGGGGAGAAGGGGTCCCTTCTCCCAGGTTAGAAGGGGTCCCTGTCCCCAGGGGAGATAGTGTGGGGTATGGGATGGTGTGTGGGGGATGGGGTCAGCTCACTCACCTTTACCAAGCTGCAGGACACTCATCCACAGTCACCGACCTGGGCTTCTTCCAGCAGCAGCATGGATGGGCAATCAGCTCCGAGGGCGACCTGTGTATGACAGGGGGGAGGAGGGGGGCTAGCCTTGCAGATATCCCTGCTGTGTCCTCCGGCTCTCTTAGTGCACCTGGCTGTGTGCTTCGGGAGCCGACTGGGGGGGGGGGGAGAGGGGGAGTGAGGTCGGGACTCTGGCTGGGGAGGAGAGGAGACTGTGCTGCTTAGTGGAGCAGGAAGGGGGGGGGGGGGGGGGACTCAAGACAAGGAGCAGCCAGCGCGGAGGTGAGCAGGAAGCTTTGCTGTCCACCCCCAGAGACGGCTCTTTAATTAGCAACTGCCTATTTAAAGAGCCGTCTCTGCTGCTGCTCTCGGCTTCCACCGGTTCCACGAACTTGTAAAATGTTAGTAACAGGTTCGGTGGAACCGGTGAGAACCGGCTGAATCCCACCACTGTCCCTAACCCAAACCCTCTAACCCTAACCCGAAACCTAATCCTAACCTTCTAACTCTTACCCCAACCCTAAGCCTAACCTTCTAACCCTGACCCTCCAACCCAAACCCTAACCCTAACCCTCTAACCCTAACTCCTAACCCTAACCCTAACCCTAACCCTAACCTTAATCACTAACCCTAAACCCTAACCCTACCCCTAACTCCTAACCCTAACTCCTAACCCTAACCTTAATCCCTAACCCCTAACCCTACCCCTAACCACCTAACCCTAACCCTATGTATCTAACCCTAACCCTAACCCTCTAACCCTCACCCTAACCCTCTAACCCTAACCCCTAACCCCAACCCCAATGCTAAACCTCTAACCCTAACCCCAACCCCAACCCTAACCCTAACCCTCTAACCCTAACACTAACCTTCTAACCCTAGCCCTCTAACCCAACCCCTAACACTCTAACCCTAACCCTAACCCCCACCCTAACCCTAACTCTAACCCTAACTATCTAACCCTAACCCTCACCTTAACTCTAATCCTAACCCTAACCCTAGCCCTCTAACCTTCTATCCCTAAACCTAACCCTAACCTTAACCCTCTAACCCTAATCTTAACCCACAAAAACCTAACCCCAACCC
>NW_028120141.1:685232-692732 GCF_965119305.1 Pelophylax lessonae
CCTAACCCTAACCCTCTAAGCCTTACCCTCTAACCCTAACCCTTACTCTAACCCTAACCCTCTAACCCTAACTCTAACCCTAACCCTCTAACCCTAACCCTAAACCGTAACCCTAATCCTAAACCCTAACCGTAACTCTAACCCTCTAACCCTAACCCTAACCTTAACCCCTAACCCTAACTCTAACCCTAACCCTAACCCTAACCCCTAACCCTCACCTTAACTCTAATCCTAACCCTAACCCTAGCCCTCTAACCTTCCATCCCTAAACCTAACCCTAACCTTAACACTCTAACCCTAATCTTTTTTTTTTGTATAAACGTTTTATTGAGAGAAATATAAACAGAACAGTATCATCAGGTAGCGAAATAACAAGGCCAGGTGATACAAAATGAGACAACTGCATACAACAGAGAGCATCGTATAATGAACTCAAATTCCTATGTCATTAAAACAAGCAAGTAGAGCTTAACTCGAAACAGTAAGGCTGTCATATGTACATTACATAAGAGTGCGGATGTATCACGGGCACATGCCCAAGCTTGAACGGACAAGATGAGTGGGAGGTAAATCTACGAAGGCTTCCACGTAGGGAAGGAGCACTTGTTAGTGAGGCGTAGAGGAGAGGGGGGGAAAAAGAAGAAGAGAAAAAAAAAAAAAAGGGGGAACGTAACTAGGAGGGGGGGGGGGGAATTCCCTATCTCAACTACCTGAAGATAAGGGAAGGGTGCAGTGGGGGGGGCTTCAAAGTATTATGTGAAGATGAGTCGTCCCAGGGACGAACACCCCCAAGGGGATCTAACTGTGTCCGAGTCCATGGGATGACCATCTGGTAGTGTTAGCAATCGACTCCCCGGTGAATGAGGGAACGTGGGAGCAGCGGAGAATAGGAGGGGGGGTTGGGACGAACTACCTAAGACAAACGCGGGGAACATCTGGAAACAGCAGATGTGGAGGAAAGAGAGGCAAAAGTGGAGGGGAAACAAGAGAGACAAAGAGAAGGGGGGAAGTGAAGAAAAAAGGGGGGGGGATAGAGATGAAAAAAAAAAAAAAAAGGGGGGGGGGAAAGGGGGGGGGTGGTAGGCCAGCAAAGAAGGAAGGACGTGGGTGCACTCCCCCGGGTACGAGCCGGGGAAAGGAGACGAGCTGCTACCAGAAGCCATACCTAATCGGTCAGCAGACGATGGTATTCATCCGAGAAGGAAAAGTCTATCCATGGGGCCCAGGCGTCATAAAACTTGGACGGGGTATCGAGAGCCTGAAGGGTGAGGTCTTCCATGCGGGAAACCTTGTCCACCCGCCGCAGCCAATCTGATACAGTAGGAGGGGACGGGGAAAGCCAACGGCAGGGGATACACATTTTGGCAGCAGAGATCAGATGGAACATCAAGGATTTTCTATAGATCCGTTGGGAGAGGGAGGTGTGGTGAAGGAGGTATTGAGCCGGAGTAAAATCCGGCGTGAAAGTCGTGATGCGGACGATAAGGGCATGTATATTCTTCCAAAAAGGTTGGATCAGTGGGCAGTCCCACCAAATATGCAGAAGGGATCCAGTATGTTGGCGACATCGCCAGCATAAAGGGGAGGTTTCGGCGGAGATTTTATGTAGCACCTCGGGTGTCCTATACCAGCGTGCAAAGATTTTAAAGCCATTCTCTTGTGTCAAAACATTTCTGGAACCCTTGTGAATGTGGGCGTACACGCGATCCCAATCGTCATCCGACATTGTAATGGACAAATCTCCCTCCCATTGGCTACGCAGGGTATCGATCCTGGTGGGTCGTTTCAGCGAAAGAAGGGAATAAAGAAAGGAGACGAGATGTCGTTGGGGGCCGGAGTTTTTGCAAAGGGTTTCAAAGGGGGTAAGGTCCCTGTACCAACAAGAGACGTCCGGGGTACGGAGCAGGAAGTCTCTCAATTGTAAATAGTTGAAAAACCGAAGTTGAAGGTCCGGTATCTCCGAGTGAACTCCGTATAGGAAAGTAAAGAGCCCTTGTGAAAACATTGCTCAGCCCTTCGGGGTGTGCTCGTCTGACATCCCGCTGAGGGAGGGTAAGCGAGGCCAGCCGGGAAATCCGGGTTCTGGGCTAGGGGGATCAGAGGACCTGGTGTGGAGGCTAGATTTAGTTTCGTGCATAGACTCCGAAAAACGGTGATCGTGGGGTTAATTAAGGGATGTTTGTAGCAAGCAGCCGGAAACGAAGAGGGCGAAATCCAAGGGAGGTGGTGGATGGGGAAGGATGAGAAGGATTCCTCCAAAGCCACCCAGTCCTTGAGGAGGCGGTGCTTGTGCCAATCTACGACCCTCGACAGATGACAAGACCAATAGTACCTCTGCAGGTGTGGCAAGCCCAGACCACCAGCTTCTTTCGGGGCAGTAAGAACGTCCCAAGACACTCGGGGACGTTGGGAGCGCCAGATGAAGGCGGTGCAAGTACTTCGATAGGAGTTAAAAAACGCCGGAGGTAGTCTGAGTGGGACAGCCTGCAGCACATAAAGTAACCTAGGGAGGACGTTCATTTTTATGACCGCCAGCCTACCAAACCATGAAAAGGGGCCCGACTCCCATTTAGAGAGGTCGGACTTGACGGACTGTAGCAGCGGAAGATAATTACGCGCGTATAGTTCTGTGAGGCTTGATGGGATTTGTATGCCCAGGTAGGTGATCGCGGAGGGTTCCCAGCGAAAGGGAAAGTTATCTTGGCAGAACTTCACAGTGTGCGCCGGGAGGGTAATGTTAAGGGCTTCGGACTTGGCGTAATTAATTTTCAGGTTGGATATAATTTGAAAAGCGTCGAGATCGCGGAGAAGGTTAGGGATGGAAATGACCGGATTGGTCAGAAAAAGCAGAACGTCATCGGCGTAAGCCGCTAATTTGTACGTTTTGTGGGCAACGGTCACACCATTAACGTCAGGATTGGAGTTAAGACGACGAAGAAGGGGTTCAAGAGTAATGATATAAATCAGGGGAGAGAGGGGACAGCCCTGTCGGGTTCCGTTCGATACGGAGAAGGCATCCGACAGACCCCCATTCACCCGCACCCTCGCTGAGGGTGACGAATAGAGGGCTGAAATGAAGTGCAACATGCGACCAGAGATGCCTAGCGACTCCAATGCTGCAGTCATGTAGTCCCAGGCAACTCTGTCAAATGCCTTCTCCGCATCAAGTGAAAGAAAGAACCCGGGCGTGCGGGAAGAGGTGAGCCAATGGTGGATATTGAGGGCCTTAAGGGTGTTGTCCCTGGCCTCGCGGCCAGGGACAAAACCCACCTGATCTAATGAGATAACAGCCGGGATATGGGGCAGTAGCCTGTTCGCCAGCACCTTGGCATATAATTTGATGTCGACGTTGAGGAGGGAGATTGGTCTGTAATTAGGGACTAGAGAGGGATCCTTACCAGGCTTAGGGATAACTGTAATGTGGGCTTCAAGGCAATCAGGAGTCAAGGCAGGTACGTCAGGAAAGGAGTTAAAAGCGTTCAGCATAGGAGACATTATGGTATCTACAAAGGTTTTATAGTAGCCCACGGTCAAGCCATCAGGGCCCGGGGATTTCCCAGGCTTAAGTTGTTTAAGAGCCATCTGGATTTCGGTCAGGGAAATGGGGGTGTCTAAATCCTTCAAAATTTCAGGCGATAGGGGCGAGGGGGAATATTCGAGTAGAAAAGCTTGATACGTTCGGCCCTATCCGGCGCGGGCGCATGGGGATCGGTGGATTTAAGATTATACAGCGAGCGGTAATAGGTCAAAAACTGTTGAGCAATATCTGGGGTGGAGGTAACTTTCTTACCCCGCGGATCCGTGATTGAGTGTATCGCCCTGGCCGCACGCCGGGCTTGCAGCGCCTTGGCCAAGAGCTTGCCAGATTTGTTGCCGCAATCGTAAAAAAGTCGTTGTTGTAAGGCGAACTTCCGTTTAGTAGCGAGACCCAGTTCCTCCAAGAGGTCCTGTCGAGCCTGCGTGAGTTCAGACAACGTTTGTGAAGCAAGAGTGCGTTTATGAGCGCGTTCTAGTGAGTGAATGCGGGCGGTGAGAGTGGAGATGCACGCACGACGGTCTTTGTTGCGTTTTGCGGCCAGGGCAATAAATACTCCCCTAATAACACACTTGTGCGCCGCCCACAAAGTGGCGGGGGTCACATCTTGTGTGTCATTACGGGCAAAGTAATCCCGCAGGGCAGAAGCCACCTCTGAAGCATACACAGGGTCAGACAGCAAAGAATTGTCGAGGCGCCAAATACGGGAGCTTCCGGAGTCGGGTTGCAAAGAGAGGGAGATAGAGATCGGGTGATGGTCAGACAGAAACATGGGGTCAATCGAGGCCGATAACAGGGACGAGAGTGCATTTTGAGAGACAAAAATATAATCTATCCTGGAGTATTTGTTGTGCGGGTGCGAGAAGAAAGTAAAATCCTTCGTGTCTGGGTGTAGTGTCCTCCAGGCGTCGTGCAATAAGAGATCTCTAAGAAGGGTCTTAATTGAGCGTAAGGCGGAGTAGGGTAGGGAAGAAGAACCCGAAGAGACATCAAGGAGGGGGGTGAGGGCAACATTAAAGTCCCCACCCACCACCAGGGTTCCCGATTGGAATTCGGTCAAAAGAAGAAACGTGTCCCTAAAAAAGGGGACCACTTGTTTATTGGGAGCGTAGATGTTCGCAAAGGTGAAGAGTCGACCACGGATGGAGCCCTTAACGAACAAATACCTCCCATTAGGATCGACAAGGGAGTCATGAAAAATCAGGGGACAGTTTTTGGAGAGGAGGATAGAAACCCCTTTCGATTTAGAGGCGCTCGAGGTAGAGTGATAGACATTTGGAAAAAAGCGGTCGTGCAGGCGAGGTATGTTATCCGAGCGGAAGTGTGTTTCCTGCAGAAACACCACGTCCGCCTTAGCCTGTCGGAGTGAGAGAAGGAGCTTGGATCTGCGCTCAGGAATGTTTAGACCTCTGGTGTTAAGCGAGAATACTTTCAGAGAAGATTCAGTGGCATGCATGCCGGGGGAATGCACCCGTGATGTCCGTAAATGGGACGGCATATTAGGATAAGTGGCAAGAAAGAGAGAGAAAGAAGAAACAAAAAAAAAAAAAAAAAAAGGGGGGGGAAGATGGGGGAGGTGGAGAAAGGGAAAGGGGAAAGGGAGTGGGATCCGGAAGCAGGAGGACCTGCCTACCTTGCAAACACGGATCCGGTACGAAAGGAGATAGTGCAGCTACGTGTAAAAGGCGGTAGGGTGGAAAAGTGCAACACTAGTAAACACTGAGGGGGTTGGAGTAGTCCCAGCTGGGGGTACGCACACTACGTACGTGCACCAGTGGTGGAGAGGTAGGTAACCAAAGATGCATCCTGCCTAAGGACTGAAAATGAGGGGCTTGCGATGGAGAAGTATGGGGGCACATCTGCGAGTGCTAGCCCGGGGAGGGGAACGTCCGAGGGACCCACGCACCAGAAAATCTGGGCCCGGGGCCTCCGGATGGTCCACATGTAGGGTGAACAGAACGTAGGGCGACTAAGAGGCTGTCAACGGTCACACAAAGAGAGAAAAGGTGATGCCATAAAAACTCAACAAAATAACATATGCATTGCAACAAGAAGCCCCTCAAAACAAAACCATAGTAGGCTAAGAGAGAGTCTGCCATCCCGTGCAGAAATCTAGGGCAATGAAGAGCAGAGTCTCTAAAAAACTGACAATGAGTAAAACAGAGAAAATTAAAATCAAGAAACACAGTGTAAATGAGGTTACAGAGGGATCGGCTCACACGGGGAAGCACCAGAACTCGGCGCTGGAAAAAACACCAGGTCAGTGTCTTCCCGGTGGGCGAGCCCGGAGAACCGCCACAACATCTCGTAGCAATCTTCAACAGGTATGAGAGGAGAGCCCTCCCTCCCCCCAAACCCACAAAATATCACACAAAGCCCCCTACCCAATATCAGTATTGTGCTTAGCGGAACTACAGTACTGCGGTCCTATGCAAAGGGCAGAAAGTCTCGTGGGCTCTCGTCCGGGCTGCCCGGTGAGCAACGGTTGCAAAGGTGACCGCAAAAAAAAAAAAAAACACAAAACAAAAAAAAAGGGAGGTATAGTATAGTCCACAGGTTATGCACATGTACGAATAATGGGGCAGTCTCTAAAATCGAGAGTCCGGCTGGTACTGAGGGGGGAAGGGAGGGACAGCAGCAAACACTAGCGGGCAGTCCTCTAAATCCAACCCCCAGCCTGGCGGAGCCACCAGGGTGGGGGGGCTAAGTAGGAGAAGGTAGAGCGTCTCAGAAAGTCCAAATAACAAATTTGGGGATGTGACTATGTAAGAGAGCATCCATCTCGAGCCTATGTACGGGGCGGTATGCCGAACATGCAAAAGTTTAAGGCTGTGGGGGAGCATGTAACCAGCTTGTCAGACGGAAGGGGTGTAAAGAGGTGGCGAGAGTAAGTGGGACCGAGGTAGTGATACTTGCCGAAATACTTTCATGCAAATGGGCCATCAGTCTCCCCGACGGGCTCTTCGCTGCTGCGGAGGCTTAGAAGGGCTTGCAACAGACGAACAAGCGGGAGGTGCCATGCCGGATCCGTGGTTGGACGGTGAACGATGGCGCCTGTAGCGAGTATCCTGCGCTTCCATCGGTTCCTCCCTATGTGTGAAGTGGGCGGGGGGGCCCCCCCGAAAGGCAGCATACCAGTTGGGAAGGTCAATCAGTGGCAGCCCCATGGCTGAACAGAACTGAGGGAGATCTTCAGGAACCTTTAAGAGGACAGTACGACCTTGCGTGGTTGCAGACAAACAAAAGGGAAATTTCCACTTGTACGGAATTCCTTTAGTGCGCAGAGCATCCAGCAGTGGGCGCAGGTCCCTGCGGTTCTGCAAGGTAATATTGGAAAGGTCCTGGTAGATGTGTAGGGAGATTCCATCATGTTCCAAATGTGGCCTATGCCTGGCTTTACGCAGAACCTCTTCCTTCAGCCTGTAGTCAACCAGGCAGCAGACATCATCACGCGGAGGGTCCCCATCTCTACCCCTTGGTCTCAGAGCACGATGTATGCGCTCCATATCAATTGGGGACTGTGGGGGACGGTCGAGGAGAGTGTTGAAGATGCCCGTAACAGTGGGGGCTAGCATGTCTGGCTCCACAGATTCAGGCAGGCCACGAACCCGCAGGTTATGGCGCCTCCCCCGGTTGTCCAGGTCTTCAATGTGGCGCTGTAGGTCTCTCATTTGCAGAGAGTGAGAGTCCATGGTGCAAGTAATGGAGCGGAGCACTCTGTCATGTTTGCCCGTGGTCTTTTCTACCTCCTGTACCCGGCCGGTAATGTTGCGCACTTCCTCCTTAAGGTCCAGGATTGCCGCCCCCAGCGTGTCTTTGATATCCGCGGCAATCGCCCTGAGATCCTCCATGGTCAGCGCTGGGGGTGAGGGGGACTGTCCTGTTGGCGGGTCGGAGCCGGAGGGAGCCACGGCTGCGTAGGAGCGGGCAGGAGGCTGGGATGGAGAAGGAGGCACGGTCGGGCG
>NW_028120141.1:697732-730232 GCF_965119305.1 Pelophylax lessonae
GTAACCTAGTTCAATGATAGATGATGGTAGTCCCAAGAGCTAACAATCTATGCAGATGATAGGAATAGATTAGATAGTAATAGTCTTTGTAATATGCAGTAGATGATAGTGAAAGTATAGGTTAGGAAGGAATCCCCTGTGGGGTACTTATCACTAGATAGTTAGTAGTAGCAAGGTCCACTAGTAAGGAGTGATCCGGTAGCGAGATACGGGATCGGCAGCGAGGTTCCGGTTCAGTTCAGGCAAAGGGTATAGCTAGAAGCTCCGGCAGCACAAGACAAGGTAAGGTGAACATGCGGTTTGATCGAGCAATGAGTGAGAGCAAACCGGCGATTGAAATAGCTGCTCATAGCGGTGCTCGTGCGATGATGTAAATGACCTTAAAGATGTATGCGTTCCGTATGGATAGCAAGATGGGACGCAATGTTAGGAGAGAAATGGAAATAAGGGTACCATAGGTACCAGAACATTACATTACCCCCCCCCCCCCCTTAAGGCCGGATCCGGAAGGCCTCTAGAACTGTTTTTTCCGGGTATTTTGAGTGGAAATGGCGAATCAGTCTAGGGGCATGTATATCGGATATATCCAGCCAGGTGTCGTCTTGGGGCCCATAGTTCTTCCATCGTACTAGATATTGGAGTCTTCTTCTATGGATGCGAGAATCCAGAATCTCCTTTATCTCAAATTCTTCTCCGCCTTCAACTTGTACAGGAGGTGGAGGTGAGATGGTAGGCCTTATTCCTTGGTTAGGAACATGGGGCTTTAGTAGCGACACATGGAAGATGGGATGTATCTTGAGGTCTGTTGGTAATGTGAGTTGTACTGCAGCTTTTCCAATAAGCTTCTCTATTGGGAAAGGTCTCAGGAATAACGGTCCAAGTTTTTTACTAGGGATCTTTAATCTCAGATTTTTTGTAGAAACCAGACAAGATCCCCAATGGCATATTGAGGAGAGAGGGTTTCCTACAAAGGTCGTAGTACCTCTTTTGTTGGCTATGAGCATGTGAGATGGTGGTGTTGAGCAAACCCAGGGAATCCTTTATTTGGGTAAGATAATCAGAAGCCACTGGATTACTTGATGACAAGATACGTGGTGGAAGAAGTGTGGGATGAAACCCATAGTTTAAGTAGAATGGACTTTGTTTAGTAGTGCTGTGGGTCGCGTTGTTATAGGCGAATTCCGCCAGCGGGAGGAGGTCCACCCAGTCGTCCTGTAGATATGAAGTATAGCAACGTAGATATTGCTCAATGCACTGGTTAACTCTCTCTGTCTGTCCGTTGGTCTGAGGGTGGTAAGGAGAGGTAAGTTTTTGCTCTATTCGTAGTATCTGACATAGAGCTTGCCAAAACTTCGAGATGAACTGTGAACCACGGTCAGACAGAAGTGTTTTTGGAATACCATGTAACTTAAAGACATGTTTCACAAGTAATTCCGCTGTTTGTTTGGATGAAGGTAGTCTTCGGATAGGAGTGAAATGTGCCATCTTGGTCAGATGGTCCACTGACACTAAAATGGTGTTGAATCCTTTGGAAGGTGGTAGTTCCACTATAAAGTCTAAGGATACCACTTCCCACGGAACCTGGGGTATTGGTAAACTACAAAGTAGACCCGATGGTTTTGTAGTGTCAATTTTGGACCTTGCACAGATGTCACAAGATGAAACGAACTTTTGTACGGTCGTCTTCATGTCAGGCCACCAAAACTGCCTAGTAAGTAGATTGAATGTTTTAGTCATACCCATATGTCCTGCCATAGGTACATCATGCGACAATTCCAAGATCTTGGTTCGCATAGTAGGGGGTATGTATAATTTGTCGTTGTAGTAGAGGAAGCCTTCTGCATCAGCATTTAGTTGTGGTGGAGGTGAATCCAGTCCTATGCTGTGCAAAATCTCTTCCTTCAGGGAACGGACAACACCGATAATACGTTCATAGGGTATTATAGGAACTGAGGGAACCTCGGCGTAGCCATCCTTGGTTAATCGTGAAAGCGCATCCGCTTTTTTATTTTTTTCTGCAGGCGTGTAGGTCACTAGAAAATTAAATCTCAAAAAGAATAACGACCATCGTACCTGCCGGTGGGAAAGAGTTCTATTAGTCTGAAGGTATTGAAGATTTTTGTGATCAGTATATATAAGGATTGGCAATCGAGTACCCTCAAGTAGATGTCGCCAATTCTCTAATGCCAGTTTTATGGCTAGTAACTCTTTTTCACCCACTGGGTAATTCACCTCGGGGCTGCTTAATGACTTTGAGAAGAAAGCAACTGGGTGAAGTGGTGAAGTGTTTGTTGGTCGTTGTGAGAGAACTGCTCCTACTGCCATATTTGATGCATCTACCTCCAAGATGTATTGAAGGGATGGGTCTGGATGGCGTAGTATGGGAGCAGAAGTAAAGCTTGATTTCAACAAGCAGAAAGCTCCATTTGCTTCTTCTGACCATTTGAATGTTTTTTTTGTACTTGTGAGTTGTGTGAGAGGTCTCACAATGGCAGAGAAGTTCTTAATGAACTTTCTATAGTAGTTAGAGAATCCGAGGAATCTTTGTAAGGCTTTGCGAGTTGTTGGCACAGGCCAATCTAGAATACAGGATATTTTGCTCCTGTCCATTTTGATTCCATTTTTGGATATAATGTATCCTAGGAATAGTACCGCCTCTTTATGAAATAAACATTTTTTTGATTTAACATATAAGTTATGTGCAAGTAGTCTTGACAACACGAGTCTTACATGTTTTATATGCTCAGGTAAGGAATGAGAATAAATAAGTATATCGTCCAAATATACTACAACACAAACGTCAAGCAAGTCTCTGAATATATCATTTATAAATCGTTGGAAAGCTGCGGGAGCATTACACAACCCAAATGGCATCACGAGGTACTCGAACAGTCCGTATCTGGTTCTGAATGCCGTCTTCCATTCATCCCCGTCACGGATTCAAATGAAATTGTATGCCCCTTTTAGGTCCAATTTCGAAAAGTATGAAGCTCCGCGCACCTATTCTATAAGTTCAGGAATAAGCGGTAAAGGATAACGATCCTTTATTGTAATGGTATTTAATTGTCTGAAATCAATAATAGGTCTGAGACTTGAATCCTTGAATCCAAAGAAGAGTCCTGCAGCAGTGGAGGAAGTAGAAGGTCTGATGAATCCTTTCGCCAAATTTTCATCCAAGTATTCCTTGAGATGAGAGAGTTCATCCTGTGAAAGAGGATAAACGTGACCGAAAGGTAATTTGCTATTAGGGAGTAGATCGATACAACAATCATAGTCCCTATGGGGAGGCAATATTTGAGCGTTTTTCTCAAGGAAGACCTCCGCCAAATCGTCATAACATGGTGGTATAATCTCATCCGACACCACAGACAGGATCCTTCCATATGATGAGAGGTTACACGTGGTTTCACAGTAGTGAGAAGAGAAGGTTAAAGTTCTTGTTTTCCAATCGATGATTGGTTGATGTATGTGTAACCAGGGGAGTCCCAAAATAATGGGAAAATGTGGTGAGGTCAGTACATCAAAAGTGGTGGTCTCCACATGGGATTTGTCAGCAGTGACGAGGAGTGCCTGTGTCTGATTGGTGATGGGACCAGAGGATAACGGAATACCGTTAATGAAACTAACAGAGACAGGTTTAAGTTTTGAAATAATAGGTATTTTATTTAAGGTAACAAAACAAGTATCAATGTAGTTTCCACAAGATCCTGTGTCAATCATGGCCTTGGTGGTGATCCTAGTTTGGTCCCACTGTAATGTCAAATGAATAAAAAGATAAGGATTAGAAAAGGAAGTTGTTAGTCCCCCTAGCAAGACATTTGAACACTCACCCTCTTTTTTGCGGACAAGGGGACAGCCGCTTATCAAATGATCCGGGGATGCGCAGTACATGCAGAGATGTTCGGATTTCCTCCTGGCACGTTCGGAAAAGGTCAAAGGTGGACGTATCATTCCTACTTCCATAGGAGTAGGGTCAACAGGCGACATCTGAGAAGGTCTGGACAATGGTAATCCCATCTTCTCAGCCTTTCTTTCTCGTAGTCGTCTGTCAATATTGACACTGGTCTGTATCAGGCCATCCAAGGTGTCAGGTAAATCCGCTCGGGCGAGCTCGTCTTTAACGGCTTCTGATAGGCCGAGTCTGAACTGCGTTCGAAAGGATGTGTCATTCCACCCTGAATCAAGGGACCATCTTTTGAAATCTGCCACGAAGTCCTCAACAGGTCTCCTTCCTTGTTTTAAAGCCCTCAATTGGGTATCAGCAGTACTCTGCTTATTGGGGTCTTCATATAAACTAGCGAGTTGCGCTAGGAATAAAGGATAGGAGTTAAGGAGTTGGTCATCTTTCTCAAAGAGAGAGTCTGCCCAGGCCCGGGGGTCACCCGTCAAATAGGAAATAGCGGTACAGACTTTGATTTGGTCGGTGGGATAGGTATGAGGTTTCAACAAGAAAAGCAATCTACATGCGTTTTTAAATTCACGAAATTTACTCCTATCACCAGTAAACACTAGAGGAGGGTTTACCTTAGGTTCACGGGGCTGGGCAGCAGAGAGCTGCGCAAGACGGCCAACCTGCTGTCTTAAAGCCTGATTTTCATTTTTTACCTCTGTAAGAACAAGTATCAATGCATCTACTTGTTGTTTTAGTTGCATTACTTGAGTGGACAAATCTGCTGAATCCATATTTTTTTTTTTTTTTTAAGGCTCGATCAATCTGTAACGCTCATGCGTTTTTTGTTAATGAATAGATTTGCAGCTGCAGAATTGTTACACTCAGTAGTCGTGTAGAGATTCTGTTGAACAACATATCCAACTCTCAGGACTTCATCACCGTGCACAGCCTGTTATGCAATATACATACACTCAATATGATGTTCCTGGAGTGATAGAATATATGATAGTATAGAGGTGAGAGACAGGCGATAGTATGGTGAGCACTCAGTAATAGTATTCAGGAGAGTGGTAGGTGATGGTAGTATGCAGATAGGTTCTAGCAATCATGTATAGTACAGATGGAAGGGGACAGCAGAATGTATACAAGATAGAGTAACCTATTGCAATGATAGATGATGATAGTCCCAAGAGCTAACAATCTATGCAGATGATAGGAATAGTTTAGATAGTAATAGTCTTTGTAATATGCAGTAGATGATAGTGAAAGTATAGGTTAAGAAGGAATCCCCTGTGGGGTACTTATCACTAGATAAGTAACCCTAACTAACTAATAACTAACCCTAACCCTAAATGGAAACAAGGGTACCATAGGTACCAGAACATTACACTAACCCTATGTATCTAACCCTAACCCTAACCCTCTAACCCTAACCCTCTAACCCTAACCCTAACCCTCTAACCCTAACCCTCTAACCCTCTAACCCTAACTCTAACCCTAACCCTAACCCTCTAACCCTAAACCGTAACTCTAATCCTAAACCCTAACCGTAACCCTAACCCTCTAACCCTAACCTTAACCCCTAACCCTAAATCTAACCCTAACCCCTAACCCTAACCCTCATCTTAACTCTAATCCTAACCCTAACCCTAACCCTCTAAACTTCTATCCATAAACCTAACCCTAACCTTAACCCTCTAACCCTAATCTTAACCCTCAAACCCTAACCCCTACCCTCTAATCCTAACCCTCTAAACCGGACCCTAACCCTAAACCCTATCAAACCCTAAAGCTATCCCTATCTAACCCTAACCCCTAACCCCTTACCCTAAATTCTAACCCTAACCCTCTAAACCTATCCCTAACCCTAAGCCTACCCTAACCCTAACCCTATCTAACCCCAACCCTAACCCTAACCCTTACCCTCTAACCCTAAAGCTAACCCTAACCCTCTAACCCTCTAACCCTAACCCTAACCCCTAAACCTTAACCCTAAGCCTTCTCCTAACCCTAACCCTTACCCTAACCTTCTAAACCTAACCCGTCTCTAACCCTAACCCCTAACCCTCTAACCCTAAGCCTCGTCCTAACCCTAACCCCAACCCTAACCCTAACCCCTAACCCCTAACTCTAACCCTAACCCTACCCCTATCCCTAACCCTATTTAACCCTAACCCTAACCCCCTAAACCTAATCCCCTAATCCACTAACCCTAACCCTCTAACCCTAACCCCTAACCCAAAACCCCTAACCCTACCCCAAACCCTCTAACCCTAACCCTCTAAACCTAACCCTAACCCTCGAACCCTAACCCTCTAACCCTAACCCTCTAACCCTAATCCTAACCCCTAACCCTCTAACCCTAACCCTAACCCTAAACCATAACCCTAAACCCTAACCCTCTAACCCTAATCCTAAACCATAACCCTAACCCTAAACCCTAACCCAAACCCTCTAACCGTACCCTTAACCCCTAACCCTAACCCCTAACCCTAACCCTAACTCTAACCCTAACCATCTAACCCTAACCCTCACCTTAACTGTAATCCTAACCCTAGCCCTCTAACCTTCTATCCCTAAACCTAACCCTAACCTTAACCCTCTAACCCTAATCTTAACCCTCAAACCATAACCCCAACCCTCTAACCCTAACCCTCTAAACCAGACCCTAAACCTAAACCCTAACCATATCCAACCCTAAAGCTATCCCTATCTAACCCTAACCCCTTACCTCTAACCCCTTACCCTAAATTCTAACCCTAACCCGCTAACCCTATCCCTAAGCCAAACCCTCTATCCCTAACCCGAACCCTAATCCTAACCTTCTAACCCTTACCCCAACCCTAACCCTAACCTTCTAACCCTGACCCTCCAACCGTAACCCTAACCCTCTATCCCTCTAACCCTAACCCTAACTCCTAACCCTAACTCCTAACCCTAACCCTAACCCTAATCCCTAACCCCTAACCCTAACCTTAACCCTAACCCTCTAACCCTACCCCTAACCCCCTAACCCTATGTATCTAACCCTAACCCTCTAACCCTCTAACCCTAACCCTCTAACCCTAACCCTTTCCCTAACCCTTACCCTACCTCTAACCCCTAACCCTAACCCTAACCTAAACCATAACCCTACCCTAACCCTACCTAACCCTAACCCCTTAACCCTAACCCTAACCCCCTAACCCCTTAAGCCTAACCCTAACCCTAACCCTTACCCTAACCCTAACCCTCACCCTAACCCTAACCCTCTAACCCTAACCCTAACCCCTAACCCCAACCCAATCCCCAACCCTAACCCTCTAACCCTAACACTAACCCTCTAAACCTAACCCTAACCCTAACCTTCTAACCCTAACCCTCTAACCCAAGCCCTTACCTAACCTAACCCTAACCATAACCCTAACCCTAACCCTAAGCCTACCCTAACCCTAAGCCTAACCCTATCTAACCCTAACCCCTAACCTTAACCCTAGCCCTAACCCTAACCCCCTAACCCTAACCCTTACCCTAACCCTAACCCTCTAATCCTAACCCTAACCCTAACCCCAACCCCTAACCCTAACCCCAACCCCAACCCTAACCCTCTAACTCTAACCCTAACGCAAACCCTAACCCTCTAACCCTAACCCTTCTCTAACCCTAACCCTAACCCAAACCCCTAACCCTAACCCTCTTACCCTAGCCCTGAGCCTTATCCTGACCCTAACCCCAACCCTAACCCCTAACCTTAACCCTAGCCCTAACCCTAACTCCCTAACTCTAACCCTTACCCTAACCCTAACCCTCTAATCCTAACCCTAACCCTAACCCCAACCCCTAACCCTATCCCTAACTCCAACCCAAACCCCAACCCCAACCCTAACCCTCTAACTCTAACCCTAACGCTAACCCTAACCTTCTAACCCTAACCCATCTCTAACCCTAACCCCTAACCCTCTAACCTTAACCCTAAGCCTCATCCTAACCCTAAACCTTACCCTAACAGTCTAACCCTAACCCTTCTCTAACCCTAACCCTAACCCAAACCCCTAACCCTCTTACCCTAACCCTGAGCCTTATCCTGACCCTAACCCCAACCCTAACCCTAACCCCTAAACCTAACCCTAACCCTTACCCCAACCCCTAACCCTAACCCAAAACCCTAACCCTAAACCCTAACCCCTAACCCTAACCCTAACTCTAACCCTAACGCCTAACCCTAACCCTAACCCTAACCCCTAACCCCTAATCCCTAATGCTAACCCTAAGCTATCCCTATCTTACCCTAACCCCTTACCCCTAACACCTTACCCTAAATTCTAACCCTAACCCTCTAAACCTATCCCTAAGCCTACCCTAAACCTATCTAACCCTAACCCGAACCCTAATCTTAATCCTCTAACCCTAACCCTCTAACCCTAACCCTCTAACCCTAACCCTCTAACCCTAACCCTCTAACCCTAACCCTCCAAACCGGACCCTAACCCTAAACCCTAACCCTATCCAACCCTAAAGCTATCCCTATCTTACCCTAACCCCTTACCCCGAACCCCTTTCCCAAAATTCTAACCCTAACCCTCTAACCTTATCCCTAACCCTAAGCCTACCCTAACCCTAAACCTATCTAATCCAAACCCTAATCTTAACCCTCTAACCCTCTAACCCTAACCCTCTAACCCTAACCCTAACCTTCTAACCCTAACCCCTAACCTGAACCCTAACCACTAACCCAACCCTAACCCTAACACCTAACCATAACCCTCTAACCCTAACTCCTAACCCCTAACCCTAACATTACCCCTACCCCTAACCCTAACCCTTTAACCCTAAACATAACCCAAACCCCCTAACTGAAACCCCCTAACCCTAACCCTATGTATCAAACCCTAACCCTAACCCTCTAACCCTAAACCATAACCCTAATCCTCAACTCTAACCCTAACCCCCTAACCCTAACCCTCTAACCCTAACCTTAACCCCTAACCCTAACTCTAAACCTAACCATAACCCTAACTCCTAACCCTAACCTGCACCTTAACTCTAATCCTAACCCCAACCCTAGCCCTCTAACCCTCTATCCCTAAACCTAACCCTAACCTTAACCCTCTAACCCTAATCTTAACCCTCAAACCCTAACCCCAACCCTCTTACCCTAACCCTCTAAACCGGACCCTAACCCTAAACCCTAACCCTATCCAACCCTAAAGTTATCCCTATCTAACCCTAACCCCTTACCCCTTACCCTAAATTCTAACCCTAACCCTATCCCTAACCCTCTAACCCTAACCCGAACCCTAAACTTAACCCTCTAACCCTAACCCTAACCCTCTAACCCTAACCTGAACCTTAAACTTAACACTCTAACCGTAACACTAACTCTAACCCTCTAACCCTAACCCTCTAACCCTAACCCTCTAACCCTAACTCTAACCCTCTAACCCTAACCCATACCCTCTAACCCTAACCCCTAACCCCTAACCCTATCCAACCCTAAAGCTGTCCCTATCTAACCCTAACCCCTTACACATAACCCCTTACTCTAAATTCTAACCTTAACCCTCTTACCCTATCCCTAACCCTCTAACCCTAACCTTAACCCTCTAACCCTAATCCTAACCTTCTAACCCTTACTCCAACACTAACCCTAACCTTCTAACCCTGACCCTCCAACCGTAACCCTAACCCTCTATCCCTATCCCTAACCCTACCCCTAACCCCTAACCCTATCCCTAACCCTAGCCCTAACCCCTAATCCTAACCCTGTAACCCTAACCCTGTAACCCTAACCCTCACCCTAACCCTAACCCCTAACCCCAACCCCAACCCTAACCCCCAACCCCTAACCCTTAACCCTCTAACCCTAACCCTAACCCCAACCCCTAACCAAAACCCTAACTCTAACCCTAACCTTGACCCTAACCCTAACCCCTTACCCTAACCATCTAACCCTAACCCTCACCTTAACTGTAATCCTAACCCTAACCCTAGCCCTCTAACCCTCTATCCCTAAACCTAACCCAAACCTTAACCCTCTAACCCTAATCTTAACCCTCAAACCCTAACCCCAACCCTCTTACCCTAACCCCCTAAACCGAACCTTAACCCTAAACCCTAACCCTATCCAACCCTAAAGCTATCCCTATATAAACCTAAGCCCTTACCCCTAACAACTTACCCTAAATTGTAACCCTAACCCTCTAACCCAATCCCTAACCCTAACCCTATCCCTAACCCTAACCCCTAACCCTAACCCTAACCCTAAACCCTAACCCTTACTCTAACCCCTAACCTTAACCCTAACCATAACCATCTAACGCTAACCCTCACCTTAACTCTAATCCTAGCCCTCTAACCCTCTATCCCTAAGCCTAACCCTAACATTACCCTCTAACCCTAATCTTAACTCTCAAACCCTAACCCCAACCCTCTTACCCCAACCCTCTAAGCCGGGCCCTAACCCTAAACACTAAACCTATCCAACCCTAAAGCTATCCCTATCTAACCCTAACCTCTTACCCCTAACCCCTTACCCTAAATTCTAACCCTAACCCTCTAACCCTATCCCTAACCCTAAACCTCTAACCCTAACCCTCTAACCCTAACCCTAACCCTCTAACCCAAACCCTCTAACTCTAACCCTTTAACCCAAACCCCTAACCATAACCCTAACCCTCTAAACCTAACCCTAACCCTAACCCTCTATCCCTAACCCTAACCCCTAACCCTACCCCTAACCCTCCAACCCTAACCCTAACCCTCTATCCCTAACCCTCTAACCCTAACTCTAACACTAACTCCTAACCCTATCCCTAACCCCACAACTGTAACCCTCTAACCCTAACCCTACCTCTAACCCTAACCTTAACCCTAACCCTCTAACCCTAACCCCTAACCCCTAAACCCTAAACCCTAACCCTCTAACCCTAACCCCCTAACCCTATCCCTAACCCTATGTATTTAACCCTAACCCTAACCCTGACCCTAACCCTCTACCCCTAACCCTCTAACCCTAAACCTGTAACCCTAACCTTAACCCTAACCCAAACCCCTTACCCTAACCATCTAACCCTAACCCTCACCTTAACTCTAATCCTATCCCTAGCCCTCTAACCCTCTATCCCTAAACCTAACCCTAACCCTCTAACCCTAACCCCTAACCCTACCCCTCCAACCCTAACCCTCTAACCCTAACCCTAACCCTAACCCTAACCCTAACCCCTAACCGAAACCCTCTAACCCTCTAACCCTAACCCTACCCCTACGCCTACCCCTACCCCTAATCCTAACCCTCGAACCCTAACCCTAACTCCTAACCCCTAAACCCTAACCATAACCCCAACCCTCTAACCCTAACCCTCTAAACCGGACCCTAACCCTAAACCCTATCCAACCCTAAAGCAATCCCTATCTAACCCTAACCCTTTACCCCTAAGCCCTTACCCTAAATTCTAACCCTAACCCTCTAACCCTAACCCTCTAACTCTAACCCTCTAATCCTAACCCTCTAACCCTAACCCTAACCCTCTAACCCTAACCCTCTAACTCTAACCCTCTAACCCTAACCCTCTAACCCTAACCCTAACCCCTAACTCTAACTCCTACCCCTAACCCTAACCCCTACCCCTAACTCTAAGCCCTAAACCTATCCCTAACCCTAACCCTACCCCTAACCCCTAACCCTAGCCCTCTAACCCTAACCCTCTAACCCTAACCCCCTAACCCTAACCCCTAATCGTAACCCTAACCCTAACCCCTAACCCTAACCCTACCCTAACCCTTACCCTAACCCTAACCCTCTCAGTGTCCATTCCGCTACACTGCTCCCCCTTAACCACAAGCCGGCATACACAGTCTGATCCATAACGGATCGGCTTGGGGATGTCCCGGGAGTACTCACAGATCATTTTTCCAGTTCAGTTTGTCGCGATAACCGGTCGGCATTGCCGTTCTGTTTTTCCGGACGGTAGAAAACCCTAACCCTAACCCCTGACCCTAACCCTTAACCCTAAACCTAACCCTAACCCTACCCATAACCCTAACCCTAACTCCTAATCCTAACTCCTAACCCTAACCCCTAAACCTAACCCTAACTCTACCCCTAACCCCAACCTTAACCCTAACCCCCAAACCCTAACCCTAACCCCTCATCCTAACCCTAACCCCTAATCCCAACCCTAACCCTAACCCCTTACCCTAAATTCTATCCCTAACCCTCTAACCCTATCCCTAACCCTCTATCCCTAACCCTGATCCCTAATTCTAACCTTCTAACCCTAACCCTAACCTTCTAACCCTAACCCTCCAACCCTAACCCTAACCCTCTAACCCTAACCCTCTAACCCTAACCCCTAACCCTAACCCTCTAACCCTAACCCCCTAACCCGTATCTAACCCTAGCCCGTATCTAACCCTAACCCTAACCCCTAACCCTAACCCTACCCTAACCCTTACCCTAACCCTAACCCTAAGCCCCTAACCATAACCCTAAACCCCTAACCCCCTAACCCTTACCCTAACCCTCACCCTAACCCCAACCCTAACCCTAACCCTAACCCTCTAACCCTAACCCTCTAACCCTAACCCGTATCTGTAACGGAGCTCCAATACCCAGCCTAGGTATCTCCGCTGTATCATCTTTGGAGCTGAGGAAGTGCTACAATATCCATGGCAAAATCCCCCCCAGTAACTGGACGACACACAGTTCTGGGAGTTAAACTAGAAAGCCTTGTTTATTGAAAACACAAGAGATTTACCTCCCTCCTCAAGTCATTCCACACCAACACACATCCCATAATATGCTTACAAGTCAGACAGGAACAATAGAACAATGTAATGCAGGTATTCACAATAACAGACCCCACCCCACTAGCAGGGGTCTATTAAACACCTCTGCCATATTCTAGCAATCTGCAAAATATCTTTATATATTTCCTCAGGGACACTTTTCGGTAATATTATATTCACTCTTTCAACACAAACCACACTCTCAGTGTCCATTCCGCTACACTGCTCCCCCTTAACCACAAGCCGGCATACACAGTCTGATCCATAACGGATCGGCTTGGGGATGTCCGGGGAGTAATTACAGATCATTTTTCCAGTTCAGTTTGTCGCGATAACCCCTCTGCATTGCCGTTCTGTTTTCCGGGCAGTAGTGAATAGTAAAGTCATACGATTGTAGCGCCAATCTCCAGCACAACAACCGGGCATTGTCCCCTGCCACTCGGTTTAGCCATACCATCAAGTTGGGATCCGTGAGTAGAGTGAACTGATGTCCGAACAAGTAGGGCTGAAGCTCACTTCCCTGGGGAGAAGCTTCCTGATCAAGTAGGTCACGGGTTGTTCTCTGCCATCTTCTCCAACCTGGCTCAATACTGCTCTCAATCCAAACATTGAAGCGTCTGTCCCTCAGAAGGCCAGTAGGTCTCCGTGATGTGGGCCTGGGATCTGGACTGGCAGGAACGCTGAGGACAACTGGCCTAGGTCGTTCCCCAGTAAGAGGTCGTGGGGAGCTCCCGTATCAACCCCACATCAACCAGACCTGACCCGGCACCCCAATTCAAGTGGACCCTCACAGTGGTTAGTCTGTGTACTGCTCCCCCTGCCATCCGTACCACTACTGAGCCTCCGGTTCGGGCGGCATCAAGGACCAGGTGTCGCTTGACCAAGGTGAGAGTGGCTCCCGTGTCTCGGGGAGCTTGCGTGGGCTTTCCATTTAACTGGACCGATTGTAGATGGTGTTGTCAGTTCTCCGTAGCGGCTTGCACTGGGTTAGCTTCATGAAGGGTACCCAATTGCTCCTCGGTGGGTTTGAACCTGGGTACGACTGGGGAAACCTCTGCGGGATAGTACGGGACCGTTGTCCGTGCTGAAGGGGGTGACCCTGGTCGGATCCATGAAGCTTGGTTCCTGCTCTGGGTACAGTCTCGTCAATAGTGTCCAAACTGCTTGCACCTGTGGCACTGTACCCCACTGTGGGACGGGTATCTGGATGTCTGGTGTTTGAAGGAGATTCGCCCCCTTTGTGTTAGTGGGGGTCCTGTTCGAATCCAAGATCAGCAACAAGGAGGCAGCAGAGTGTCAGTAATATTATGTCTATAGTAATAAAGGGGAGTCATACCAGGATCAGCCACCAGGGGGCAGCAGAGTCTCGGTAATATTATGTGTATAGTAATACAGGAGGAGTCATACCAGGATTAGCCACAAGGAGGCAGCAGAGTGTTGGTAATATTATGTGTATAGTAATACAGGAGAGTCATACCAGGATCAGCCACAAGGAGGCAGCAGTGTCATTAATATTATGTTTATAGTAATACAGGGGAGTCATACCAAGATCAGCCACAAGGCGGCAGCAGAGTGTCGGTAATATTATGTGTATAGTAATACAGGGGAGTCATACCAAGATCAGCCACAAGGCGGCAGCAGAGTGTCAGTAATATTATGTGTATAATAATACAGGGGAGTCATACCAAGATCAGCCACAAGGAGGCAGCAGAGTGTCAGTAATATTATGTGTATAGTAATACAGGAGAGTCATACCAGGGTCAGCCACAAGGAGGCAGCAGTGTCAGTAATATTATGTGTATAGTAATACAGGGGAGTCATACCAAGATCAGCCACAAGGAGGCAGCAGAGTGTCAGTAACATTATGTGTATAGTAATACAGGAGAGTCATACCAGGGTCAGCCACAAAGAGGCAGCAGACTGTCGGTAATATTATGTGTATAGTAATACAGTGGAGTTATACCAGGATTAGCCACAAGGTGGCAGCAGAGTGTCAGTAATATTATGTGTATAGTAATACAGTGGAGTTATACCAAGATCAGCCACAAGGCGGCAGCAGAGTGTCAGTAATATTATGTGTATAGTACTACAGGGGGAGTCATACCAGGATCAGCCACAAGGCGGCAGCAGAGTGTTGGTAATATTATGTGAATAGTAATACAGGGGAGTCATACCAGATCCGACCACAAGGAGGCAGCAGAGTGTCGGTAATATTATGTGTATAATAATACAGGGGAGTCATACCAGGGTCAGCCACAAGGAGGCAGCAGAGTGTCGGTAATATTATGTGTATAGTAATACAGGGGAGTCATACCAGGATCAGCCACAAGGAGGCAGCAGAGTGTCGGCAATATTATGTGTATAGTAATACAGAGGAGTCATACCAGATCCGACCACAAGGAGGCAGCAGAGTGTTAGTAATATTATGTGTATAGTAATACAGGGGAGTCATACCAGGATCAGCCACAAGGAGGCAGTAGAGTGTCAGTAATATTATGTGTATAGTAATACAGGGGAGTCATACCAGGATCAGCCACAAGGAGGCAGCAGAGTGTCTGTAATATTATGTGTATAGTAATACAAGGGAGTCATACCAGGATCAGCCACAAAGGCGCAGCAGAGTGTCAGTAATATTATGTGTATAGTAATACAGAGGAGTCATACCAGGATCAGCCACAAGGTGGCAGCAGAGTGACGGTAATATTATGTGTATAGTAATACAGGGGAGTCATACCAGGATCAGCCACAAGGAGGCAGCAGAGTGATGGTAATATTATGTGTATAGTAATACAGGGGGAGTCATACCAGGATCAGCCACAAGGTGGCAGCAGAGTGACGGTAATATTATGTGTATAGTAATACAGGGGAGTCATACCAGGAACAGCCACAAGGTGGCAGCAGAGTGATGGTAATATTATGTGTATAGTAATACAGGGGAGTCATACCAGGATCAGACACAAGGGGGCAGCAGAGTGTCGGTAATATTATGTGTATAGTAATACAGGGGGAGTCATACCAGGATCAGCCACAAGGAGGCAGCAGAGTGATGGTAATATTATGTGTATAGTAATACAGGGGGAGTCATACCAGGATCAGCCACAAGGTGGCAGCAGAGTGACGGTAATATTATGTGTATAGTAATACAGGGGAGTCATACCAGGAACAGCCACAAGGTGGCAGCAGAGTGACGGTAATATTATGTGTATAGTAATACAGGGGAGTCATACCAGGATCAGCCACAAGGAGGCAGTAGAGTGTCGGTAATATTATGTGTATAGAAATGCAAGGGGAGTCATACCAGGATCAGCCACAAGGAGGCAGCAGAGTGTCAGTAATATTATGTGTATAGTAATACAGAGGAGTCATACCAGGATCAGCCACAAGGTGGCAGCAGAGTGACGGTAATATTATGTGTATAGTAATACAGGGGAGTCATACCAGGATCAGCCACAAGGTGGCAGCAGAGTGACGGTAATATTATGTGTATAGTAATTCAGGGGAGTCATACCAGGAACAGCCACAAGGTGGCAGCAGAGTGACGATAATATTATGTGTATAGTAATACAGGAGAGTCATACCAGGAACAGCCACAAGGAGGCAGCAGAGTGATGGTAATATTATGTGTATAGTAATACAGGGGAGTCATACCATGATCAGCCACAAGGTGGCAGCAGAGTGTCGTTAATATTATGTGTATAGTAATACAGGGGGAGTCATACCAGGATCAGCCACAAGGAGGCAGCAGAGTGATGGTAATATTATGTGTATAGTAATACAGGGGAGTCATACCAGGATCAGCCACAAGGTGGCAGCAGAGTGACGATAATATTATGTGTATAGTAATTCAGGGGAGTCATACCAGGAACAGCCACAAGGAGGCAGCAGAGTGACGGTAATATTATGTGTATAGTAATACAGGAGAGTCATACCAGGATCAGCCACAAGGAGGCAGCAGAGTGTCAGTAATATTATGTGTATAGTAATACAGGGGGAGTCATACCAGGATCAGCCACAAGGAGGCAGCAGAGTTTCAGTAATATTATGTGTATAGTAATACAGGGGGAGTCATACCAGGATCAGCCACAAGGCGGCAGCAGAGTGTAGGTAATATTATGTGTATAGTAATACAGGGGAGTCATACCAGGATCAGCCACAAGGAGGCAGCAGAGTGTCAGTAATATTATGTGTATAGTAATACAGGGGAGTCATACCAGGATCAGCCACAAGGAGGCAGCAGAGTGACGGTGATATTATGTGTATAGTAATACAGGGGAGTCATACCAGGATCAGCCACAAGTTGGCAGCACAGCGAGTGTTCCCATCGTATTTTCTACTGCGCATGCCCAAGCCGCCATTTTATAGTAATTACAGCGGTCTTCAGAAAGATGGCGGCAGCAGCGGACAGGTTCCAATGTTATTCCTCATGAACATTTCCACTCCATTTTCAGCAAACATAAAGGAGGAAATCCTCCATACAATGGCGGCCTAGCCGTCCTATAGAGCCCGGGGTCATTGTGTGAAAGTTGGAATCCAGGCGGTTTATTTTCTTTATAACAAATCTAAGTCTACTTCCAAGTCCAATAAACCTTATAAACTGTCCAATAAGAATAGGGGGCGGAGCCTGGAAACATTCCCCGCCCTGTAAAACACGGCTCCCTATCACGTCCGCTCGGACATGACCACGCCCACCGCAGTGATTGACTCTCTATCTAACTTCTGACGGCAAAATTAACTATGAGAAAAAATGTCCGGGGCGGCCGCCATATTATTGATGACCAGAGCATTCACTGCTCTCCAAAATGGCCGCTGCCCTGGTCATGCGCAGTACACTAAACAGAAATGTCCGCAGCACCGCCATTTTTTTGAAGACCTAAACAATGTTCTCATCTAAAATGGCGGCGGACTGGGCATGCGCTGTATCTCATTCAAACACTGCCATCTGCTGGCTGATCCTGGTAGCGCTCACACTGATTTTCAGTACACGGAATATAACTGCTACTCTGCTGCCACCTTGTGGATGAATGTGGTAGCACTTCGCACAGTCTACGCATACTCTGAGACAGTAAAATGCTGCCATCTGGTGGCTGAATATGGTATGACTCCCCGTATAGAATATTGTATTTCCCCAATACAATCCGGGCCGGGAAGGAGCGGGAGGAACAATTTCTCACCTACACAGAAGGCACAATTTTCTTCAGGACCTCCTCATTGTGGAAGCAATGGAAGAATTCTTTATGCGGAAAGACTTCTCCTGGGATGTCTGTGGCCGCCATCTTGTTGAAGACCAAAGCTATATTCTCTACTTTCCAAAATGACCGCTCTGTGATCACCCCGGAAGTGGAGTGAAGAGGATTGGGCGGAAATGGTGTGACTGATGATGGAATCTAAAGGTAAATTTCTCTTTTTACATAGTTTTTTTAATATAGGATGGGGGGAATAGGAGAATGGAATGGAGGAGATGGGGGAAGGGGGGTCAAAGAGGAAATAGAGGTCATAGGAAACAATGGGGGGGGGTGTAATAGGGGTGAAGGGGGTCTGGAGGGTGTAGAGCAGGGGTATTGAATTAAAATTTACAAAGGTCCAGTCAATAAAATATTCTTCCAGCAGAGGTCCGAATCACATGTTTGTGCGATGGCCACCCTGTATCCTCACAACCAATCACTTGCTTGTTAACTTGGATACCCCCGTCCTCTGTCTATAGCTGTCCTGCCTCCAGCTGTTGGCTCTGTGAGACTGGTAGTGGTGATGGCTGTGGGCAGAACAACTCTAAAGGGTGGGACCGCAGGGGTCCGGATGAGACATTAACTGGGTCCGGATCCGGACCCCGGTCTGCCATTTAGTGATGCCTGATGTAGAGGAATGTAATGGGGGTCTGGGAGAAGGGGGATGATTGGTGTATGGGGGGAATAGAGGGATGTAATGGGGGTCATGGGAAAGGAGGGTTATATGGGAGGAGTAGGGGAATGGAATGGGAAGGGGGGGTATATGGGGGTAATGGTGTCTAGGGGGGTTGATGTGGGTGGAATAGGGTAATGGAAGGGGGTGAGATGGTTGGGGGGTGTATGGGTGAATGGGATGATGTAGAGTATGGGGGGGGGGGGTGATGGTGGCCAGGGGGTGTATGGGTGAAGTGGTGTGATGTAGGGTATGGCTGGGGGGGGGGTGATGGTGGCTTGTGGGGTGATGCAGTAAATAGGGGGATGGAATGGTTGGGTGATGATGGCCGGGGGGTATATGGGTGAAGGGGGTGATTTATGGAATAGGGGGTTTAAATGGGGGGCTGATGGAGACTTGGGGGTGTATGGGGGGGTGATGGTTGCCAGGGTGTGTATGGGGGAATAGGGGGATGGAATGGGGATGATGTATGGGGGAATAGGGGGATGGAATGGGGGTTAGATGGTTGGGGGGGTGTATGGGTGAACAGGATGATGTAGAGTATGGGGGGGGGGGGTGATGGTGGCCAGGGGGTGTATGGGTGAAGGGGGTGGTTTATGGAATAGGGGGATTGAATGGGGGGTGATGGAGACTTGGGGGTGTATGGGTGGGTCAGGGTATCAGTAATGGCGGTGTCTGTAGAATAGTCCAGAATGTAAACTATCACCAGGACTGCATGGTAATAATACAGAAATAGGAGATGTATTGCCCCCCAGACAGTGTGACATCTCCAGACCCCCCCAGGATAGTGAGATAGAGAGGAGGGATGGGGGTGTAGGGGGCCTCCAGACATAGATGGACAGATGAGGACAGTGAGATAGAGGGGAGGGATGGGGGTGTAGGGATCCTCCAGACATAGATGGACAGATGAGGACAGTGAGATAGAGGGGAGGGATGGGGGTGTAGGGGCCCCCCAGACATAGATGGACAGATGAGGACAGTGAGATAGAGGGGAGGGATGGGGGTGTAGGGGGTCCTCCAGACATAGATGGACAGATGAGGACAGTGAGATAGAGGGGAGGGATGGGGGTGTAGGGATCCCCCAGACATAGAGGGACAGATGAGGACAGTGAGATAGAGGGGAGGGATGGGGGTGTAGGGGGTCCTCCAGACATAGATGGACAGATGGGGACAGTGAGATAGAGGGGAGGGATGGGGGTGTAGGGGCCCCCAGACATAGATGGACAGATGAGGACAGTGAGATAGAGGGGAGGGATGGGGGTGTAGGGATCCTCCAGACATAGATGGACAGATGAGGACAGTGAGATAGAGGGGAGGGATGGTGGTGTAGGGATCCTCCAGACATAGATGGACAGATGAGGACAGTGAGATAGAGGGAAGGGATGGGGGTGTAGGGGGCCTCCAGACATAGATGGATAGATGAGGACAGTGAGATAGAGGGGAGGGATGGGGGTGTAGGGATCCTCCAGACATAGATGGACAGATGAGGACAGTGAGATAGAGGGGAGGGATGGGGGTGTAGGGATCCTCCAGACATAGATGGACAGATGAGGACAGTGAGATAGAGGGAAGGGATGGGGGTGTAGGGGGCCTCCAGACATAGATGGACAGATGAGGACAGTGAGATAGAGGGGAGGGATGGGGGTGTAGGGATCCTCCAGACATAGATGGACAGATGAGGACAGTGAGATAGAGGGGAGGGATGGGGGTGTAGGGATCCTCCAGACATAGATGGACAGATGAGGACAGTGAGATAGAGGGGAGGGATGGGGGTGTAGGGATCCTCCAGACATAGATGGACAGATGAGGACAGTGAGATAGAGGGAAGGGATGGGGGTGTAGGGATCCTCCAGACATAGATGGATAGATGAGGACAGTGAGATAGAGGGGAGGGATGGGGGTGTAGGGGGCCTCCAGACATAGATGGACAGATGAGGACAGTGAGATAGAGGGGAGAGATGGGGGTGTAGGGGCCTCCAGACATAGATGGACAGATGAGGACAGTGAGATAGAGGGGAGGGATGGGGGTGTAGGGATCCTCCAGACATAGATGGACAGATGAGGACAGTGAGATAGAGGGGAGGGATGGGGGTGTAGGGATCCCCCAGACATAGAGGGACAGATGGGGACAGTGAGATAGAGGGGAGGGATGGGGGTGTAGGGGGCCCCCAGACATAGATGGACAGATGAGGACAGTGAGATAGAGGGGAGGGATGGGGGTGTAGGGATCCTCCAGACATAGATGGACAGATGAGGACAGTGAGATAGAGGGGAGGGATGGGGGTGTAGGGATCCTCCAGACATAGATGGACAGATGAGGACAGTGAGATAGAGGGGAGGGATGGGGGTGTAGGGATCCTCCAGACATAGATGGATAGATGAGGACAGTGATATAGAGGAGAGGGATGGGGGTGTAGGGGGCCTCCAGACATAGAGGGACAGATGAGGACAGTGAGATAGAGGAAGGGTGGGGGTGTAGGGATCCTCCAGACATAGATGGACAGATGAGGACAGTGAGATAGAGGGGAGGGATGGGGGTGTAGGGATCCCCCAGACATAGAGGGACAGATGAGGACAGTGAGATAGAGGGGAGGGATGGGGGTGTAGGGGGCCTCCAGACATAGATGGACAGATGAGGACAGTGAGATAGAGGGGAGGGATGGGGGTGTAGGGATCCTCCAGACATAGATGGACAGATGAGGACAGTGAGATAGAGGGGAGAGATGGGGGTGTAGGGGCCTCCAGACATAGATGGACAGATGAGGACAGTGAGATAGAGGGGAGGGATGGGGGTGTAGGGATCCCCCAGACATAGAGGGACAGATGAGGACAGTGAGATAGAGGGGAGGGATGGGGGTGTAGGGATCCTCCAGACATAGATGGACAGATGAGGACAGTGAGATAGAGGGGAGGGATGGGGGTGTAGGGATCCTCCAGACATAGATGGATAGATGAGGACAGTGAGATAGAGGGGAGGGATGGGGATGTAGGGATCCTCCAGACATAGACGGACAGATGAGGACAGTGAGATAGAGGGGAGGGATGGGGGTGTAGGGATCCTCCAGACATAGATGGACAGATGAGGACAGTGAGATAGAGGGGAGGGAGGGGGGTGTAGGGATCCTCCAGACATAGACGGACAGATGAGGACAGTGAGATAGAGGGGAGGGATGGGGGTGTAGGGATCCTCCAGACATAGATGGACAGATGAGGACAGTGAGATAGAGGGGAGGGATGGGGGTGTAGGGATCCTCCAGACATAGATGGACAGATGAGGACAGTGAGATAGAGGGGAGGGATGGTGGTGTAGGGGGCCCCCAGACATAGATGGACAGATGAGGACAGTGAGATAGAGGGTAGGGATGGGGGTGTAGGGTACCCCCAGACATAGATGGACAGATGAGGACAGTGGGATAGAGGGGGGGATGGGGGTGTAGGGGGCCCCCAGACATAGATGGACAGATGAGGACAGTGAGATAGAGGGTAGGGATGGGGGTGTAGGGTACCCCCAGACTTAGATGGACAGATGAGGACAGTGAGATAGAGGGGAGGGATGGGGGTGTAGGGATCCTCCAGACATAGATGGACAGATGAGGACAGTGAGATAGAGGGGAGGGATGGGGGTGTAGGGATCCTCCAGACATAGATGGACAGATGAGGACAGTGAGATAGAGGGGAGGGATGGGGGTGTAGGGGTCCTCCAGACATAGATGGACAGATGAGGACAGTGAGATAGAGAGGAGGGATGGGGGTGTAGGGGTCCTCCAGACATAGATGGACAGATGAGGACAGTGAGATAGAGGGGAGGGATGGGGGTGTAGGGATCCTCCAGACATAGATGGACAGATGAGGACAGTGAGATAGAGAGGAGGGATGGGGGTGTAGGGGTCCTCCAGACATAGAGGGACAGATGAGGACAGTGAGATAGAGGGGAGGGATGGGGGTGTAGGGGTCCTCCAGACATAGATGGACAGATGAGGACAGTGAGATAGAGGGGAGGGATGGGGGTGTAGGGTACCCCCAGACATAGATGGACAGATGAGGACAGTGAGATAGAGGGAAGGGATGGGGGTGTAGGGGGCCTCCAGACACAGATGGACAGATGAGGACAGTGAGATAGAGGGAAGGGATGGGGGTGTAGGGATCCTCCAGACATAGATGGACAGATGAGGACAGTGAGATAGAGGGGAGGGATGGGGGTGTAGGGTACCCCCAGACATAGATGGACAGATGAGGACAGTGAGATAGAGGGGAGGGATGGGGGTGTAGGGGTCCTCCAGACATAGATGGACAGATGAGGACAGTGAGATAGAGGGGAGGGATGGGGGTGTAGGGATCCTCCAGACATAGATGGATAGATGAGGACAGTGAGATAGAGGGGAGGGATGGGGGTGTAGGGATCCTCCAGACATAGATGGACAGATGAGGACAGTGAGATAGAGGGGAGGGATGGGGGTGTGGGGATCCTCCAGACATAGACGGACAGATGAGGACAGTGAGATAGAGGGGAGGGATGGGGGTGTAGGGATCCTCCAGACATAGATGGACAGATGAGGACAGTGAGATAGAGGGAAGGGATGGGGGTGTAGGGGGCCTCCAGACATAGATGGAAAGATGAGGACAGTGAGATAGAGGGGAGGGATGGGGGTGTAGGGGGCCTCCAGACATAGAGGGACAGATGAGGACAGTGAGATAGAGGGGAGGGATGGGGGTGTAGGGATCCTCCAGACATAGAGGGACAGATGAGGACGGTGAGATAGAGGGGAGGGATGGGGGTGTAGGGATCCTCCAGACATAGATGGACAGATGAGGACAGTGAGATAGAGGGGAGGGATGGGGGTGTAGGGGTCCTCCAGACATAGATGGACAGATGAGGACAGTGGGATAGAGGGGAGGGATGGGGGTGTAGGGATCCTCCAGACATAGATGGACAGATGAGGACAGTGAGATAGAGGGGAGGGATGGGGGTGTAGGGATCCTCCAGACATAGATGGACAGATGAGGACAGTGAGATAGAGGGGAGGGATGGGGGTGTAGGGATCCTCCAGACATAGATGGACAGATGAGGACAGTTGGATAGAGGGGAGGGATGGGGGTGTAGGGATCCTCCAGACATAGATGGACAGATGAGGACAGTGAGATAGAGGGGAGGGATGGGGGTGTAGGGATCCTCCAGACATAGATGGACAGATGAGGACAGTGAGATAGAGGGGAGGGATGGAGGTGTAGGGATCCTCGACATAGATGGACAGATGAGGACAGTGAGATAGAGGGGAGGGATGGGGGTGTAGGGATCCTCCAGACATAGATGGACAGATGAGGACAGTGAGATAGAGGGGAGGGATGGGGGTGTAGGGATCCTCCAGACATAGATGGACAGATGAGGACAGTGAGATAGAGGGGAGGGATGGAGGTGTAGGGATCCTCGACATAGATGGACAGATGAGGACAGTGAGATAGAGGGGAGGGATGGGGGTGTAGGGATCCTCCAGACACAGATGGACAGATGAGGACAGTGAGATAGAGGGGAGGGATGGGGGTGTAGGGGGCCTCCAGACATAGATGGACAGATGAGGACAGTGAGATAGAGGGGAGGGATGGTGGTGTAGGGGGCCTCCAGACATAGATGGACAGATGAGGACAGTGAGATAGAGGGAAGGGATGGGGGTGTAGGGATCCTCCAGACATAGATGGACAGATGAGGACAGTGAGATAGAGGGGAGGGATGGGGGTGTAGGGGTCCTCCAGACATAGATGGACAGATGAGGACAGTGAGATAGAGAGGAGGGATGGGGGTGTAGGGGTCCTCCAGACATAGATGGACAGATGAGGACAGTGAGATAGAGGGGAGGGATGGGGGTGTAGGGATCCTCCAGACATAGAGGGACAGATGAGGACAGTGAGATAGAGGGGAGGGATGGGGGTGTAGGGGTCCTCCAGACATAGATGGACAGATGAGGACAGTGAGATAGAGGGGAGGGATGGGGGTGTAGGGTACCCCCAGACATAGATGGACAGATGAGGACAGTGAGATAGAGGGAAGGGATGGGGGTGTAGGGGGCCTCCAGACACAGATGGACAGATGAGGACAGTGAGATAGAGGGAAGGGATGGGGGTGTAGGGATCCTCCAGACATAGATGGACAGATGAGGACAGTGAGATAGAGGGAAGGGATGGGGGTGTAGGGATCCTCCAGACATAGATGGACAGATGAGGACAGTGAGATAGAGGGGAGGGATGGGGGTGTAGGGTACCCCCAGACATAGATGGACAGATGAGGACAGTGAGATAGAGGGGAGGGATGGGGGTGTAGGGGTCCTCCAGACATAGATGGACAGATGAGGACAGTGAGATAGAGGGGAGGGATGGGGGTGTAGGGATCCTCCAGACATAGATGGATAGATGAGGACAGTGAGATAGAGGGGAGGGATGGGGGTGTAGGGGGCCCCCAGACATAGATGGACAGATGAGGACAGTGAGATAGAGGGGAGGGATGGGGGTGTAGGGGGCCCCCAGACATAGATGGACAGATGAGGACAGTGAGATAGAGGGGAGGGATGGGGGTGTAGGGGGCCTCCAGACATAGATGGATAGATGAGGACAGTGAGATAGAGGGGGGGATGGGGGTGTAGGGGGCCCCCAGACATAGATGGACAGATGAGGACAGTGAGATAGAGGGGAGGGATGGGGGTGTAGGGATCCTCCAGACATAGATGGACAGATGAGGACAGTGAGATAGAGGGGAGGGATGGGGGTGTAGGGATCCTCCAGACATAGATGGACAGATGAGGACAGTGAGATAGAGGGGAGGGATGGGGGTGTAGGGGGCCTCCAGACACAGATGGACAGATGAGGACAGTGAGATAGAGGGGAGGGATGGGGGTGTAGGGATCCTCCAGACATAGACGGACAGATGAGGACAGTGAGATAGAGGGGAGGGATGGGGGTGTAGGGATCCTCCAGACATAGATGGACAGATGAGGACAGTGAGATAGAGGGGAGGGATGGGGGTGTAGGGATCCTCCAGACATAGATGGACAGATGAGGACAGTGAGATAGAGGGGAGGGATGGGGGTGTAGGGATCCTCCAGACATAGATGGACAGATGAGGACAGTGAGATAGAGAGGAGGGATGGGGGTGTAGGGGTCCTCCAGACATAGATGGACAGATGAGGACAGTGAGATAGAGGGGAGGGATGGGGGTGTAGGGATCCTCCAGACGTAGAGGGACAGATGAGGACAGTGAGATAGAGGGGAGGGATGGGGGTGTAGGGGGCCCCCAGACATAGATGGACAGATGAGGACAGTGAGATAGAGGGGAGGGATGGGGGTGTAGGGTACCCCCAGACATAGATGGACAGATGAGGACAGTGAGATAGAGGGGAGGGATGGGGGTGTAGGGGTCCTCCAGACATAGATGGACAGATGAGGACAGTGAGATAGAGGGGAGGGATGGGGGTGTAGGGATCCTCCAGACATAGATGGATAGATGAGGACAGTGAGATAGAGGGGAGGGATGGGGGTGTAGGGATCCTCCAGACATAGATGGACAGATGAGGACAGTGAGATAGAGGGGAGGGATGGGGGTGTAGGGATCCTCCAGACATAGATGGACAGATGAGGACAGTGAGATAGAGGGGAGGGATGGGGGTGTAGGGGGCCTCCAGACACAGATGGACAGATGAGGACAGTGAGATAGAGGGGAGGGATGGGGGTGTAGGGATCCTCCAGACATAGATGGACAGATGAGGACAGTGAGATAGAGGGGAGGGATGGGGGTGTGGGGATCCTCCAGACATAGACGGACAGATGAGGACAGTGAGATAGAGGGGAGGGATGGGGGTGTAGGGATCCTCCAGACATAGATGGACAGATGAGGACAGTGAGATAGAGGGAAGGGATGGGGGTGTAGGGGGCCTCCAGACATAGATGGAAAGATGAGGACAGTGAGATAGAGGGGAGGGATGGGGGTGTAGGGGGCCTCCAGACATAGAGGGACAGATGAGGACAGTGAGATAGAGGGGAGGGATGGGGGTGTAGGGATCCTCCAGACATAGAGGGACAGATGAGGACAGTGAGATAGAGGGGAGGGATGGGGGTGTAGGGGTCCTCCAGACATAGATGGACAGATGAGGACAGTGGGATAGAGGGGAGGGATGGGGGTGTAGGGATCCTCCAGACATAGATGGACAGATGAGGACAGTGAGATAGAGGGGAGGGATGGGGGTGTAGGGATCCTCCAGACATAGATGGACAGATGAGGACAGTGAGATAGAGGGGAGGGATGGGGGTGTAGGGATCCTCCAGACATAGATGGACAGATGAGGACAGTTGGATAGAGGGGAGGGATGGGGGTGTAGGGATCCTCCAGACATAGATGGACAGATGAGGACAGTGAGATAGAGGGGAGGGATGGAGGTGTAGGGATCCTCGACATAGATGGACAGATGAGGACAGTGAGATAGAGGGGAGGGATGGGGGTGTAGGGATCCTCCAGACATAGATGGACAGATGAGGACAGTGAGATAGAGGGGAGGGATGGGGGTGTAGGGATCCTCCAGACATAGATGGACAGATGAGGACAGTGAGATAGAGGGGAGGGATGGTGGTGTAGGGGGCCTCCAGACATAGATGGACAGATGAGGACAGTGAGATAGAGGGGAGGGATGGGGGTGTATGGTACCCCCAGACATAGATGGACAGATGAGGACAGTGAGATAGAGGGGAGGGATGGGGGTGTAGGGTACCCCCAGACATAGATGGACAGATGAGGACAGTGAGATAGAGGGAAGGGATGGGGGTGTAGGGGGCCTCCAGACATAGATGGACAGATGAGGACAGTGAGATAGAGGGGAGGGATGGGGGTGTAGGGATCCTCCAGACATAGATGGACAGATGGGGACAGTGAGATAGAGGGGAGGGATGGGGGTGTAGGGTACCCCCAGACATAGATGGACAGATGAGGACAGTGAGATAGAGGGGAGGGATGGGGGTGTAGGGATCCTCCAGACATAGATGGACAGGTGAGGACAGTGAGATAGAGGGGAGAGATGGGGGTGTAGGGATCCTCCAGACATAGATGGACAGATGAGGACAGTGAGATAGAGGGGAGGGATGGGGGTGTAGGGGGCCCCCAGACATAGATGGATAGATGAGGACAGTGAGATAGAGGGGAGGGATGGGGGTGTAGGGGGCCCCCAGACATAGATGGACAGATGATGACAGTGAGATAGAGGGGAGGGATGGGGGGTGTAGGGATCCTCCAGACATAGAGGGACAGATGAGGACAGTGAGATAGAGGGGAGGGATGGGGGTGTAGGGTGCCTCCAGACATAGATGGACAGATGAGGACAGTGAGATAGAGGGGAGGGATGGGGGTGTAGAGATCCTCCAGACATAGAGGGACAGATGAGGACAGTGAGATAGAGGGGAGGGATGGGGGTGTAGGGGGCCTCCAGACATAGATGGACAGATGAGGACAGTGAGATAGAGGGGAGGGATGGGGGTGTAGGGATCCTCCAGACATAGATGGACAGATGAGGACAGTGAGATAGAGGGGAGGGATGGGGGTGTAGGGATCCTCCAGACATAGAGGGACAGATGAGGACAGTGAGATAGAGGGGAGGGATGGGGGTGTAGGGGGCCTCCAGACATAGATGGACAGATGAGGACAGTGGGATAGAGGGGAGGGATGGGGGTGTAGGGATCCTCCAGACATAGATGGACAGATGAGGACAGTGAGATAGAGGGGAGGGATGGGGGTGTAGGGATCCTCCAGACATAGAGGGACAGATGAGGACAGTGAGATAGAGGGGAGGGATGGGGGTGTAGGGGGCCTCCAGACATAGATGGACAGATGAGGACAGTGAGATAGAGGGGAGGGATGGGGGTGTAGGGATCCTCCAGACATAGATGGACAGATGAGGACAGTGAGATAGAGGGAAGGGGTGGGGGTGTAGGGATCCTCCAGACATAGATGGACAGATGAGGACAGTGAGATAGAGGGGAGGGATGGGGGTGTAGGGGGCCCCCAGACATAGATGGACAGATGAGGACAGTGAGATAGAGGGGAGGGATGGGGGTGTAGGGATCCTCCAGACATAGATGGACAGATGAGGACGGTGAGATAGAGGGGAGGGATGGGGGTGTAGGGATCCTCCAGACATAGATGGACAGATGAGGACAGTGAGATAGAGGGTAGGGATGGGGGTGTAGGGGGCCTCCAGACATTGATCATCAGAATGGTGGAGAGGGGAGGGTTGGGCAGTTGAACAGGCATGGAATAAGAAGTTGTCCCGGAGAGCTGACAGTCCTGTATTGAACCCCGGTGTTATTATTTTAGTCCTCAGACAGTAAAGTAAGAACTCCCAATCTGCATTCTTGGGGTTAGAGGCTCTGGAGATAGGGAAGCCGGTCCTTGGAGATGATAGTCAGGAGGCAGTAATTGCAGACATTGTGTTCAGCTTATTTCTGTCCTCTCAGGGTAACTCCCTGACTTATGATGGTTTTCTCTGACCCAGAATCCTGGCACCTTAGGATGGTCTGTGGAGTGAAGACACTTCTGAGGACAGAGAAGAAAGAAGCTGTGATCTGCCTTCCCTGCAGATGTCAGAGACGTCATCTACAGAGTTCTTCTCCTGGATTGGACTATGGGAGGAAGTGACGGATCTCCATGGACACCCTGTGATGTAAGGTAGGACAATTTTACCTCCACATATCAGATACCAGCCTCCTCACTGCTGATATTCCTGAATTAGTAATGGGACTGAGCAGCGGCTAGGATGTTGTCTCTGACTCAGCCACACTTTCATTCTATACCAGCCTCTTCACTACTGCTAAGTCTGAACAAGCAAAGAAGACTGGGCAGCAGCTTTGTTGTTGGTCCGGCTTTACTAACCATCTGCACAATACTAAATACCGGACTCTTTGCTGCTGCTCAGTCCTGTTTGCATGTTCAAAGATGTTGACTTGGCGTTACTCTGCTACATGCAGACAATGGAAGACCGGCCTCTCTTCTGCTGTGTCTGAACAGATAGGACTGTACGGGAGTGAAGAGGTTGGCATTGCCAGACTCAGCCACATACACACAATAGAATGTCAGCCTCTGTGCTCCTGCACAGTCCTGTTTATTCCAACACAGCAGCAGAGAGGCCGGTATTTAGTTGTGTGCATGTGGCTGGGTAAGCCGGGACAACATCGAAGGTGCTGCGCAGTCCTGTTGTTTGTTCAGATATAGCAGCAAAGACTTTATCCCGGCCTTCCTCAGCCACATTCCCAGAACAAAATACCAGCCGCTTCTGCTGCGCTGTCCTATTTACTCATACATAGCAGCAAAGAGGCTGCCATTGCTACCACAGCCACATCTCTGTGTGGATGTGGCTTAGTTAGGCCGGGTAAACATCTTCGCTGCTGCACAGTCCCATTTCTTCAGGGACAGCTGCAAAGACATTGCCCTGGCTTTAAGCCCGGCAAACACTACAATTTTCTTTTCATTCAACCAGAGTGTTACACAAAAAAACCCGACAGATCTCCGTACCAATACAAAGTGATGTTGGTGTGGTGCTCTCTGTGATCTTTGTTGGATTGTACTTTTTGATGGTTTGTGATCTTTGTTGGATTGTGCTTTTTCATTGTTGTTATTTTGCTTTATGTTGGTTAGAATCTTGGTTTTAGTGTTTTAGGGCTACATGGATTTTGGGTTGAGGGGTTTGTAGGGTTACCTCATTTATCCTTCAGTAAGGTCACTCTTTTCTCCTATCCCTGCTTCTCCTGCATAGTCTGCCTCCTCCCCCAGTATGGTCCCTCGTCCTTCTCTCTCCTCCCCCAGTATGGTCCCTCGTCCTTCTCTCTCCTCCCCCAGTACGGTCCCTCGTCCTTCTCTCTCCTCCCCCAGTACGGTCCCTCGTCCTTCTCTCTCCTCCCCCAGTATGGTCACTCATCCTTCTCTCATCACCCCCAGTACGGTCACTTGGCCTTCTCTAATCTCCCCCAGTACGGTCACTTGGCCTTCTCTAATCTCCCCCAGTATGGTCACTTGTTCTTCTCTCTCCTCCCCCAGTATGGTCCCTCGTCCTTCTCTCATCTCCCCCAGTATGGTCACTCGTCCTTCTCTCATCTCCCCCCGTACTGTGCCTCGTCCTTCTCTCATCTCCCCCAGTACGGTCACTCGTCCTTCTCTCATCTCCCCCAGTACAGTCACTCGTCCTTCTCTCATCTCCCCCAGTACGGTGCCTCGTCTTTCTCTCATCTCCCCCAGTACGGTCACTTGTCCTTCTCTCATCTCCCCCAGTACGGTCACTCATCCTTCTCTCTTCTCCCCCAGTACAGTCACTCGTCCTTCTCTCATCTCCCCCAGTACGGTCACTTGTCCTTCTCTCATCTCCCCCAGTACTGTGCCTCGTCCTTCTCTCTCCTCCCCCAGTAGGTCACTCATCCTTCTCTCTTCTCCCCCAGTACGGTGCCTCATCCTTCTCTCATCTCCCCCAGTACGGTGCCTCATCCTTCTCTCATCTCCCCAAGTACGGTCACTTGTCCTTCTCTCATCTCCCCCAGTACGGTCACTCATCCTTCTCTCTTCTCCCCCAGTACGGTCACTTGTCCTTCTCTCATCTCCCCCAGTACTGCGCCTCGTCCTTCTCTCATCTCCCCCAGTACTGTGCCTCGTCCTTCTCTCATCTCCCCCAGTACAGTCACTCGTCCTTCTCTCTTCTCCCCCAGTACAGTCACTCGTCCTTCTCTCATCTCCCCCAGTACGGTCACTCGTCCTTCTCTCTCCTCCCCCAGTTCGGTGCCTCGTCCTTCTCTCATCTCCCCCAGTATGGTCACTTGTCCTTCTCTCATCTCCCCCAGTACGGTCACTTGTCCTTCTCTCATCTCCCCCAGTACGGTCACTTGGCCTTCTCTAATCTCCCCCAGTACGGTGCCTCGTCCTTCTCTCATCTTCCCCAGTACGGTCACTCGTCCTTCTCTCTCCTCCCCCAGTACGGTGCCTCGTCCTTCTCTCATCTCCCCCAGTATGGTCACTTGTCCTCTCATCTCCCCCAGTACGGTCACTTGTCCTTCTCTCATCTCCCCCAGTACGGTCACTTGGCCTTCTCTAATCTCCCCCAGTACGGTGCCTCGTCCTTCTCTCATCTCCCCCAGTACGGTCACTCATCCTTCTCTCATCACCCCCAGTACGGTCACTCATCCTTCTCTCATCACCCCCAGTACGGTCACTTGTCCTTCTCTCATCTCCCGCAGTACGGTGCCTCGTCCTTCTCTCATCTCCCCCAGTACGGTCACTCATCCTTCTCTCTTCTCCCCCAGTACGGTCACTTGGCCTTCTCTCATCTCTCCCAGTACGTCACTTGGCCTTTTCTCATCTCCCCCAGTACGGTCACTCAGCCTTCTCTCTTCTCGGGTTAGGGTGGTTAGGGGGTTAAGGTTAGAGAGTTAGGGGTTACGGGATAGGGTTAGATATATTGGGTTAGGGTTAGATACATGGGGTTAGGGGTTTAGGGTTAGAGTTAGGCGGATTACGGTTTGGGTTAGGGGGGTTAGGGTTGGGGTTAGGGCTAGGGTGTGGGGGTTAGGGTTAGGGGGGTAGGGTTTGGGTTGGGGTTAGGGCTACATACATAGGGTTAGGGTCAGGGTTTGGGGTTAGGTTGGGGTTAAATTAGTGTTAGGTTGGGGTTAACTAACTTTACCTTAGGATTAGATACTTAGGGTTAGGATTAGATTCTCGGGGTTAGGGGTTGGGGTTAGATACATAGATATATAGGGTGAGGGTTGGGGTTAGGGTTATAGGGTTAGAGGGTTAGGGATGAGGGTTAGGGTTGGGGTTAGATACATAGGGTTAGGGTTAGATACATAAGGTTAGGGTTAGAGGGTTAGGGGTAGGGTGAGGGTTAGGAGGTTAGGGGGTTAGGGTGTGGGGTTTAGGGTTAGGGATTAGGGTTAGGGGTA
>NW_028120140.1:0-40000 GCF_965119305.1 Pelophylax lessonae
GGAAGTAGGGTGGGGAGAGATGGAAGGGGAAGTAGGATGGGGAGATATGGAAGGGGAAGTAAGGTGGGGAGAGATGGAAGGGGAAGTAGGGTGGGGAGAGATGGAAGGGGTAGTGGGGTGGGGGATGGAAGGGGTATTGGGGTGGGGAGAGATGGAAGGGGAAGTAGGGTGGGGAGAGATGGAAGGGAAGTAAGGCAGGGAGAGATGGAAGGGGAAGTAAGGTGGGGAGAGATGAAAGGGGTAGTGGGGTGGGGTGGGGGGAATAGAAGGGGAAGTAAGGTGGGGAGAGATGGAAGGGGAAGTAAGGTGGGGAGAGATGGAAGGGGAAGTAAGGTGGGGAGGGATGGAAGGGGAAGTGAGGTGGGGAGATATGGAAGGGGAAGTAAGGTGGGGAGAGATGGAAGGGGAAGTAAGGTGGGGAGGGATGGAAGGGGAAGTGAGGTGGGGAGATATGGAAGGGGAAGTAAGGTGGGGAGAAATGGAAGGGGAAGTAAGGCGGGGAGAGAGGGAAGGGGAAGTAAGGTGGGGAGAGATGGAAGGGGAAGTAAGGTGGGGAGAGATGGAAGGGGAAGTAAGGTGGGGTCAAAAGAGTGGGCAGAAGGGTGGGGTTTGCAGAGAGGGCAGTAGGGTGTTGTTAACAGAGAGGGGGCAGTAAAGTGGCGGGTGAGTGATGGAATTGGCAGTAGGGCAGGAATAGCAGAGTGGGCATTAGGATGATGTTAACAAAGGGGACATTAGAGTTTAAAGAGGGGGCAGTAGGATGGAGATGATGGATGGGGCAGTAGGGTGGTAATAGAAGAAGGGGCAGTAGGGTGGGGGTGATGGAAAGGGCAGTAGGGTGGGGTTAACAGGGTGGGCATTTGAGTGGGTTTAAAAAGGGGACAGTAGGATGGAGAAGGTGGAAGGGGCAGTAGGGTGGGAATAAGAAGGGGCAGTAAGGTGGGGGTGATGAAGAGGAAGTTTTACAGACAGTACAGTAATGTGGGGTAAAAAAGCATTACAGTGAAGTTGAAAGAGGGGGCATTAGAGTGGGGTTAACATTGAGGTCATTAGGGTGGGGTTTGAGGGGGCAGTAGCATGGGGCTGATAGAGTCTAAAGCTGCCTGTACATGAATAGAATTTGTTTGAAGAAAGTTTGTTCAATTTCTCCCACACTACTTGATTGTTGGGGTACAGAGATGTCAGATTCGGGGTTATAGATGTGATTCGGGGTTCGGAGATATTAGATCCGGAGGTAGGATTGTTGGGGTACAGAGATGTCAGATTCGGGGTTATAGATGAGTTTGGGGGTTCAGGGATGTGAGATCAGGAGGTAGGATTGTTGGGGTACAGAGATGTCAAATTTGGGATTATAGATGAGATTCGGGGTTTGAAAATGTGAGATCTGGTGGTACGATTGTTGGGGTACAGAAATGTCAGATTCGGGGTTATAGATGACATTCAGGGTTCTTAGATGTGAGATATGGAGGTAGGATTGTTGGGGTACAGAGATGTCAAATTCGGGGTTATAGATGAGATTCAGGGTTCGGAGATGTGAGATATGGAGGTAGGATTGTTGGTGTACAGAGATATCAGATTCAGGGTTATAGATGAGTTTCGGGGTTTGGAGGTGTGAGATCCGGAGGTAGGATTGTTGGCGTACAGAGATGACAGATGGGGGGTTATAGATGAGTTTTGGGTTCGGAGATGTGAGATCAGGAGGTAGGATTGTTGGGGTACAGAGATTTCAGATTTGGGGTTACAGATGAGTTTTGGGTTCGGAGGTGTGAGATCAGGAGGTAGGATTGTTGGGGTACAGTGATGTCAGATTTGGGTTTATGGGTGAGTTTTGGGGTTCAGAGATGTGAGATCCAGAGGTAGGATTGTTGGGGTACAGAGATGTCAGATTGGGGTTTATAGATGAGTTTTGGGGTTCGGAGATGTGAGATCTGGCGGTAGGATTGTTGGGGTACAGAGATGTCAGATTTGGGGTTATAGATGAGATTGGGGGTTATAGTTGAGTTTCGGGGTTCGGAGGTGTGAGATTCAGAGGTAGGATTGTTGATATACAGAGATGTCAAATTGGGGGTTATAGATGAGTTTTGGGGTTCAGAGATGTGAGATCCAGAGGTAGGATTGTTTAGGTACAGAGATGTCAGATTTGGGGTTATAGATGGTATTTCAGGGTTTGGAGGTGTGAGATCTGGAGGTAGGATTGTTGGAGTACAGATATGTCAGATTGGGGGTTATAGTTGAGTTTGGGGGCTCGGAGGTGTGGGATCCGAAGGTAGGATTGTTGGGGTACAGAGATGTCAGATTTGGGGTTATAGATGAGATTCAGGGTTATAGATGAGATTGGGGGGTTCGGAGATGTGAGATCTGGCGGTAGGATTGTTGGGGTACAGAGATGTCAAATTTGGGGTTATAGATGTGTTTTGGGGTTCGGAGATGGGAAATCTGGTGGTAAGATTGTTGGGGTACAGAGATGTCAGATTTGAGGGTATAGATGAGTTTTGGGGTTCGGAGATTTGAGATCTGGAGGTAGGATTGTTGGGGTACAGAGATGTCACATTGGGGATTATAGATGAGTTTTGGGGTTTCGGAGATGTGAGATCCGGAGGTAGGATTGTTGGGGTACAGAGATGTCACATTGGGGGTTATAGTTGAGTTTTGGGGTTTCGGAGATGTGATATCCGGAGGTAGGATTGTTGGGGTACAGAGTCGTCACATTGTGGGTTATAGTTGAGTTTCGGGGTTCAGGGATCTGGTAACGAGGAGATGAGGTCCCCACATTACAGAAATAAGTTTGAGTTTTCCTGCGTCCTCTGTGGATGTCAGGATGGAAAATGATTCTTATCACGGCGGGTAATCACGGCCTCATTCCCATCGCCTTGGCGTTCTGCCGCCTATTATCCGCCGTCCTAAGTGTTCACTTTGAGTCTGTTGTACTCAGTGGGGTTCCGTATTGATTTCTGTGTTTTGTACCTGAAGACTCCTGAGGCTGCGTCTTTAACACGAGCGCGCTCCTCTCTGAAAAGGACACGGCGCACAGATGGTGCTTAATCTGCTATTGATGTCTCTTAGAGGATGTTTAGAGGCAGAATTTAGGCGCTCGCTGTGTTCTTCCCATTGTGTCCTTCAACTGATACCAGACGAAAGGCCACGCCGCTACCATGTGACCGACCGCAAAACATATGTCCATCCATGGTCTCTGCGGTATGTCACAGCAACCGCCGCAACCAAACATGAAGATACAGACCCATGTGACCCCAACATACCGACCACAGACTATACAACATACATGACCAGACTGTGTGACCCCAACATACCCACCACAGACTATACAACATACATGACCAGGCCATGTGACCCCAACATACCTACCACAGACTATACAACATACATGACCAGACTGTGTGACCCCAACATACCGACCACAGACTATACAACATACATGACCAGACTGTGTGACCTCAACATACCGACCACAGACTATACAACATACATGACCAGACTGTGTGACCTCAACATACCCACCACAGACTATACAACATACATGACCAGGCCATGTGACCCCAACATACCTACCACAGACTATACAACATACATGACCAGGCTGTGTGACCTCAACATACCGACCACAGACTATACAACATACATGACCAGACTGTGTGACCCCAACATACCGACCACAGACTATACAACATATATGACCAGGCCGTGTGACCCCAACATACCGACCACAGACTATACAACATACATGACCAGGCCGTGTGACCCCAACATACCGACCACAGACCTGGCGCCCTTGTTTCGTTTATTCTGCATGTCTGGAGGGATCCCTCACCTCTTCTAGGAGCAGCCGGTCTTGCACCTCAACATAATTGGACTTCCTCCCCCACAAATACTACAGAGACCATCTCATCTTTCAACCCAGGACACCACACTGAAGCGCACCTGTGGACAAGTTTTTTGGATTTATGACCATGTGCCATATATAACATTATGTACAGTCCTTCATTATGTGATTGCAGTGAGCGCTGATCCATCGATCCTGGTCGGTGTAGTATTGTTTTGCATTTATACAACATACATGACCAGGCCGTGTGACCCCAACATACCCACCACAGATTATACAACATACATGACCAGACCGTGTGACCCCAACATACCAACCGCACACTATACAACATACATGACCAGACAAGGGATACGTGTATATATATATAGGGAGAGGATGCCGGAGTCGGTACACGGGACGTCAGACATGGACTAGGAGCTCAGGGAACTGGGACGGTTCTCAGGCGAGGGACACGTGTATATATAGGGAGAGGATGCTGGAGTCGGTACACGGGACGTCAGACATGGACTAGGAGCTCAGGGAACTGGGACGGTTCTCAGGTGAGGGACACGTGTATATATAGGGAGAGGATGCTGGAGTCGGTACACGGGACGTCAGACATGGACTAGGAGCTCAGGGAACTGGGACGGTGCTCAGGTGAGGGACACGTGTATATATAGGGAGAGGATGCTGGAGTCGGTACACAGGACGTCAGACATGGACCAGGAGCTCAGGGAACTGGGACGGTTCTCAGGCGAGGGACACGTGTATATATAGGGAGAGGATGCTGGAGTCGGTACACGGGACGTCAGACATGGACTAGGAGCTCAGGGAACTGGGACGGTTCTCAGGCGAGGGACACGTGTATATATAGGGAGAGGATGCTGGAGTCGGTACACGGGACGTCAGACATGGACCAGGAGCTCAGGGAACTGGGACGGTTCTCAGGTGAGGGACACGTGTATATATAGGGAGAGGATGCTGGAGTCGGTACACAGGACGTCAGACATGGACCAGGAGTTCAGGGAACTGGGACGGTTCTCAGGCGAGGGACACGTGTAAATTTAGGGAAACAGATTGGGAGGCGGAGCAGGAAGTGATAGAAGGGAAACAAATATATATCCACAGAAGAGCTGGCGCCACCTACAGGTGAACACAGAAATTCCACCAACAGAAATGTGCCAGCCTCTCTGAGGGTGTGTCCGGGAACCCAGGGAATTGTGGGAGTTCGAGGGGAGGGTGCCATTGTCAGCATGGGGAAGAAAGGAAACCCTATTTACAAAGAGGCTCGACTCCTCAACTGAGCAGGACCGGTTGTATCCCGAGGTGGGGGTGAAGCTGAGAAGTTTACAGTTCTGTGCGGGAATATCTCAGAAAGATGCGCCGGTTACGTCACTGTGCTGGTGTGACGTCATTGCGGCCGGAAGACGGGGTGAAGATGAGGAACCTGCAGCAATGCCAGCTCAGCACTAGAGGTTCTGTCTGTCATTGTGGTCTGGTATGCATGTTATGGCATTGACCTGCAGGGGGCACCACTATTTTATTTTAAGACTCTACTATTGGTTTATGTGACGGTACTCACCATCACAGGGAGTGAAAGACAGGTACTTAATGGACACCGAGAATATGGATTGGATTACTTCAAATGGGAGAGTAATATTTATCTCAAGAAACCTATGAAGACTGCTTCACACAGTCAGACTTATAACAGATGCTAAAATCAGCTCACCCACCGGTCTTCCACACATTGTTGAATATTCTGATTTACTCACCTGTTATCTACTGGGGGTTCTGTGTTTACACTTCTGATAATGTGTATTGTACTTCAATGTCAGAGACAGGCTCTCCCTATTGTCTGTGTATTGAGGTGTGATGTGTAGTCTATTAAGCCTGTCTGTCCCATTGTTAATTGTTAATGAACTCACATATTGTTTCTGTCCAGATGGCTAGATAATTAGTTCAGGTTAATTCTATTTCTGTATACAATTTCATCTGCATATGATAATGTAATCAGGCAACCCCTGACCTGTGTGTGGTAATCTGATCAGGAGGGGGTTGTCCATGCTGTATATAAATTCTGTGCATTGTTCAATAAAGGAGAAGGTTCCAGTACAAGCTAAGATGTCGGCTAGCTTAGTATGGGGGGTGGCTGGAATATTTGATATCTACTGTATGTTCAAAACTGAAGGAAGCCGTATACTGATGGAAGTCCACAAAAGCAGTGTGGGTCACGGTTTCGTTACACTTTAAGAATCCCTTTGGTCTTCCTGCTCCCCCTGAGCGTGTGACGCAACCTTCCACCCAGGAAACCCCCGTACCCAGGAGACCCCAAAACCCAGGAGACCCCTGCACACAGGGGACCCCCATACCCTGGAGACCCACATACCCAGGAGACCCCGTACCCAGGAGACCCCTGCACACAGGAGACCCTCTACCCAGGAGACCCCCATACCCAGAAGACACATGCACACAGGAGACCCCTGTACCCTGGAGACCCGTGTACCCTGGAGACCCCAAACAAAGGAAACCCCGTACCCAGGAAACCCCGTTCCCAGGAGAGCCCAATACCCAGCAGACCCCTGCACACAGGAGACCTCTGTACCCTGGAGACCCGTGTACCCTGGAGACCCCAAACACAGGAAACCCTGTACCCAGGAAACCCCATTCCCAGGAGAGCCCAATACCCAGGAGACCCCTGCACACAGGAGACCCCCGTACCCTGGAGACCCGTGTACCCTGGAGACCCCACACACAGGAAACCCCGTACCCAGGAAACCCAGTTCCCAGGAGACCCCTATACCCAGGAGACCCCGTACCCAGGAGACCCCCACACCCAGAAGACCTCTGTAACCAGGAGACCCCCGCACACAGGATACCCCCGTACTCTGGAGAACCATGTACCCAGGAGACCCCCTCACACAGGAGACCCCTGTATGCTGGAGACCCATATACCCAGGAGACCCTGTAACCAGGAGACCCCCCACACCAAGGAGACCCCCGCACCCACGAGACCCCCATAACCAGGAGACCCCCGCACACGGGAGACCCCCGTACCCTGCAGACCCGCGTACCCAGGAGAACCCTGCACCCAGAAGATCCCTGTACCCTGGGTATCTGTGTACCCAGGAGACCCCGTACCCAGGAGACCCCCACACCCAGAAGACCTCTGTAACCAGGAGACCCCCGCACACAGGATACCCCCATACTCTGGAGAACCACGTACCCAGGAGACTCCCTCACACAGGAGACCCCTGTATGCTGGAGACCCATATACCCAGGAGACCCTGTAACCAGGAGACCCCCCACACCAAGGAGACCCCCGCACCCACGAGACCCCCATAACCAGGAGACCCCCGCACACGGGAGACCCCCGTACCCTGGAGACCTGCGTACCCAGGAGAACCCTGCACCCAGGAGATCCCTGCACCCTGGATATCTGTGTACCCAGGAGACCCCATACCCAGGAGACCCCCACACCCAGGGGACCTCCACACCCAGGAGACCCCCACACCCAGGAGACCCCCGTACCCAAGAGACCCCCATACCCTGGAGACCCGCGCACCCAGGAGACCCTGTACCCAGGAGACCCCCACACCCAGAAGACCCCTGTACCCAGGAGACCCCTGTCCCATGTACTTAACGTGCATTCTGTGTACCTAACATGTGCCCCGTGTGCATAACGTGTCCCCCATGTACCTAATGTGTGTCCCGTGTACCTAGCGTGTGCCCCATGTACCTAACATGTGTACCTAGCCTATGCCCCGTGTACTTAATATGCATCCTTTGTGCTTAACATGTATCCTGTGTACCTAACGTGTGCTCCCAGCCCCTCACTAGGCCCCTCATGCAGCACAATATGGCGGCTCAGACACTCCTCAGCAATCTCTGGGCGACTCGTCTCGTCCAGACGTTTGGGGATCTGAGATGTGTTTTTGGCCGCTGTCTGTTCTAAGTGCTGACACCTCGTCTATAGACTGCTGAGTGCGCGGCTCTCCAGCTACCTGACGGCTCATCTCCAAGACACACAATCCACCGCCGCCGTGACAGGTGCTCATGTTCACCGCCCAGGAGCTGTCCGTCACAGCGCTCATTTCCACAGCAACCTCCAACCTCGCCACCGCTGAGTGACCGCCATTGTCAGGACTGATCGAGAGCAAGCTGACCGCTCTACGTGACAACCCCCCCCCCCTCCGATAGTCTGCCCCTACCACCATCATTCCCACATATACCGCAGCGCTGTACAGAGATCACTGAGCCATCAGTCTCTGTACCAGAGGAACTTACACTCTAATGTCCCCTCCCCCACAGTCACATCAGTCTCTGTACCAGAGGAACTTACACTCTAATGTCCCCTCCCCCACAGTCACACACTATTATTATTACACATTTATATAGCTCTGACATATACCGCAGTGCTGTACAGAGATCACAATATTATTATTATACATTTACAGTATCTGACAGAAGTCAGTACACCCCTAAGTGACAATCTCCAAATTGGGCCCAAAGTGTCAATATTTTGTGTGGCCACCATTATTTTCCAGCACTGTCTTAACCCTCTTGGGCATGGAGTTCACCAGAGCTTCACAGGTTGCCACTGGAGTCCTCTTCCCCTCCTCCATGATGACATCACAGTGCTGGTGGATGTTAGAGACCTCCTCCATGATGACATCACAGAGCTGGTGGATGTTAGAGACCTTGCGCTCCTCCACCTTCTGTTTGAGGATCCCCACAGATGCTCAATAGGGTTTAGGTCTGGAGACGCTTGGCCAGTCCATCACCTTTACCCTCAGCTTCTTTAGCAAGGCAGTGGTCGTCTTGGAGGTGTTTGGGGTCGTTATGTTGGAATACTGCCCTGCCCCCCAGTCTCTGAAGGGAGGGGGTCATGCTCTGCTTCAGTATGTCACAGTACATGTTGGCATTCATGGTTCCCTCAATGATCTGTAGCCCCCCAGTGCCGGCAGCACTCATGCAGCCCCAGACCATGACACTCCCACCACCATGCCTGACTGTAGGAAGACACACTTGTCTTTGTACTCCTCACCTGGTTGCCCCCACACACGCCTGACACCATCTGACACCAAATAAGTTTATCTTGGTCTCATCAGAGCACAGGAGATGGTTCCAGTAATCCATGTCCTTAGTCTGCTTGTCTTCAGCAAACTGTTTGCAGGCTTTCTTGTCCATCATCTTTAGAAGAGGCTTCCTTCTGGGATGACAGCCATGCAGACCAATTTGATGCAGTGTGCGGCGTATGGTCTGAGCACTGACAGGCTGACCCCTCCCCCACCCCTTCAACCTCTGCAGCAATGCTGGCAGCACTCATACGTCTTCTTCCCAAAGACAACCTCTGGATATGACGCTGAGCACGGCACTCAACTTCTTTGGTGGACCATGGTGAGGCCTGTTCTGAGTGGAACCTGTCCTGTTACACCGCTGTATGGTCTTGGCCACCGTGCTGCAGCTCAGTTTCAGGGTCTTGGCAATCTTCTTATAGCCTAGGCCATCTTTATGTGGAGCAACAATTCTTTTTTCAGATCCTCAGAGAGTTCTTTGCCATGAGGGGCCATGTTGAACTTCCAGTGACCAGTATGAGAGAGTGAGAGCGATAACACCAAATATAACACACCTGCACCCCATTCACACCTGAGACCTTGTAACACTCACGAGTCACATGACACCGGGGAGAGAAAATGGCTAATTGGGCCCAATTTGGAGATTGTCACTTAGGGGTGTACTGACTTTTGTTGCCAGCGGTTTAGACATTAATGGCTGTGTGTTGAGTTATTTTGAGGGGACAGTAAATTTACACTGTTATACAAGCTGTACACTCACTACTTTACATTGTAGCAAAGTCTCATTTCTTCAGTGTTGTCACATGGGAGGGGTGTACTTACTTTTGTCAGATACTGTTTATAGCTCTGACATATACCGCAGTGCTGTACAGAGATCACTGAGCCAGTCACATCAGTCTCTGTACCAGAGTAGCTTACACTCTAATGTCCCCTCCCCCACAGTCACATCAGTCTCTGTACCAGAGGAGCTTACACTCTAATGTCCCCTCCCCCACAGTCACATCAGTCTCTGTACCAGAGTAGCTTACACTCTAATGTCCCCTCCCCCACAGTCACATCAGTCTCTCCAAAGGGTGGCGCTGTTCTGCAAGGTGCGGTTGGCTCACTCTGCTTTGGTCTCAGCTGAAGGAAACATCAAGCCTGGGGCTCTCCTACAGCCTTCTTCCCAGCCACCGTGCAGCAGGTGGGGAGGTGGGGAAAGACGAAGGTGGAGGCTCTGAGGCCTACACCATGTGCTCAAGCTGCAATGGATCCTGGGCTTGTCCCTATGCAAGGGGAGTCCTTACCAGCCTTCCAGGACAGAGTGGTGAATAGACTTCACCATATTACTAAGGAGGAACAGAAGCTTGCTGTCCTGAAAGCAGATTTCAGGAAAAAGAAATCTTTGCACAGTAAGGCTTCATGTACACGGGACGTTTGGAAACCTCTCCTGAACGCTGGAACTTGACAGCTAGTAACCGACCTGTAAAAATGTCAGTTTTGCCACGTTTGAATGCCGCATTTATGCACATTTAGTGGCGTTTGCATTTAGAAGCGCTTTTACATTGTAAAATGGTCAGAAATGTATCCCCATTGAAAATGTCTATAAACAAAGCGCTTATAAACGTGAGTTACCGCGCTTAGATGCGTTTGCACGCTGTTACAAGCATTTGGGAAGACTCCAAGCTGAAGGCTCTGGAGGAGGCATGGAAAGAGCAGGAGAAGATGGTGGCCTCTCTGAAGGAAAGCAGCCGGCGGTGTGTTCAAAGAGAAGTATGAGAAGAGATTCCAACAAATGTGTGCCAGTGTGAGTACCAGCCAGAGGGTGGATGCCATAGCAAAGATGACAGTAAGGATGGGGGGTAAGTAAGTGGCTTCACATGGTTGCCCCAGTCCTACCCCTGTCTCAGGGTCTGTCCTGGCCAAGTATCTGCCCCCCCCCCCAGCAGTCTGGGCCATCACAGAAGGAGGTTGAGGAAGATGGCGGATTGCTGCAAGCCATTGCGGAAATGGAATCAAATCCAAAATGGAAGATTGGGATTTTCATCGAATCAGATGAAGATGAGGAGGAGGAGGATGTCATCCCTCAGCCTGAAAAATGCTGGTGAAGGAATGTCTATGGAGAATCTGTCTCGTGTGTGGAGGTCTTTCCTGTGATATCTGCCACAGACAAAATTGCATCTGTTAATGGATCCTTGCAATAGTGGGGGTACAGCTCACGGTTTTCCACCTATCAGGAAGGTGATACAGCTTAGGTGGGAAGGAGGAGGTTTTCCACCTATCAGGAAGGTGATACAGCTTAGGTGGGAAGGAGGAGGTTTTCCACCTATCAGGAAGGTGGTACAGCTCAGGTAGGAAGGAGGAGGAGTTCCCCCTATCAGGAAGGTGGTACAGCTCAGGTGGGAAGGAGGAGGTTTTCCACCTATCAGGAAGGTGGTACAGCTTAGGTGGGAAGGAGGAGGTTTTCCACCTATCAGGAAGGTGGTACAGCTTAGGTGGGAAGGAGGAGGAGTTCCCCCTATCAGGAAGGTGGTACACCTCAGGTGGGAAGGAGGAGGAGTTCCCCCTATCAGGAAGGTGGTACAGCTCAGGTGGGAAGGAGGAGGTATTCCCCCTATCAGGAAGGTGGTACAGCTCAGGTAGGAAGGAGGAGGAGTTCCCCCTATCAGGAAGGTGGTACAGCTTAGGTGGGAAGGAGGAGGTTTTCCACCTATCAGGAAGGTGGTACAGCTCAGGTAGGAAGGAGGAGGAGTTGCCCCTATCAGGAAGGTGGTACAGCTCAGGTGGGAAGGAGGAGGTATTCCTCGTATCAGGAATGTTGTACAGCTCAGGTGGGAAGGAGGAGGTTTTCCCCCTATCAGGAAGGTGGTACAGCTCAGGTAGGAAGGAGGAGGAGTTCCCCCTATCAGGAAGGTGGTACAGCTCAGGTGGGAAGGAGAAGGAGTTCCCCCTATCAGGAAGGTGGTACAGCTCAGGTGGGAAGGAGGAGGTATTCCTCCTATCAGGAAGGTGGTACAGCTCAGGTAGGAAGGAGGAGGAGTTCCCCCTATCAGGAAGGTGGTACAGCTCAGGTGGGAAGGAGGAGGTATTCCACCTATCAGGAAGGTGGTACAGCTCAGGTGGGAAGGGGGAGGTATTCCACCTATCAGGAAGGTGGTACAGCTCAGGTGGGAAGGAGGAGGTATTCCACCTATCAGGAAGGTGGTACAGCTCAGGTGGGAAGGGGGAGGTATTCCACCTATCAGGAAGGTGGTACAGCTCAGGTGGGAAGGAGGAGGTTTTCCACCTATCAGGAAGGTGGTACAGCTCAGGTGGGAAGGAGGAGGAGTTCCCCCTATCAGGAAGGTGGTACAGCTCAGGTGGGAAGGAGGAGGTATTCCTCCTATCAGGAAGGTGGTACAGCTTAGGTGGGAAGGAGGAGGAGTTCCCCCTATCAGGAAGGTGGTACAGCTCAGGTGGGAAGGAAAAGGTATTCCCCCTATCAGGAAGGTGGTATAGCTCAGGTGGGAAGGAGGAGGTATTCCACCTATCAGGAAGGTGGTACAGCTCAGGTGGGAAGGAGGAGGAGTTCCCCCTATCAGGAAGGTGGTACAGCTCAGGTGGGAAGGAGGAGGAGTTCCCCCTATCAGCAAGGTGGTATAGCTCAGGTGGGAAGGAGGAGGAGTTCCCCCTATCAGTAAGGTGGTACAGCTTAGGTGGGAAGGAGGAGGTATTCCCCCTATCAGGAAGGTGGTACAGCTCAGGTGGGAAGGAAAAGGTATTCCACCTATCAGGAAGGTGGTACAGCTCAGGTGGGAAGGAGGAGGTTTTCCACCTATCAGGAAGGTGGTACAGCTCAGGTAGGAAGGAGGAGGAGTTCCCCCTATCAGGAAGGTGGTACAGCTCAGGTGGGAAGGAGGAGGTATTCCTCCTATCAGGAAGGTGGTACAGCTCGGGTGGGAAGGAGAAGGTATTCCACCTATCAGGAAGGTGGTACAGCTTAGGTGGGAAGGAGGAGGAGTTCCCCCTATCAGGAAGGTGGTACAGCTCAGGTGGGAAGGAGGAGGTTTTCCACCTATCAGGAAGGTGGTACAGCTCAGGTGGGAAGGAGGAGGTATTCCACCTATCAGGAAGGTGGTACAGCTCAGGTGGGAAGGGGGAGGTATTCCACCTATCAGGAAGGTGGTACAGCTCAGGTGGGAAGGGGGAGGTATTCCACCTATCAGGAAGGTGGTACAGCTCAGGTGGGAAGGAGGAGGAGTTCCCCCTATCAGGAAGGTGGTACAGCTCAGGTGGGAAGGAGGAGGTTTTCCACCTATCAGGAAGGTGGTACAGCTCAGGTGGGAAGGAGGAGGTTTTCCACCTATCAGGAAGGTGGTACAGCTCAGGTGGGAAGGAGGAGGTTTTCCACCTATCAGGAAGGTGGTACAGCTCAGGTGGGAAGGAGGAGGTATTCCACCTATCAGGAAGGTGGTACAGCTCAGGTGGGAAGGAGGAGGTATTCCCCCTATCAGGAAGGTGGTACAGCTCAGGTGGGAAGGAAAAAGTATTCCCCCTATCAGGAAGGTGGTATAGCTCAGGTGGGAAGGGGGAGGTATTCCACCTATCAGGAAGGTGGTACAGCTCAGGTGGGAAGGAGGAGGTTTTCCACCTATCAGGAAGGTGGTACAGCTCAGGTGGGAAGGAGGAGGAGTTCCCCCTATCAGGAAGGTGGTACAGCTCAGGTGGGAAGGAGGAGGTATTCCTCCTATCAGGAAGGTGGTATAGCTCAGGTGGGAAGGAGGAGGAGTTCCCCCTATCAGTAAGGTGGTACAGCTTAGGTGGGAAGGAGGAGGTATTCCCCCTATCAGGAAGGTGGTACAGCTTAGGTGGGAAGGAGGAGGAGTTCCCCCTATCAGGAAGGTGGTACAGCTCAGGTGGGAAGGAGGAGGTATTCCCCCTATCAGGAAGGTGGTACAGCTCAGGTGGGAAGGAAAAGGTATTCCCCCTATCAGGAAGGTGGTATAGCTCAGGTGGGAAGGGGGAGGTATTCCACCTATCAGGAAGGTGGTACAGCTCAGGTGGGAAGGAGGAGGTTTTCCACCTATCAGGAAGGTGGTACAGCTCAGGTGGGAAGGAGGAGGAGTTCCCCCTATCAGGAAGGTGGTACAGCTCAGGTGGGAAGGAGGAGGTATTCCTCCTATCAGGAAGGTGGTATAGCTCAGGTGGGAAGGAGGAGGAGTTCCCCCTATCAGTAAGGTGGTACAGCTTAGGTGGGAAGGAGGAGGTATTCCCCCTATCAGGAAGGTGGTACAGCTTAGGTGGGAAGGAGGAGGAGTTCCCCCTATCAGGAAGGTGGTACAGCTCAGGTGGGAAGGAGGAGGTTTTCCCCCTATCAGGAAGGTGGTACAGCTCAGGTGGGAAGGAGGAGGTATTCCTCCTATCAGGAAGGTGGTATAGCTCAGGTGGGAAGGAGGAGGAGTTCCCCCTATCAGTAAGGTGGTACAGCTTAGGTGGGAAGGAGGAGGTATTCCCCCTATCAGGAAGGTGGTACAGCTCAGGTGGGAAGGAGGAGGAGTTCCCCCTATCAGGAAGGTGGTACAGCTCGGGTGGGAAGGAGAAGGTATTCCACCTATCAGGAAGGTGGTACAGCTTAGGTGGGAAGGAGGAGGAGTTCCACCTATCAGGAAGGTGGTACAGCTCAGGTGGGAAGGAGGAGGTTTTCCACCTATCAGGAAGGTGGTACAGCTCAGGTAGGAAGGAGGAGGAGTTCCCCCTATCAGGAAGGTGGTACAGCTCAGGTGGGAAGGGGGAGGTATTCCACCTATCAGGAAGGTGGTACAGCTCAGGTGGGAAGGAGGAGGTATTCCACCTATCAGGAAGGTGGTACAGCTCAGGTGGGAAGGAGGAGGAGTTCCCCCTATCAGGAAGGTGGTACAGCTCAGGTGGGAAAGAGGAGGTTTTCCACCTATCAGGAAGGTGGTACAGCTCAGGTGGGAAGGAGGAGGTATTCCACCTATCAGGAAGGTGGTACAGCTCAGGTGGGAAGGGGGAGGTATTCCACCTATCAGGAAGGTGGTACAGCTCAGGTGGGAAGGAGGAGGAGTTCCCCCTATCAGGAAGGTGGTACAGCTCAGGTGGGAAGGAGGAGGTTTTCCACCTATCAGGAAGGTGGTACAGCTCAGGTGGGAAGGGGGAGGTATTCCACCTATCAGGAAGGTGGTACAGCTCAGGTGGGAAGGAGGAGGTTTTCCACCTATCAGGAAGGTGGTACAGCTCAGGTGGGAAGGAGGAGGTTTTCCACCTATCAGGAAGGTGGTACAGCTTAGGTGGGAAGGAGGAGGAGTTCCCCCTATCAGTAAGGTGGTACAGCTCAGGTGGGAAGGAGGAGGTATTCCACCTATCAGGAAGGTGGTACAGCTCAGGTGGGAAGGAGGAGGTATTCCACCTATCAGGAAGGTGGTACAGCTCAGGTGGGAAGGAGAAGGTATTCCTCCTATCAGGAAGGTGGTATAGCTCAGGTGGGAAGGAGGAGGAGTTCCCCCTATCAGGAAGGTGGTACAGCTCAGGTGGGAAGGAGGAGGAGTTCCCCCTATCAGGAAGGTGGTACAGCTCAGGTGGGAAGGAGGAGGAGTTCCCCCTATCAGGAAGGTGGTACAGCTCAGGTGGGAAGGAGGAGGTATTCCACCTATCAGGAAGGTGGTACAGCTCAGGTGGGAAGGAGGAGGTATTCCACCTATCAGGAAGGTGGTATAGCTCAGGTGGGAAGGAGGAGGAGTTCCCCCTATCAGGAAGGTGGTACAGCTCGGGTGGGAAGGAGAAGGTATTCCTCCTATCAGGAAGGTGGTATAGCTCAGGTGGGAAGGAGGAGGAGTTCCCCCTATCAGGAAGGTGGTACAGCTCAGGTGGGAAGGAGGAGGTTTTCCACCTATCAGGAAGGTGGTACAGCTCAGGTGGGAAGGAGGAGGTATTCCACCTATCAGGAAGGTGGTACAGCTCAGGTGGGAAGGAGAAGGTATTCCTCCTATCAGGAAGGTGGTACAGCTTAGGTGGGAAGGAGGAGGAGTTCCCCCTATCAGGAAGGTGGTACAGCTCAGGTGGGAAGGAAAAGGTATTCCCCTATCAGGAAGGTGGTATAGCTCAGGTGGGAAGGAGGAGGAGTTCCCCCTATCAGTAAGGTGGTACAGCTCAGGTGGGAAGGAGGAGGAGTTCCCCCTATCAGTAAGGTGGTACAGCTTAGGTGGGAAGGAGGAGGTATTCCCCCTATCAGGAAGGTGGTATAGCTCAGGTGGGAAGGAGGAGGAGTTCCCCCTATCAGGAAGGTGGTACAGCTCGGGTGGGAAGGAGAAGGTATTCCACCTATCAGGAAGGTGGTACAGCTTAGGTGGGAAGGAGGAGGAGTTCCCCCTATCAGGAAGGTGGTACAGCTCGGTTGGGAAGGAGGAGGTATTCCACCTATCAGGAAGGTGGTACAGCTTAGGTGGGAAGGAGGAGGAGTTCCCCCTATCAGGAAGGTGGTACAGCTCAGGTGGGAAGGGGGAGGTATTCCACCTATCAGGAAGGTGGTACACCTCAGGTGGGAAGGAGGAGGAGTTCCCCCTATCAGGAAGGTGGTACAGCTCAGGTGGGAAGGAGGAGGAGTTCCCCCTATCAGGAAGGTGGTACAGCTCAGGTGGGAAGGAGGAGGTATTCCACCTATCAGGAAGGTGGTATAGCTTAGGTGGGAAGGAGGAGGAGTTCCCCCTATCAGGAAGGTGGTACAGCTCAGGTGGGAAGGAGGAGGTATTCCACCTATCAGGAAGGTGGTACAGCTTAGGTGGGAAGGAGGAGGAGTTCCCCCTATCAGGAAGGTGGTACACCTCAGGTGGGAAGGAGGAGGAGTTCCCCCTATCAGTAAGGTGGTACAGCTCGGGTGGGAAGGAGGAGGTATTCCACCTATCAGGAAGGTGGTACAGCTCAGGTGGGAAGGAGGAGGTTTTCCACCTATCAGGAAGGTGGTACAGCTTAGGTGGGAAGGAGGAGGAGTTCCCCCTATCAGGAAGGTGGTACAGCTTAGGTGGGAAGGAGGAGGAGTTCCCCCTATCAGGAAGGTGGTACAGCTCAGGTGGGAAGGAGGAGGTATTCCACCTATCAGGAAGGTGGTACAGCTCAGGTGGGAAGGAGAAGGTAATCCCCCTATCAGGAAGGTGGTACAGCTCAGGTGGGAAGTAGGAGGAGTTCCCCCTATCAGGAAGGTGGTACAGCTCAGGTGGGAAGGAGGAGTTCCCCCTATCAGGAAGGTGGTACAGCAGAGGGTGAGGGGTGTTCATGGCAGGGGGTGAGGGGAGTTCATGGCAGGGGGTGAGGGGTGTTCATGGCAGGAGGTGAGGGGTGTTCATGGCAGGGGGTGAGGGGTGTTCATGGCAGGGGGTGAGGGGAGTTCATGGCAGGGGGTGAGGGGTGTTCATGGCAGGGGGTGAGGGGTGTTCTTGTCAGTGGGTGAGGGGTGTTCAAGGCAGGTGAGGGGTGTTCATGGCAGGGGGTGAGGGGTGTTCATGGCAGGTGAGGGGTTTTTATGGCAGGAGGTGAGGGGAGTTCATGGCAGGGGGTGAGGGGTGTTCATGGCAGGAGGTGAGGGGAGTTCATGGCAGGGGGTGAGGGGTGTTCATGGCAGAGGGTGAGGGGTGTTCATGGTAGGGGGTGAGGGGTGTTCATGGAAGTGGGTGAGGGGTGTTCATGGCAGGAGGTGAGGGGAGTTCATGGCAGGAGGTGAGGGGAGTTCATGGCAGGGGGTGAGGGGTGTTCATGGCAGGAGGTGAGGGGAGTTCATGGCAGGGGGTGAGTGGTGTTCATGGCAGGAGGTGAGGGGTGTTCATGGCAGGTGAGGGGTGTTCATGGCAGTGGGTGAGGGGTGTTCATGGCAGGAGGTGAGGGGTGTTCATGGCAGGAGGGGAGGGGTGTTCATGGCAGGAGGTGAGGGGAGTTCATGGCAGGGGGTGAGGGGTGTTCATGGCAGGAGGTGAGGGGTGTTCATGGCAGGAGGTGAGGGGTGTTCATGGCAGGAGGTGAGGGGTGTTCATGGCAGGAGGTGAGGGGTGTTCATGGCAGGTGAGGGGTGTTCATGGCAGGAGGTGAGGGGTGTTCATGGCAGGTGAGGGGTGTTCATGGCAGGAGGTGAGGGGTGTTCATGGCAGGAGGTGAGGGGTGTTCATGGCAGGAGGTGAGGGGTGTTCATGGCAGGGGGTGAGGGGTGTTCATAGCAGGAGGTGAGGGGTGTTCATGGCAGGAGGTGAGGGGTGTTCATGGCAGGAGGTGAGGGGTGTTCATGGCAGGGGGTGAGGGGTGTTCATAGCAGGAGGTGAGGGGTGTTCATGGCAGGAGGTGAGGGGGAGTTCATGGCAGGAGGTGAGGGGTGTTCATGGCAGGAGGTGAGGGGGAGTTCATGGCAGGAGGTGAGGGGTGTTCATGGCAGGAGGTGAGGGGTGTTCATGGCAGGGGGTGAGGGGTGTTCATGGCAGGGGGTGAGGGGTGTTCATGGCAGGAGGTGAGGGGGAGTTCATGGCAGGAGGTGAGGGGTGTTCATGGCAGGGGGTGAGGGGTGTTCATGGCAGGGGGTGAGGGGTGTTCATGGCAGGAGGTGAGGGGTGTTCATGGCAGGAGGTGAGGGGAGTTCATGGCAGGAGGTGAGGGGTGTTCATGGCAGGAGGTGAGGGGAAGTTCATGGCAGAGGGTGAGGGGAGTTCATGGCAGGAGGTGAGGGGTGTTCATGGCAGGAGGTGAGGGGTGTTCATGGCAGGAGGTGAGGGGTGTTCATGGCAGGAGGTGAGGGGTGTTCATGGCAGGAGGTGAGGGGGAGTTCATGGCAGGAGGTGAGGGGTGTTCATGGCAGGAGGTGAGGGGTGTTCATGGCAGGAGGTGAGGGGTGTTCATGGCAGGGGGTGAGGGGGAGTTCATGGCAGGAGGTGAGGGGTGTTCATGGCAGGGGGTGAGGGGTGTTCATGGCAGGGGGTGAGGGGTGTTCATGGCAGGAGGTGAGGGGGAGTTCATGGCAGGAGGTGAGGGGTGTTCATGGCAGGAGGTGAGGGGGAGTTCATGGCAGGAGGTGAGGGGTGTTCATGGCAGGAGGTGAGGGGTGTTCATGGCAGGAGGTGAGGGGTGTTCATGGCAGGGGGTGAGGGGGAGTTCATGGCAGGAGGTGAGGGGTGTTCATGGCAGGGGGTGAGGGGTGTTCATGGCAGGGGGTGAGGGGTGTTCATGGCAGGAGGTGAGGGGGAGTTCATGGCAGGAGGTGAGGGGTGTTCATGGCAGGGGGTGAGGGGTGTTCATGGCAGGGGGTGAGGGGTGTTCATGGCAGGAGGTGAGGGGGAGTTCATGGCAGGAGGTGAGGGGTGTTTATGGCAGGGGGTGAGGAGTGTTCATGGCAGGGGGTAATGGGGTGTTCATGGCAGGGGGTAATGGGGTGTTCATGGCAGGAGGTGAGGGGTGTTCATGGCAGGAGGTGAGGGGTGTTCATGACAGGGGGTGAGGGGTGTTCATGGCAGGGGGTGAGGGGTGTTCATGGCGGGTGAGGGGTGTTCAGGACAGGGGGTGAGTTCATGGCAGTGGGTGAGGGGTGTTCATAGCGGGTGAGGGGTGTTCATAGCGGGTGAGGGGTGTTCATAGCGGGTGAGGGGGTATCCATGTATTGGGGGGCTCCATACATCTCTGGGTACATTTCTTCCCATTTCATTATTGTGCTGAACAATCCAACAGTGACCTCTGCTGGCCATCCGCAACATCACCCCATCTGCTGGATTATCATGGGGCAAGAGCACCACCAGGTGTTCACATCTGAGAACTGCACTATATACACACCGCATATATATCACCCATTATACTGAGAGCTGTGCTATATTCACCACATATACACCACCCATTATACTGAGAGCTGTACTATATACACCGCACATATATACCACCCATTATACTGAGAGCCGTGCTATATACACCGCAAATATACCACCCATTATACTGAGAGCTGTACTATATACACCACATATATATACCACCCATTATACTGAGAGCTGTACTATATACACCACATATATACCACCCATTATACTGAGAGCTGTACTATATACACCACATATATATATACCACCCATTATACTGAGAGCTGTACTATATACACCACATATATATATATACCACCCATTATACTGAGAGCCGTGCTATATACACCGCAAATATACCACCCATTATACTGAGAGCTGTACTATATACACCACATATATATATCACCCATTATACTGAGAGCCGTGCTATATACACCACATATATACCACCCATTATACTGAGAGCTGTGCTATATACACCGCATATATATACCACCCATTATACTGAGAGCTGTACTATATACACCGCATATATATATACCACCCATTATACTGAGAGCTGTACTATATACACCACATATATATACCACCCATTATACTGAGAGCTGTACTATATACACCGCATATATATACCACCCATTATACTGAGAGCTGTACTATATACACCGCATATATATACCACCCATTATACTGAGAGCTGTACTATATACACCGCATATATATATACCACCCATTATACTGAGAGCTGTACTATATACACCACATATATATACCACCCATTATACTGAGAGCTGTACTATATACACCGCATATATATATACCACCCATTATACTGAGAGCTGTGCTATATACACCGCATATATATACCACCCATTATACTGAGAGCTGTACTATATACACCGCATATATATATACCACCCATTATACTGAGAGCTGTACTATATACACCACATATATATACCACCCATTATACTGAGAGCTGTACTATATACACTGTAACCACACCCGGGGTATGAAAGGGGTTACAGGTGTTTAGGACATTTCATTCCCGAACACAAAGGCAGCAACCGGACTCCACTCAGCCGAACAAGAAACCCATACGGATAATACCCCCCACCCCCCTGTACGAGACGAGGCTCTGTATTGAGGGTCAAGCAGGAATCAGACTCTTTATTGAAAGGCATACAGGCTCTTTATATACACCTGAGAGTAATGCAGTCATCACAGGATAATGACCCAAATCCACCCCCCAACATCACACAATGGTTACATAACGAGCCCCCAATACACATTACTCTGAGTGTCAATACATCCCTGTGACGGGAGTCACTTTGGGCATGGGGGTTGTGGACCCCAAATTCCTTTAGAGAGGTCGGGGGGCACCATGTTTAGCCTTATGGGGCTCTCTTATGTTTAAGTCACCCTGCATCTGTTATGGATGCAGGGTGACCCGGAGGGTGGTGAACACTGAGAATATGGTTTGGACTACTACAAATGAGACAGTCATATTCAGGAATAATGTCTCCCTTGTAATATGACGATTTTATTCCCTGTACAGTATGAGGTCTCTGACCAGGAAGTACAACTCCTAATATGGTCATTCCAGGAAGTTCAATGACTGTCTAACAATGTTGCTTTTGTCTGAGGTGGCTTTCCATTCACCTATTGTCGGGTGTGCTAATGAACTCACCTGCTGTCTGCTAAGAGATGTATTGACACTCAGAGTAATGTGTATTGGGGGCTCGTTAGGGAACCATTGTTCTGTATCTGACTATTGTGTACATTGATTGCCCCCTGGGGCTTCTGTCTCATTACACATAACAGTCCTTCTGGTCAAGCTATCCAAGCTGGACCAATCCCTGCTGACTCATTTTCAAGTCCTCATTTGCATGGCTAAAGAGGACCTGAAGGGGAACTGTAGGTACTTTGCAATTGACCAATAGGAGGGCGGTTGTTGGGGGCAGGATGTTCCAAATTCTGTATAAAAGTGTGCTATGTTCTTCCAATAAATGGTCTTCCTGTTTGAACTTACATTCAGCCTTGTCTGGTGTTTGTTCTAATGGATTCCGGACGGCACATAGCTGTAGTTCGGATCCCGGATCCTTGGTTGACCGAACCATCAGACGATGCGATCTGCAAGCTGACTCACTAGAAACAGAGGAGTGTCGGGAGAGCGGAAGCGAGCGAGCAAGGGTCTCGTCACATTGTTTGGCAGCGGTGGGATTTGCTCTCCAGTTACTGGGACACTCCAAACCACCACAGTCAATGACCAGCTATGCAGCATGCAGGAGAGCCACGCTGAAACACTTACTTGAGAGCTGCGGAGGGACCGGTGGGACAAAGAACAAGGCCAGCCTGATCAGTGAGCTAGCCGAGATGCAGGACCCCGGTCAGTTGAAGACTTGTTTCAGCAACGAGTTCGAGAGCGGTTGGCATTATATTGTGCTAACCCATCAGAGACCGCCATACAGAATGCCATTAGAGACATCCAGCTGCAGGATGAGCGACAAGAGAGAGAACGAGAGCGGCAAGAGAGGGAACGAGAGCGGCAACATGAGCAGAGAATGGCAGAAATACGGCAATCTGAGAAAACGCCTAAAGATGCAGCGTCCCCATATGAGGAGGAGTTTCGCTGGAGGTTGCAGCAACACTTGGTCCAACAGGATGGGCCTGGATCAGGGGAAGCCATACTGGACTGGAGAGATTTCACTCGAAAGGAAATGTGGTATGAGGCCTTAGAGGATGTGCAGTGGAGGCGGAGAGAGAACCTTCCCAGCAAAGAACAGCGGTTCCAGGTATACGTTGCCCTGCGGTTACCTTTCCTAGGAGAGCAACCCCTGGATGAGTGGGTGACGGAGCTGTGGAACCTGATTTGGAAGGAGTTGTGGCTGGAAGAAGCTTACCGGGCACTAAAGTGGTACGCCACCCGGCACGACCACTGGATGGCTGACGACAATATGCCGGAAGGTGAAGACTATAGTGGCCCGGGCTTGCTGTGGATGGCCTTTGAGGAGAGGGACTTTGGATGTCCAGCAGAGTTTCGGCGCTGGGATATCCAGGACACCAGGGAAGCCCTACTGGGTCTCCCCAAAGCGGTTGACTTGGGGTCAGACCTGATTCATCTGGTCAGAATGGAGTGGGAACTGGAGCAGGACTACCAACACCTGCCCTGCTCCATTCCACCCCAATCTACCCTGCAAGCAGAGCCGGAGTCCTGGGTGGCAGATCCAGACCCACAACCCTTCAGTTGGAGAGACACTACAGACTGGTGGTACTTGGAAGACCCACCAATGGCAGGTGGAGATGGGATCGAGGTCTCTCTACCGGCCCTACAGGGAGGCTGGGCAGCCGGCCCAGGTCCCCAGCTACAGCAGGAGTTACAGGGAGCCGAAGGTGTCGTCTTTCCTTCCAAGCAGCAGTGTACCTTGCAGGGAGAGGAGACAACTAATCGTTCTCCCCAACCACAGGGAGACAACAGCCCTGACCCCAATGGTACAGATGGGACCGCGGTCTCTGCACCAGACCTACAGGGATGCTGGATGGGCGGTCCAGATCCCCAACCTGCCCCGCAGGAATACCAGTGTAATGTTCTGGTACCTCTGGTACCCTTATTCCACTTTCCATTCCGTGTATGCGTCCCACCATTCTCTTCTGGTAGGTGCGCATACACCTTTAAGACCGATGCTGTCATCACTGAGCGCCGCAGAGCGGCTATTTCAACCGCCGGCGTTCTCACTCACATGTTCGTTCAACCTGCCTTGCATCTATGCTTACAAGCGTGTCTCGCTGTGGAACCTCGCTACAGATCCCTGTATCTCGCTACCAGGATCACTTCCTCAGACCCGAACCTCGCTACTGATCCCTGTATCTCGCTACTGGATCACTTCCTCATCACCGGACCCTTCTACTACTATACTATAGTGATAAGTACCCCGCAGGGGAAACCTCCATAACTTACACTACTACTATTGCATTAAGGACTGTTACTACCTATCCATACTATCCTATCATCTGCACTGTTACATAGATTGCTAGCTCTTGAGACTACTACCATCTATCATCTGCACTGCTGCATAGATTGCTAGCTCTCCTGTCTACTACCATCTACCATCTGCACTGCTGCATAGATTGCTAGCTCTCCTGTCTACTACTATCTATCCTTGCACTGGGTTAGTCTATCCTGTATTTGTCATCTGCTGTCCTCACCACCTGTTAGCATACTCGATACTAACCTATCTGCATTCCTAAATACCATCTTGAACTCTCCTGTACAAACCTATCAAGTGCTTACCATCCTTGTCACTGTTCACACCTGTCCCTTCAGCACATCACCTTCATACTATCATATACATCCTATCACTCCAGGAACATCTCATTGAGTGTGTATATATCTGTATGTTGAAGCTGACAGGCCCACGGTGATGAGTCCTGGAGAGTTGGATCTGGTATTCAACACATCTCTACATGACTACTGAGTGGAGATTTTGCAGCTGTAAATCCAGCCAATAACAAAAACGCAGGAGCGTTACAACCAGGAGGAGGAGGTAGGCGATCCCTCCTCTCTACAGCAGACCCCCAACCAGGTCCTGGGGGTATTGTTCGCCAACCCCAACCCAGCAGAAGAGCTGGCGACAGGGCAGAGTGTTACCGACCTCTGCCCAGCACCCACAAAAGCTACAATCTCCACCTGTATACCCCAGGGATGCTGGGCAGTCGGCCCAGATCCCCAAAAGCATGAGGAAGTGAGCCCATCCACCCTGTCCTCTCTCCAGCAGCTGAAAGGAATCCTGGGAGAAAGGCCAGTTCATGCTTCCCCCCCACGGCGGGGATGTTCTACAAGAGTGGCAGAGGTTGGCTGGGTGAGTGATGTTCTGTCCCGGACAATTTGTTTGGGGTACTTTGTGGGTGCAGACATTGGAGGACTGGAACTATGGACTAACTTCGAAGTAAACCCGGTTAGGGTCTCCTTCTGTGTTAGTCTCCTGCCGAAAGGGGAGAAATGTGACAGGAGTCACTTTGGTCATGGGGGTTGTGGACCCCAAATTCCTTTAGAGAGGTCGGGGGGCACCATGCCCAGCCTTATGGGGCTCTCTTATGTTTAAGTCACCCTGCATCTGTTATGGATGCAGGGCGACCCGGAGGGTGGTGAACACTGAGAATATGGTTTGGACTACTACAAATGAGACAGTCATATTCAGGAATAATGTCTCCCTTGTAATATGATGATTTTATTCCCTGTACAGTATGAGGTCTCTGACCAGGAAGTACAACTCCTAATATGGTCATTCCAGGAAGTTCAATGACTGTCTAACAATGTTGCTTTTGTCTGAGGTGGCTTTCCGTTCACCTATTGTCGGGTGTGCTAATGAACTCACCTGCTGTCTGCTAAGGGATGTATTGACCCTCAGAGTAATGTGTAGTGAGGGCTCGTTAGGGAACCATTGTTCTGTGTCTGGCTATTGTGTACATTGATTGCCCCCTGGGGCTTCTGTCTCATTACACATAACAGTCCTTCTGGTCAAGCTATCCAAGCTGGACCAATCCCTGCTGACTCATTTTCAAGTCCTCATTTGCATGGCTAAAGAGGACCTGAAGGGGAACTGCAGATACTTTGCAAATGACCAATAGGAGGGCGGTTGTTGGGGGCAGGATGTTCCAAATTCTGTATAAAAGTGTGCTATGTTCTTCCAATAAATTGTCTTCCTGTTTGAACTTACATACAGCCTGCTTGGTGTTTGTTCTAATGGATTCCGGACGGCACACAGCTGTAGTTCAGGTCCCGGATCCTTGGTTGACCGAACCATGAGACGTTGCGATCTGCAAGCGTACTCACTAGAAACAGAGGAGTGTCGGGAGAGCGGAAGCGAGCGAGCAAGGGTCTCGTCACAATCCCTTAGCAGACAACGGGGGAGTTCATTAGGTGAATGGAAAGCGGGTCAACTTGGGGATGTCCGGAACTAGGCGGCCTGAGTGACGTCTGTTTGCTGGGACAACACATCAGCATTGTCATTTTGCTTACCTGTTCAGTAGCTGATGGTAAAGTTGTAGCTGTAAAGCTGCCATTGTCTCCTGAGACCCGGTTAAGCCAGACCAATGGGTTGTGGTCGGTGACTAATGAAAATTCCTGTCCGTACAAATAAGGGTTCAACTTTTTAAGTGCCCAAACCAGGGCCAAACACTCCTTCTCCACTGCCGCAAAGCTCACTTCCCGGGGCAATAGCTTTCTGCTCAGGTATGCGACAGGGTGTTCTCCTCCATCCTCCCCGACTTGGCTCAGGACAGCCCCAGTCCAAACATGGAAGCATCTGTGTGGACAAGGAAATGTTTGTTGGGTACTGGGGCAGCCAAGACAGGGGCATTTTCAAGTGCTTGCTTAAGGGCTAGAAACGCAGCTTCACAAGCTGGAGACCACTGGACCTGCCTAGCTAAATTCTTTTTTGTCAGGTCAGTCAGGGGTTTGGCGATAACACTATAATCAGGGGCAAAATGTCAGTAGTACCCTGCTGTCCCCAAGAAGGCTAATACCTGGGTCTTAGTACGGGGTGTGGGCCAGTTACCTACTGCCTTTACCTTGGCTGGCTCTGGCCTCTGGTTTCCACATCCTACTCGGTGTCCCAGGGCTGCACCTCAGCCATACCTGGATGGCACTTGTCTGGTTTCAAGGTCAGGCCTGCGGCCCGAATCTTGTCCAGGACCAGCCCTATGTGAACCAGGTGCTCCTCCCAAGACCCATTGTAGATCGCAATGTCATCCAGATATGCATGTGCAAAATCCTGGAAGCCATCGAGGAGCCTATCCACCATACGTTGGAAGGTTGCCGGGGCATTTTTCATCCTGAATGGCATGACCTTAAACTGGTACAGGCCAAACGGGGTAACAAATGCCAACTTGGGGATAGCATCCTCGGCCAGGGGAATCTGCCAATAGCCCTTACACAGGTCTATTGTAGTTAAATAACATCCCCTGGCTATACCATCTAGTAGTTCATCTACCCTGGGCATCGGGTAGGCGTCAGTGGTGGTCTTCTCATTGAGTCACCTGTAGTCCACGCAGAACCGGGTAGTTTCGTCTTTTTTAGGCACCAGGACTACAGGCGAGGCCCAAGGGCTGTGAGAGGGCTCAATGACTCCTAACTGAGTCATCTCCTCTATCTCCTTCCACATTCCTTCTCGGACTGCTTCAGGGATACGGTTGGGGGGCTGTCGAAGGGGTGCTTGTCCCGGGGGTTTCTAACTTATGCACAGCCAGGGTCGTGTAGCACGGTTCTTGGGAGAAAGTTGCCTGTTTCTCCCACAGAAGCCGCTTGGCCTGTTCCTTCTTTGTGGGGCTTAACCGGTCCCCTAGCTGTACAAGGCTGGCGAGGACAGTCTGGGGTTATCTCTCTAGTAAGTCAGGGAGGGGTAAACTTTCTGAGTCGTCAGCAGCAGGGGCACATACTGCAGCAACCTCCTCCTGCCGTTCCTGATACTCCTTCAGCATGTTCACATGAAAGGTTCGCTGGATTCTTTCATCTGCACAGCTGGCAATAACATAGGTAGTATCACATACCTGGGCTAGTACTTTATACGGGCCCTGCCAAGATGCCTGCATCTTGACAGTCTTCACCGGCTTGAGCACTAAGACCTTCTGCCCAACCTGGAAGATACACTGTTGGGACCCCCAATCGTACCATCTCTTCTGTCTCCCCTGGGCCGCCTGGAAATTCTCCCTTACCATCAGAGAAAGCTGCTCCATGCGGTCCCTGAGTTCTACAACATAGGGCACTATGGGGGTCCCCTCCTGCTCTGTTGCACCCTCCCAGTGTCCTCTAATGAGATTGAGGGGACCCTTCAGCCATAGAGTAACTCGAAGGGAGAGAACCCAGTAGATTCCTGGGGTACCCCAGTATGCAAATAACAGGTGAGGCCGGAATCTCTCCCAGTCTCTGCAAGCGTCCAAAAAGGTCCTCCGCATTTGCTTGAGGGTCCCGCTAAAGCATTCACAGAGACCGTTAGTCTGGGGGTGGTAAGGTGAGCTCAGCAAGGGCTTAATATTGCACATCTTCCACAACTGCTGGGTGAGCACAGCGGTAAACTGGGTTCCCTGGTCAGAGAGAATCTCCTTAGGGAACCCCATTCTAGTAAATATCTTAACCAGGGCATCAGCTACTGTCTCTGCTTCAATGTTGGACATAGCTACTGCCTCTGGGTAACGGGTGGCGTAGTCCACCACGGTGAGAATATACTTCTTCCCGGATGGACTAGGCCTGGCCAAGGGACCCACAATGGCAACGGCTATGCGGTAAAAGGGCTTCCCAATAATAGGCATGGACATAAGTCTGGCCTTAGGGTGGTCCCCCCGCTTACCTACCCGTTGACACGTGTCACACGTTTTGCAGTAATGTCGCACATCCTGGTTAAAATTGGGCCAGAAGAAATTCTGTATAATCCTATGGGCTTTGCGATGGGACCCTAGATGTCCTGCTAGTGGTACATCATGCCCGATTTGCAGAATCTCCAGCTGGTATTTCTTAGGCACCACCAGCTGTCTTTTCTGCAAAGGGGCTTTACTTCTCGGGGATGACTTAGGGATCCTATACAGTCTATCTCCCACCCATTCATAAAGCTCCCCATCTTTTCCTCTTTCCTGAGTATCTGCCTTAGCCCTATACTTGTGTAAGGTTGGGTCCTCCCGGGTTTCCCTCCCGAATGCCTCTGGAGTATCCCAGCCTAGGGGAGCCTGATCTAAGGTACATCTCGGGGAAGATAGTCTTACCGGGGTCTCAGCAGCGGGCGGGCCGGTTCCAGCAGCATGGGTCTGGGCACGGGTAGTCACTGGGTTGGCTTTCAGCGGGGCCCATCGGGGCGTAAGCAGAAATGAGGCGGGCCAAATCATTCCCCAGTCGCTGGCAAATCCACCCCCACATTCACATGTCCCGAACCAACCCCCCAATCCAGGTGAACACGGGCAACGGGTAGCCAGAAAATGGTGCCTCCCGCTACTCTTACTAGGACAATGTCTCCGGTGTGTTGGCTCTCTGGGATGAGGTTCTTCTGTAGTAGGGTCATGGTGGCGCCAGTATCACGTAGGCCATTGGCTACCTTTCCATTAACCCAGACAGTCTGCCTGTGTTGCTGCCTGTTGTCCCAGTTAGCCGCTTGTACTGGATCAGCCTCGTGCAGGACGTCCCAATGTTCTACCACCTCAATGCAGTGGGCTGCAGGCATGGGTGTTTGGGGGTTCCCCCCTGCTGGCTTTCTCCCTCCTGGCTGGATTCAACGGACAGTCTGGCTTTTTGTGCCCTAGCTGTTTACACCCAAAACACCTGATGGGTCGTGAGTAGTCCTGGGAGTTGAACCTGGGCTGCTGAGAAAAAGTGGCTGCTGAAGGTAGTGCTGTAGGGGGGTACGTCTGTGGCTGGTAGGCGGCAGCTGGAGGGGGTGCCACTGATCGATAATCCACCCGAGCTGTTGTCCTGACTACAGGGTCATCCAGTTTGCAAGCGTCTGTGTATTCGTCCGCCAGGCGAGCTGCTTCAGGCAAGGTGCAAGGTTTTCGGTCCCGGACCCACTCTCTGACTTCCAGGGACAGCTTGTCAAAGAAGTGCTCCAGCAGGAACAGCTGCAGCACCTCTTCCCCGGATACTGCTTGGCATCCAGTGACCCAGTGAGATGCCGTGCAGTGTAGGCGGCATGCCCACTCTGTATATGAGTCTCCAGTGTGCTTGCTAGTTTCTCGGAACCGCCTCCGGTATGCCTCCGGTATGACAGCATACCTGGCCAAAAGAGCTTCTTTTACCAGCCCATAGTTCATAATATCCTCGTCTGGGATGGCCCTGAATGCTTCACTGGCCCGGCCAGACAATTTCCCAGACAAAATGGTAACCCATTCTTCTGTGGGCACCCAGTGTAGGGCACATAGCCGTTCAAAATCGTCAAGGTACCCATCAATCTCCCCTTCCGTTTTGATGACATTTTTAAAAGCAGCAAAATGTACCTTTCTCCTTTCAGTTTTGTTATCCCCAGTGCCCCCCAGTTTCCTAGTCCCCCCTGCGCCCAATGTGACTCCCGTCACAGCGCATACACCCGGAAAATCACCATGTGTGCCAGAGGGGTGGAGCTTGATCTTGGGGGGTTGAAAGGCGGAGCAAGGGGCCGTTTTACTTCAGCGGCTCCTGAGGGGGTAGCGCTACACATGGGAGCTTGTCCGGGATTCCCGCTACTCTGCAAGTAGCACCCCAAGACAGCGCCCCTAACTGTACCAAGATGGACTCTGTCGCTCTGACCCAGTGGTGTCATGAAAGAAGGCGCCCGCCCAGAGTCAAGTGTGGTGAAGGAGCTCCCAGGAGAAGCCTGGATTGAAGAGCAGATCAGCCAAGTGGTGAAGACTTTGGCCACAGGCAAGAAGGCATGGGTAGTTGATGTCAGACTAGACAAAGGAACCTTTCGCACCTACGCGCTTCTAGAGTGGAAGCAAGGGGTCCCTGGCAGCTTCCAAGGAACTAGTGTAAAGCTGGCTGAGAAGACAGAGTCTCGCCTAATTCAGCCAAGTACTCCGGACAAGGGTCCAGCAAGCTCTAGTGGAGCTGGGGCCGCAAAGGAAGAAGCCCCTCCCATGACATCCCTGGCCACGATTGGGCCAGAGTTTTTCGTTGCATTGGGAGACTTTGTGTCAAATTGTAAGAAAGACATTCCAACATTCTCCGGAGATGGGTATTGGAAGCTCAGAGGTTGTTTGGGAATACAGGCCATGCCCGTAGGAGAGAGGAACTTTGAGGAGTGGTTGGATCAAACCACACAAGCCTTGGATGAATGGGACATCCCTGAGACCTATAAGAAAAAGAGAATCACAGAAAGTTTAAGGGGGCCTGCCTCAGAGGCCATCCGCAACTTGAAACTCAGCAAGAGAGTTTGTATTGCCCAGGACTACCTGAGTGTACTGCAGGATGCGTTTGGGCTTACAGAGAAAGTCTCTGATCTCATGTATCAGTTGGAGCACACTTATCAAGATGAGGGAGAGAAACTGTCTGATTACATGAGGCGTTTAGACAAAAATCATACATCAGATATTGCTGAAGAAGGGCATGGACCCTAGGAAGGTGGATAAGGTTCGGGCTCAGCAAGTCTTGAGAGGTGCCCAACCCTTGGATCCCATCACCTTACTACTGAGAACCCGGCAAGATGGAGGCATACTGAAGTACCCAGACTTAATCCGGATTGTCCGGGAAGAAGAGGCTATGTTGGAAAACAAGAAGAAGAACCGGAGTTCAGAATCTGTTGACAGGGTCAGAGTAGTCAGTGCCGCAGGTGGCGACAATGAGGTTGAGCTTCTTAAAACTCAAGTATCGCAACTGATAGAGATGATAGCTTTGCTGACCTCCAGACCCATTAATACACCAATAGTCCAATAAGTCTTCGATCTCTCCGGTGACACTGATAGGGAGACCAGTAAATCGAGAAACCTGTTTCAACTGTGGAGGAGTGGGACATTACCAACGGGTGTGCCCGAGCCCGACGAGAGTGTTGAAGAAGCTGTCCCCCACTAAACCGGTGAGGGAGCAACGGGCCCCGGTGAGGGAGCAAACCGGGTGCCCATCTGCCATAGCCAGCTCCAAACCAACGACGCAAGAAGACAGCGTTGGGAGCCCAAACTATTGCAAAGGGCCCCCGCTGTTGCCTCTTAGGTTGAATGGTCGCCACAGGACACTGTAGCTTCGCAAGGTGCCTGGCGGATCAGAAGGCCTTGCCCCTCCTCCCCAGTGTTAGATTGATTGTTAACTGTGGGATACAGAGATCTATTTTCTTCTTCTCCTGTCTGGATTACCATTACTGGTTATTACCGTGGGGAATACAGTTAATCAATCACCTTTGCTGTGGATTACAAATGCTTTCCTTGGATTGGCTGAGGATAACCTTGCCGGCGAAGACTAGTGAGGCCTCACTCATCCAGGAGACTCTTGCAATCTAGTGTAAAGGGGGCCCCCATAGAATACAGAGTGCACTCTGATAGATAGCCTGGCATTAGGTTAATAGAGTCATTGATATAGGTTAGATAAATCGCAGTGCTATTCTTTATCACAGTTAAACACTATTTCTGTGATCACTCTCACCATTCATTTGAGGGATGATTTATTGACAGATTATTGATACATCAGTCCTCAATTATAATAGCATAACATAAATGTGCATTGGTGTTTGCTTTATTAGATCCTGAGTGCTGAATGCTATGCAACTCTGGGTTGAGGATTCAGGATTTCCGTTTGGTTCTCTTTACCTTTAATTCCTGTTGTGTTGATTTATAACTGCTACACTTTAATTGTCCAGTAAACTGTTAAACTGGTGCTTCATTGTGTCAAGTGTATTCTTAAAGGCGCATACACCCGGAAAATCACCAGGTGTGCCAGAGGGGTGGAGATTGATCTTGGGGGTTGAAAGGCGGAGCAAGGGGCCCGTTTTACTTCAGCGGCTCCTGAGGGGGTAGCGCTACATACAAATAAATTACGGTGAAAAAATATAGCTTTGCATACTCTGCTGTACAAATATACAAACATTTTAAGGTGCATGAGAACTGATGCACCCCCCACCAAATGAACTCGCTTCTCTAAGATGATCCCACCTGTAGAGAAAATGGAAGCAAAAGTTAGTCAACTGCATACCCTCTGTGAAAATACAAAACTAAATGTCTAGACAGTTGAGTGGAAAGACCCTCCTTTTAACTCTAAGGGCGACCTTTCCACTCCCTTCCCTGACTACCTCTGCTGTCCAGTATCGTGACTCGCTGGGTCCACTCCTTAGCAGGTAGAAGTTTGTACCCTGTCACTGGCTAACTATGCAGAGTCCTTTGATGAAGTGAAACACAGCACCCTCCTGCTGTCTTTCAAAGTACTTCTTGAAGGAAACAGGGCAAGTCACCATGCTGTGTGACCTGCAGTCCTGCTGAGTCAGAGAAGTAACACAGAGGTCCTTAAGGGCACCCCCAACCAGAGTTCCTGGACATCCTTGAATTTTCAACAATGGTATCTTCACCTTGTCAAAACTGTGGACGGCTTCCAAAGGGGTCTAACATAGCAACATTCCCTCCAAGACCCTGGCCCGATGGCCCAAGGAGTCTGCATTAACCACTTGCCGACCGCTCACTCGAGCTCTACTGCGGCAAAGTGGTTAGTTATCGTCCAGCGACGTAGACTTACAGTGCTGGACTCCTCCCCTTGTGGGCGGCGCTCGCGTGCCGCCGGAGGCTCTCTCCCGCTGTATACATTCACAGTGGGAGTCGGGCCAGGGGAGGAGCGGCGGTGATCACCGCTGCTCTTCCCCGATCGTCGGGGATCGAGTTTGGAGATCCGCCCGCTTCTGTAAACAAAGCGGGCGGATCTGCTAAGTGACAAACTGCAGGGATTAGCATAGCTGAACCTGCGATCTGTCCCTGTGTCACTCAGTCCCCTCCCCCACACACGTTAGTAAGCACCAGGCATACATTAACCCCTCCCTCTCCAATAAAAATTAACCCCTTCCCTGCCAGTGTCATTTTTACAGTAACAGTGCATATTTATAGCACTGATTACTGCAGTAATGTCACTGGTACCCCCAAAAGTGTCAAAAATGTCAGTCAAGGGTCCAATCTGTCCACCGCAATGCCGCAGTCCCGCAAAAAAAATCGCAGATCGCCGCCATTACTCGTTAAAAAAAAAACACCAAAAATGACAAAAATCTTTCCCGTAGTTTGTAAACGCGATAACTTTTGCGCAAACCAATCAAAATACGCTTATTGCAATTTTTTTTACCAAAAATATGTAGCAGAAAACAAATTGGCCTAAAATGTTAAAAAATTTAGATTTTTATATTTTTTGGGGGGGGGGGGGGGATTTCATGTGAAAAATATTGTTATTTTTGCAAAATTGACACTATTTTTTTGTTTATAGCGCAAAAAGTAATAATTGCACAGGTGATCAAATACACCCAAAAGAAATCTCTGTTTGTGGGAAAAAAGGACGTAAATTTTGTTTGGGTACAGCGTCGCACAACCGCGCAATTGTCAGTTAAAGTCGCACAGTGCCGAATCGCAAAAAGTGGCCTGGACGTAAGACAGCAAAATCCTCCGGTGGTAAAGTGGTTAAACTTGAACACTTTCAGCAACTTGTATTTTCAGCATTACATTTTCAAAGTTCCTTGGTCAGTTGTGATGGCGAGCCAGCCAGCACAGTTTTCTCAAAATTCCTTAGATGAACCACTTGCTTCCCTCAGATATAATAATCAGGATGAGGGACTGGGACATAAACACCTTGCTCATTCTTGACTCTGATGGACCAGGCCTGACCTGACCCATCCGGACGACGGACCTCCACTCTGTCTATGTAAATGGAGCGCCCAAAGTTCCACTGAGCTTTCACACTGTTTAATTTCTCTTTTAATTTTTCCTCCGGTAAGTCCCTATATGGCTTGGGGACAAATAGGAAATCCCAGATCATTTCATCGCACCAAAAGTCTCAGAATTTCTCTACCATTAGCATCACCTCTCTGGGTGCATACGGGTAGTCATATCCATACTCCGGTGCCACCTTTTTCTGCAGCCATCTCTGCATTCGGGACAGTTGGGGAAGAGTTCTCCTGTTACCCCTCCCTTGTGGAGGAAATGGAGTGAACACTCTCTGTGTCATATTCTCATAGGCCGCGTTCTGGTCTCTCGCTCTTGCAATGTTTCCTGAAGGGGTGAGGTCTGGAATTCTCTCAACATACATATCACAGAACCCCAGTTTCTGAGAGTCCCCCTCTCCAGGGCTTCCTTGGCCTCTTTATCAATGATCACTGGCACATCAGGACCTGGGGAGCTGCTCCCAGCTTCTGACCCCCAACCGCACTCTGCTTCATCCGTAGATCCCCAGTCATCGATCCCCTCTTCTATTGAACCGTATTTGTACTGAAAAGATGGGGACCCGATGGGTACAGGGCATGCTTCCCCCTCACCACTAGTGCTGGTGGGTGAGGCCTAAGTAACTGCCGACTTTTCAGGCTGCCAGATGCTAATATGGGCGGATCCTGCCATCACTGCTGAGGTAGATACATCCTCTGGCCACCCTCCGGTCACCGATGCTGGCATGGATCCCTTTCCAAGGGAGCTCTGCGACCGAGGTTCCCTTCCACATATTGAAGGCCCACTGACTGCTGGCAAGGCCTCTAACTGCATCATCAGACGCAACATGCCCCTCACGAATGACATGCTCCTCTCTCCTACATGTGTCTCCTGCACAACCACACCCGAAGGAGGGGATATTAATAGGGTCCCCTTGGTCACTCCTGATTGGCTGGATGTTCCCGCTGTCTCTACCCTTTCGCCATATTGGGCGATAGCTCCTCCTGTTAGGCAGGTCTGCACGTAGTGCGCTTTCCCGCGCAGTGCTGTAACTCTTCCCCTGCCATGCTCTTCTACTTTAGTCCACAGGGAAGTAGCTGCTAAGCGGATCATGTCACTTGCCAGACATACATCCACTCTTCTCAATTGCACCAGGGCCACCACTGATTCTTCCTTCACTGAAACCAGCTGTCCCTCCTTGCTTGGCAAGAGTAATATCCCGCTGTTGGTCGCACGGTTGATAGTTCTCTTCCTAGTCACAGATGTGCAATTCACATCTTCCATACTGTCTCTGAGACTAGCCCCACTGCCCCTCCCGGCATGGCCGACTAGGATCCTCACAGTATCGGTGCAATTAATATATAGAATAAATGTCCCGCTTTTAAATGCACGGTCAACATCAGTCCACATAGCATGCACGTACACCCGGCCCCTGGCACCTCTCTTCATGTACACCCGGCCCCTGGCACCTCTCTTCATGTACACCCGACCCCTGGCACCTCTCTTCATGTACACCCGACCCCTGGCACCTCTTTTCATGTACACCCGGCACCTCTCTTCATGTACACCCGGCCCCTGGCACCTCTCTTCATGTACACCCGGCCCCTGGCACCTCTCTTCATGTACACCCGACCCCTGGCACCTCTCTTCATGTACACCCGACCCCTGGCACCTCTCTTCATGTACACCCGGCCCCTGGCACCTCTCTTCATGTACACCCGACCCCTGGCACCTCTTTTCATGTACACCCGGCCCCTGGCACCTCTCTTCATGTACACCCGGCCCCTGGCACCTCTCTTCATGTACACCCGGCCCCTGGCACCTCTCTTCATGTACACCCGACCCCTGGCACCTCTCTTCATGTACACCCGGCCCCTGGCACCTCTCTTCATTTACACCCGGCCCCTGGCACCTCTCTTCATGTACACCCGACCCCTGGCACCTCTCTTCATGTACACCCGGCCCCTGGCACCTCTCTTCATGTACACCCGGCCCCTGGCACCTCTCTTCATTTACACCCGGCCCCTGGCACCTCTCTTCATGTACACCCGGCCCCTGGCACCTCTCTTCACGTACACCCGGCCCCTGGCACCTCTCTTCACGTACACCCGGCCCCTGGCACCTCTCTTTATGTACACCCGGCCCCTGGCACCTCTCTTCATGTACACCCGACCCCTGGCACCTCTCTTCATGTACACCCGGCCCCTGGCACCTCTCTTCATTTACACCCGGCCCCTGGCACCTCTCTTCATGTACACCCGGCCCCTGGCACCTCTCTTCATTTACACCCGGCCCCTGGCACCTCTCTTCATGTACACCCGGCCCCTGGCACCTCTCTTCACGTACACCCGGCCCCTGGCACCTCTCTTTATGTACACCCGGCCCCTGGCACCTCTCTTCATGTACACCCAGCCCCTGGCACCTCTCTTCACGTACACCCGGCCCCTGGCACCTCTCTTCACGTACACCCGGCCTCCATCTTCACCGTCCCCACTGGGACCACCGGCGTCCTCAATTGTTGGCAATTGTCAGTTAATTGTTGTAACGAAAACTGCCCAAACCCACACTGTACTTGTGGGCTTCCGTCAGTTTACGACTTCCTACAGTCTGAACATAGAGAGATTCCAGCCGCAGTACATACAAAAACCAGCCTGAACTTAGCTTGTATGTGTCTGAAAACAACTAACTCTTTATTGAAACACAGGCACAAACAGATATACCCCTTAGCAGCCAATCCACATACACATATACATCCCATAATAAGTTTATCTTATAGCGGAGTTCCGGCCACAAAATAGACATAGTCGATTTTTGGGCCATCTGCTTGCTTTTGGTCACCTGAAAAACAAATGGATAATTACGATTTTTTTTTTTTTTTTTACTTACCTTGTTATTGAAGAAAAATATACTCACCTTTCTTCCACTTCCTCCCTCTGCGGCCGCGGCCCCGCGCCGTCACTTCCTCTTTGTATTGATTCCTAGGAGCTGAATGTCATCGCTCCCAGGAATCAATGCGCCTGCACCGGCACCGCTCGTCACTTCCGGTGCGGTGCCTCATTCCCTGCTAAACAGGGATGGAGGAATGACGCGCCCGCACTGAAAGTGACGAGCGGGGCCGGTGCAGGGCATTCTGGGAGAAGAGGACACAGAAGAGGATGCGCTGGCTTCAGCTGCCCACATCCGAGATGGCAGCGCTGGAGAAGAAATTTTCAAGGTAAGTATTTCTTTTTACAGGTAAGTGCGACCCGGGACAGTTCAGAGGCATCCATTGTGGAATGTACTAACCCTGACTGTCCCGGGGGGGTTTTTATTGAAAAAAAATATTTGTGGCTGGAACTCTGCTTTAAGGCAGACAGAACAACAATAGAAGAACAATGGGATGCAGGTGTAGCTGGTCAGCTAAAACCTGTCCTAGGCTGCTAATATGTCTTATATATGTAGTGCTATATTAATCACTCTTGGCGGCTACTGGGGTATGATGACTACTGGGGTATGATGACTACTGGGGTATGATGACTACTGGGGTATGATGACTACAGGGGTATGATGACTACTGGGGTATGATGACTACTGGGGTATAATGACTACAGGGGTATGATGACTACTGGGGTATGATGACTACTGGGGTATGATGAATACTGGGGTATAATGACTACAGGGGTATGATGACTACAGGGGTATGATGACTACTGGGGTATAATGACTACAGGGGTATGATGACTACAGGGGTATGATGACTACTGGGGTATGATGACTACAGGGGTATGATGACTACTGGGGTATGATGACTACTGGGGTATGATGACTACAGGGGTATGATGTCTACTGGGGTATGATGACTACTGGGGTATAATGACTACAGGGGTATGATGACTACTGGGGTATGATGACTACTGGGGTATGATGAATACTGGGGTATAATGACTACAGGGGTATGATGACTACAGGGGTATGATGACTACTGGGGTATGATGGCTACTGGGGTATGATGACTACTGGGGTATGATGACTACTGGGGTATGATGACGCCATACTGGGGTATGATGACGCCATACTGGGGTATGATGACGCCGTACTGGGGTATGATGACGCCATACTGGGGTATGATGATGCCATACTGGGGTATGATGACGCCATACTGGGGTATGATGACGCCATACTGGGGCATGATGAATACTGGGGTATGATGACGCCATACTGGGGTATGATGACGCCATACTGGGGTATGATGAATACTGGGGTATGATGACGCCATACTGGGGTATGATGACGCCATACTGGGGTATGATGAATACTGGGGTATGATGAATACTGGGGTATGATGAGTACTGGGGTATGATGAGTACTGGGGTATGATGGCTACTGGGGTATGATGAGTACTGGGGTATGATGAATACTGGGGTATGATGAGTACTGGGGTATGATGAATACTGGGATATGATGAGTACTGGGGTATGACGGCTACTGGGGTATGATGAGTACTGGGGTATGATGAATACTGGGGTATGATGAGTACTGGGGTATGATGACTACAGGGGTATGATGACGCCATACTGGGGTATGATGAATACTGGGGTATGATGAATACTGGGGTATGATGAGTACTGGGGTATGATGAATACTGGGGTATGATGAATACTGGGGTATGATGAGTACTGGGGTATGATGAGTACTGGGGTATGATGAATACTGGGGTATGATGAGTACTGGGGTATGATGAGTACTGGGGTATGATGAGTACTGGGGTATGATGAATACTGGGGTATGATGAGTACTGGGGTATGATGAGTACTGGGGTATGATGAGTACTGGGGTATGATGAGTACTGGGGTATGATGAATACTGGGGTATGATGAGTACTGGGGTATGATGAGTACTGGGGTATGATGAATACTGGGGTATGATGAGTACTGGGGTATGATGAGTACTGGGGTATGATGAGTACTGGGGTATGATGAATACTGGGGTATGATGAGTACTGGGGTATGATGAGTACTGGGGTATGATGAATACTGGGGTATGATGAGTACTGGCGTATGATGAGTACTGGGGTATGATGAGTACTGGGGTATGATGAATACTGGGGTATGATGAGTACTGGGGTATGATGAATACTGGGGTATGATGAGTACTGGGGTATGATGAGTACTGGGGTATGATGAGTACTGGGGTATGATGAGTACTGGGGTATGATGAATACTGGGGTATGATGAGTACTGGGGTATGATGAGTACTGGGGTATGATGAATACTGGGGTATGATGACTACTGGGGTATGATGAGTACTGGCGTATGATGAGTACTGGGGTATGATGAGTACTGGGGTATGATGAGTACTGGGGTATGATGAATACTGGGGTATGATGAGTACTGGGGTATGATGACTACTGGGGTATGATGAGTACTGGGGTATGATGAGTACTGGGGTATGATGAGTACTGGGGTATGATGAGTGCTGGGGTATGATGAATACTGGGGTATGATGAATACTGGGGTATGATGAGTACTGGGGTATGATGAGTACTGGGGTATGATGACGCCATACTGGGGTATGATGACGCCATACTGGGGTATGATGAGTACTGGGGTATGATGAGTACTGGGGTATGATGAGTACTGGGGTATGATGAGTGCTGGGGTATGATGAATACTGGGGTATGATGAATACTGGGGTATGATGAATACTGGGGTATGATGAGTACTGGGGTATGATGAGTACTGGGGTATGATGAATACTGGGGTATGATGAGTACTGGGGTATGATGAATACTGGGGTATGATGAATACTGGGGTATGATGAATACTGGGGTATGATGAGTACTGGGGTATGATGAATACTGGGGTATGATGAGTACTGGGGTATGATGAATACTGGGGTATGATGAATACTGGGGTATGATGAATACTGGGGTATGATGAATACTGGGGTATGATGAATACTGGGGTATGATGATGCCCCCTGTGTAGTATATAGGAGCAGAGTATATAATC
>NW_028120140.1:45000-246059 GCF_965119305.1 Pelophylax lessonae
TCATTTTTATTGTTTATTTATTTTTTTACTAGTAATGGCGGCGATCTGCGATTTTTTTTGTGGGACTGCGACATTGCGGCGGACAGATCGGACCCCTGACTGACATTTTTGACACTTTTGGGGGGACCAATGACATTACAGTAATCAGTGCTATACATATGCACTGTCACTGTAATAATGACACTGGCAGGGAAGGGGTAACACTGTTGGTGATCAAGGGGTTAAATGTGTGCCTCATACTCACTGACGTGTGTGGGGGGAGGGGGTTGTTGTCTGTCACAGAGAAGATCCGCCCACTTTGTTTACACAAGCAGACGGATTTCCTCACTTTCCCCGATGATCATGGAAGAGCAGCAGTGATCACCGCCTCACCTCCCCTAGCCTCCGGTGGCGCGCGCGCGCCGCCGAGAGAGGGAGGAGTCCAGCGACGTAGATCTACGTCGCTGGGCCCAGCCGAGCCGCTCTCCCGCAGTAGCAGCAACGTGAGTGGTCGGCTATTGGTTAAACTTACTGCTTTCCATAGAACGGTATAGAACTCTTCTAATGCCACAGCAGGTACTACCCCACCCCACCAGCGGGGGTCTCCTGCAATATTCTAGCAATCTGAAAAGTCAAACCGTTCATCTTCATATATTTCCTGAGGGACATTGTTCAGAAATATTATTGTCCCAAGGGAAAGAGCCCCTCCCCCAACACAAACCACACATATAGAACCCAGGATAACCGGGGTAACAGGAAAGGCTGAGTCCAGTGTGGTTGTACAGCGAGTCTGATTGGTGGAGACCAGACTGGGGTTCTTGGTCACCCCACGCCCCTAATAGACACAGGATGACTTATACATAAGAGGGGCCGGGGAAGCTGGACAAGGAGTTTCCCAACCTCTCTAAAGCAATCTGGGTTCCACAGCCCCCCAACCAAAGTGACTCCATTCACAATTGTCATCTACCATGTAACCCCCTTTTTAGTGATCACTGTAAACAAATGTATTGTATGTCATTTTACAGTTTTCACAGTGCTCACAGTGCTCATGGTTCACGGTGCTCACAGTGCTCATGGTTCATGGTGCTCACAGTGCTCATGGTTCATGGTGCTCACGGTGCACATGGTTCATGGTGCTCACAGTGCTCATGGTTCACGGTGCTCATGGTGCTCACAGTGCTCATGGTTCACGGTGCTCACAGTGCTCATGGTTCATGGTGCTCACAGTGCTCATGGTTCATGGTGCTCACAGTGCTCATGGTGCTCACAGTGCTCATGGTTCATGGTGCTCACGGTGCTCATGGTTCATGGTGCTCACGGTGCACATGGTTCATGGTGCTCACAGTGCTCATGGTGCTCACAGTGCTCATGGTGCTCACGGTGCTCATGGTTCTCACGGTGCACATGGTTCATGGTGCTCACAGTGCTCATGGTGCTCACAGTGCTCATGGTGCTCACGGTGCTCATGGTTCTCACGGTGCACATGGTTCATGGTGCTCACAGTGCTCATGGTGCTCACAGTGCTCATGGTGCTCACAGTGCTCATGGTGCTCACGGTGCTCATGGTTCTCACGGTGCACATGGTTCATGGTGCTCACAGTGCTCATGGTGCTCACAGTGCTCATGGTGCTCACGGTGCTCATGGTTCTCACGGTGCACATGGTTCATGGTGCTCACAGTGCTCATGGTGCTCACAGTGCTCATGGTGCTCACGGTGCTCATGGTTCTCACGGTGCACATGGTTCATGGTGCTCACAGTGCTCATGGTTCATGGTGCTCATGGTTCGTGGTGCTCATGGTTCATGGTGCTCACAGTGCACATGGTTCATGGTGCTCACGGTGCTCATGGTTCATGGTGCTCACGGTACACATGGTTCATGGTGCTCATGGCTCACGGTGCTCATGGTGCTCACAGTGCACATGGTTCATGGTGCTCATGGTGTACAAGGTTCATGGTGCTCACGGTGCTCATGGTTCATGGTGCTCACAGTGCTCATGGTTCATGGTGCTCACGGTGCTCATGGTTCATGGTGCTCACGGTGTACAAGGTTCATGGTGCTCACGGTGCACATGGTTCATGGTGCTCATGGCTCACGGTGCTCATGGTGCTCATGGTGTACATGGTTCATAGTGCTCACGGTGCTCATGGTTCATGGTGCTCACGGTGCACATGGTTCATGGTGCTCACGGTTCGTGATGCTCACGGAGCACATGGTTCATGGTGCTCACGGTGCTCATGGTTCATGGTGCTCACGGTGCTCATGGTTCATGGTGCTCACGATGCTCATGGTTCATGGTGCTCATGGCTCACAGTGCTCATGGTGCTCACGGTGCACATGGTTCATGGTGCTCACGGTGTACATGGTTCATGGTGCTCACAGTGCACATGGTTCATGGTGCTCACGGTGCTCATGGTTCATGGTGCTCACAGTGCACATGGTTCATGGTGCTCACGGTGCTCATGGTTCATGGTGCTCACGGTGCTCATGGTTCATGGTGCTCACAGTGCACATGGTTCATGGTGCTCACGGTGCTCATGGTTCATGGTGCTCACGGTGCTCATGGTTCATGGTGCTCATGGTTCATGGTGCTCACGGTGCTCATGGTTCATGGTGCTCACGGTGCTCATGGTTCATAGTGCTCATGGCTCACGGTGCTCATGGTGCTCACGGTGCACATGGTTCATGGTGCTCACGGTGCTCATGGTTCATGGTGCTCACGGTGCTCATGGTTCATGGTGCTCATGGTTCATGGTGCTCATGGCTCACGGTGCTCATGGTGCTCACGGTGCACATGGTTCATGGTGCTCACGGTGCTCATGGTTCATGGTGCTCACGGTGCTCATGGTTCATGGTGCTCACGGTGCTCATGGTTCATGGTGCTCATGGCTCACGGTGCTCATGGTGCTCACGGTGCACATGGTTCATGGTGCTCACGGTGCACATGGTTCATGGTGCTCACGGTGCACATGGTTCATGGTGCTCATGGTGCTCACGGTGTACATGGTTCATGGTGCTCAAGGTGCACATGGTTCATGGTGCTCACGGTGCTCATGGTTCATAGTGCTCATGGCTCACGGTGCTCATGGTGCTCACGGTGTACATGGTTCATGGTGCTCACGGTGCACATGGTTCATGGTGCTCACGGTGCACATGGTTCATGGTGCTCATGGCTCACGGTGCTCATGGTGCTCACAGTGCACATGGTTCATGGTGCTCACGGTGCTCATGGTTCATGGTGCTCATGGCTCACGGTGCTCATGGTGCTCACGATGCATATGGTTCATGGTGCTCACGGTGTACATGGTTCATGGTGCTCACGGTGCTCATGGTTCAGGGTGCTCACAGTGCTCATGGTTCATGGTGCTCACAGTGCTCATGGTGCTCACAGTGCTCATGGTTCATGGTGCTCACGGTGCTCATGGTTCATGGTGCTCACGGTGCACATGGTTCATGGTGCTCACAGTGCTCATGGTGCTCACAGTGCTCATGGTGCTCACGGTGCTCATGGTTCTCACGGTGCACATGGTTCATGGTGCTCACGGTGCTCATGGTGCTCACAGTGCTCATGGTGCTCATGGTGCTCACAGTGCTCATGGTGCTCACGGTGCTCATGGTTCTCACGGTGCACATGGTTCATGGTGCTCACAGTGCTCATGGTGCTCACAGTGCTCATGGTGCTCACGGTGCTCATGGTTCTCACGGTGCACATGGTTCATGGTGCTCACAGTGCTCATGGTGCTCACAGTGCTCATGGTGCTCACGGTGCTCATGGTTCTCACGGTGCACATGGTTCATGGTGCTCACAGTGCTCATGGTTCATGGTGCTCATGGTTCGTGGTGCTCATGGTTCATGGTGCTCACAGTGCACATGGTTCATGGTGCTCACGGTGCTCATGGTTCATGGTGCTCACGGTACACATGGTTCATGGTGCTCATGGCTCACGGTGCTCATGGTGCTCACAGTGCACATGGTTCATGGTGCTCACGGTGTACAAGGTTCATGGTGCTCACGGTGCTCATGGTTCATGGTGCTCACAGTGCTCATGGTTCATGGTGCTCACGGTGCTCATGGTTCATGGTGCTCACGGTGTACAAGGTTCATGGTGCTCACGGTGCACATGGTTCATGGTGCTCATGGCTCACGGTGCTCATGGTGCTCATGGTGTACATGGTTCATGGTGCTCACGGTGCTCATGGTTCATGGTGCTCACGGTGCACATGGTTCATGGTGCTCACGGTTCGTGATGCTCACGGTGCACATGGTTCATGGTGCTCACGGTGCTCATGGTTCATGGTGCTCACGATGCTCATGGTTCATGGTGCTCATGGCTCACAGTGCTCATGGTGCTCACGGTGCACATGGTTCATGGTGCTCACGGTGTACATGGTTCATGGTGCTCACAGTGCACATGGTTCATGGTGCTCACGGTGCTCATGGTTCATGGTGCTCACAGTGCACATGGTTCATGGTGCTCACGGTGCTCATGGTTCATGGTGCTCACGGTGCTCATGGTTCATGGTGCTCACAGTGCACATGGTTCATGGTGCTCACGGTGCTCATGGTTCATGGTGCTCACGGTGCTCATGGTTCATGGTGCTCACGGTGCTCATGGTTCATGGTGCTCACGGTGCTCATGGTTCATAGTGCTCACGGTGCTCATGGTTCATGGTGCTCACGGTGCACATGGTTCATGGTGCTCACGGTGCTCATGGTTCGTGGTGCTCACAGTGCTCATGGTTCATAGTGCTCACGGTGCTCATGGTTCATGGTGCTCATGGCTCATGGTGCTCATGGTGCTCACGGTGCACATGGTTCATGGTGCTCACGGTGCTCATGGTTCATGGTGCTCACGGCGCTCATGGTTCATGGTGCTCACGGTGCTCATGGTTCATGGTGCTCATGGCTCACAGTGCTCATGGTGCTCACGGTGCACATGGTTCATGGTGCTCACGGTGCTCATGGTTCATGGTGCTCACGGTGCTCATGGTTCATGGTGCTCACGGTGCTCATGGTTCATGGTGCTCATGGCTCACGGTGCTCATGGTGCTCACGGTGCACATGGTTCATGGTGCTCACGGTGCACATGGTTCATGGTGCTCACGGTGCACATGGTTCATGGTGCTCATGGTGCTCACGGTGTACATGGTTCATGGTGCTCAAGGTGCACATGGTTCATGGTGCTCACGGTGCTCATGGTTCATAGTGCTCATGGTGTACATGGTTCATGGTGCTCATGGCTCACGGTGCTCATGGTGCTCACGGTGTACATGGTTCATGGTGCTCACGGTGCACATGGTTCATGGTGCTCACGGTGCACATGGTTCATGGTGCTCATGGCTCACGGTGCTCATGGTGCTCACAGTGCACATGGTTCATGGTGCTCACGGTGCTCATGGTTCATGGTGCTCATGGCTCACGGTGCTCATGGTGCTCACGATGCATATGGTTCATGGTGCTCACGGTGTACATGGTTCATGGTGCTCACGGTGTACATGGTTCATGGTGCTCACGGTGTACATGGTTCATGGTGCTCACGGTGCACATGGTTCATGGTGCTCATGGTGCTCATGGTTCATGGTGCTCATGGTGCTCATGGCTCACGGTGCTCATGGTGCTCACGGTGCACATGGTTCATGGTGCTCATGGTGCTCATGGTTCATGGTGCTCATGGTGCTCATGGCTCACGGTGCTCATGGTGCTCACGGTGTACATGGTTCATGGTGCTCACGGTGCTCATGGTTCATGGTGCTCACGGTGTACATGGTTCATGGTGCTCACGGTGCTCATGGTTCATGGTGCTCACGGTGCTCATGGTTCATGATGCTCATGGCTCACGGTGCTCACAGTGCTCAAGGTTCACGGTGCTCATGGTGATCACGGTTCACATGGTTCATGGTGCTCATGGCTCATGGTGTTCATGGTGCTCACAGTGCACATGGTTCATGGTGCTCACGGTGTACATGGTTCATGGTGCTCACGGTGCTCATGGTTCATGGTGCTCACGGTGCTCATGGTTCATGATGCTCATGGCTCACGGTGCTCACAGTGCTCAAGGTTCACGGTGCTCATGGTGATCACGGTTCACATGGTTCATGGTGCTCATGGCTCATGGTGTTCATGGTGCTCACGGTGCACATGGTTCATGGTGCTCATGGTGCACATGGTTCATGGTGCTCATGGCTCACGGTGCTCATGGTGCTCACGGTGCACATGGTTCATGGTGCTCAGGGTGCACATGGTTCATGGTGCTCATGGCTCACGGTGCTCATGATGCTCACAGTGCACATGGTTCATGGTGCTCACGGTGCTCATGGTTCATGGTGCTCATGGCTCACGGTGCTCATGGTGCTCACGGTGTACATGGTTCATGGTGCTCACGGTGTACATGGTTCATGGTGCTCACGGTGCACGTGGTTCATGGTGCTCACGGTGCACATGGTTCATGGTGCTCACGGTGCACATGGTTCATGGTGCTCATGGTGCTCACAGTGCTCATGGTTCGGGGTGCTCACGGTGTACATGGTTCATGGTGCTCACGGTGCACATGGTTCATGGTGCTCACGGTGCACATGGTTCATGGTGCTCACGGTGCACATGGTTCATGGTGCTCATGGTGCTCACAGTGCTCATGGTTCGGGGTGCTCACGGTGTACATGGTTCATGGTGCTCACGGTGTACATGGTTCATGGTGCTCACGGTGCTCATGGTTCATGGTGCTCATAGTGCTCACAGTGCTCATGGTTCGTGGTGCTCACGGTGTACATGGTTCATGGTGCTCACGGCGCACTTGGTTCACGGTGCTCACGGTGTACATGGTTCATGGTGCTCACGGTGCACATGGTGCACGGTGCTCACAGTGCTCATGGTTCACGGTGCTCACGGTGCACATGGTTCATGGTGCTCATGGCTCACGGTGCTCATGGTGCTCACGGTGCACATGGTTCATGGTGCTCACGGTGCTCATGGTTCATGGTGCTCATGGCTCACGGTGCTCACAGTGCTCAAGGTTCACGGTGCTCATGGTGCTCACGGTGCACATGGTTCATGGTGCTCACGGTGCTCATGGTTCATGGTGCTCACGGTGTACATGGTTCATGGTGCTCACGGTGCTCATGGTTCATGGTGCTCAGGGTGCTCATGGTTCATGATGCTCATGGCTCACGGTGCTCACAGTGCTCAAGGTTCACGGTGCTCATGGTGATCACGGTTCACATGGTTCATGGTGCTCATGGCTCATGGTGTTCATGGTGCTCACGGTGCACATGGTTCATGGTGCTCACGGTGTACATGGTTCATGGTGTTCACGGTGCACATGGTTCATGGTGCTCACGGTGCTCATGGTTCATGGTGCTCATGGTGCACATGGTTCATGGTGCTCATGGCTCACGGTGCTCATGGTGCTCACGGTGCACATGGTTCATGGTGCTCAGGGTGCACATGGTTCATGGTGCTCATGGCTCACGGTGCTCATGATGCTCACAGTGCACATGGTTCATGGTGCTCACGGTGCTCATGGTTCATGGTGCTCATGGCTCACGGTGCTCATGGTGCTCACGGTGTACATGGTTCATGGTGCTCACGGTGTACATGGTTCATGGTGCTCACGGTGCACATGGTTCATGGTGCTCACGGTGCACATGGTTCATGGTGCTCACGGTGCACATGGTTCATGGTGCTCATGGTGCTCACAGTGCTCATGGTTCGGGGTGCTCACGGTGTACATGGTTCATGGTGCTCACGGTGCACATGGTTCATGGTGCTCACGGTGCACATGGTTCATGGTGCTCACGGTGCACATGGTTCATGGTGCTCACGGTGCACATGGTTCATGGTGCTCACGGTGCACATGGTTCATGGTGCTCATGGTGCTCACAGTGCTCATGGTTCGGGGTGCTCACGGTGTACATGGTTCATGGTGCTCACGGTGTACATGGTTCATGGTGCTCACGGTGCTCATGGTTCATGGTGCTCATAGTGCTCACAGTGCTCATGGTTCGTGGTGCTCACGGTGTACATGGTTCATGGTGCTCACGGTGCACTTGGTTCACGGTGCTCACGGTGTACATGGTTCATGGTGCACGGTGCTCACAGTGCTCATGGTTCACGGTGCTCACGGTGCACATGGTTCATGGTGCTCATGGCTCACGGTGCTCATGGTGCTCACGGTGCACATGGTTCATGGTGCTCACGGTGCTCATGGTTCATGGTGCTCATGGCTCACGGTGCTCACAGTGCTCAAGGTTCACGGTGCTCATGGTGCTCACGGTGCACATGGTTCATGGCGCTCACGGTGCTCATGTTTCCTGGTGCTCATGGTTCATGGTGCTCATGGTGCTCATGGTTCGTGGTGCTCCTGGTGCTCATGGTGCTCATGGTGCTCACTGTGCTCACAGTGCACATGGTTTACGATGCTCATGGTGTTATAGAGATTAACGTTGATGGCGCTCAACCCTCCTGCACTCTTTTGATACAAAAGAACAAAAGTACTCTAACGAGAGCTCTCCTCTCGTTATTTACTCAATGCCAAATGGGCCGCTACAGTACATTTGGTACTGATTGGCTGATGTTGTATAGTCATCACTTCCTGTTGATTGTCCCATAAATAAGCGGAGCTCCATGCCTTAGACAGGACATTCTATGGAGCATCCAATGAGATAGCAGCCTGTGTGTCTGTATTACTGGGTACTGCTGAGCACTCCATTACCTTATACACAGAGCTGAGAACTGCGCTTATTACCACATAGGGATGGATTACGCTTGGCGAATATTAATATCCAAAAGTGCATTTATTAGCGTAACGGAGTGATCTGTGCATCCAGTGTATATTCATTTCCAAGACAGAAGCACCCCATTTTCACCAGGTCCCCCCTGAAGATCTGTCCTGATCCTGGCGCCCCATTGTCACCTAAACACCCCATGAAGAGGATCTGGAGGGATCAAGAGCAAAGCCTTCCTTCACTTTTCTGCTGTAATGTATTAAGGAGCCAAGTCCCTGCATTTCCCTCCTCATCCACAAGATGTCAGTATCAGAATACACCTAAAACCATCCCCTCTCACTGAGGCTCTGCACTCGTCTGATAATGAAGAGAAGAAGAGAACAATGCAAATCCCATTTATAACATTCGGCGAGGAGCCCTGCACAGAATTGTTATTATTTCTTTTTTTTTCTTTACAAACTGTTTATTAAAAATATAAATCCAATACAAACCTGTCCTGACAGACGCATGCGAATCAACAATAAACGGCGCGCAATGAGGAGAGCGAGAATACAAGAAGAAGAGGCGCCCCCAAGTGTAGGAGTAATATAATACCATTCATGAGGAATAAAACAAATCTTTCAGAGGTGAAAGCCCGATGAGATGTCGGCCAGCTCCCGCCGTCTATATCCTTCCCCGCCATCTATATCCTTCCCCGCCGCGTTCCCCACCGTCTATATCCTTCCCCGTCACGTTCCCCACCGTCTATGTCCTTCCCCGCCGTCTATGTCCTTCCCTGCCGCATTCCCCACCGTCTATATCCTTCCCCGCCGCATTCCCCGCCGTCTATATTCTTCCCCGCCGCATTCCCCGCCGTCTATATTCTTCCCCGCCGCATTCCCCACCGTCTATGTCCTTCCCCGCTGCGTTTCCCACCGTCAATATCCTTCCCCTCCATGTTCCCCACATCTATATCCTTCCCCGCTGCGTTCCCCACCGACTATATCCTTCCCCGCCACGTTCCCCACCGTCTATATCCTTCCCCTCCACGTTCCCCACCGTCTATATCCTTCCCCGCTGCGTTCCCCACCGTCTATATCCTTCCCCGCCATGTTCCCCACCGTCTATATCCTTCCCCGCCGCATTCCCCACTGTCTATATCCTTCTCCACCGTCTATATCCTTTCCCACCGCATTCCCCACCGTCTATGTCCTTTGCCGCCGTCTATATCCTTCCCCGCCGTCTATGTCCTTCCCCACCACGTTCCCCGCTGTCTATATCCTTCCCCGCTGTCTATATCCTTCCCTGCAGTCTGTATCCTTCCCTGCAGTCTGTATCCTTCCCCGCCGCGTTCCCCGCCATCTATATCCTTCCCAGCCACGTTCCCCACCGTCTATATTCTTCCCCGCCGTCTATGTCCTTCCCCGCCGCGTTCCACACCGTCTATATCCTTCCCGCTGCATTCCCCACCGTCTATATCCTTCCCCGCTGCATTCCCCACCGTCTATATCCTTCCCCGCCGTCTATATACTTCCCCGCCGCGTTCCCCACCGTCAATATCCTTCCCCACGTCTATATCCTTCCCCGCCGCATTCCCCACGTCTATATCCTTCCCCGCATCGTTCCCCACCGTCTATATCCTTCCCCGCTGCGTTTCCCACCGTCTATATCCTTCCCCGCCACGTTCCCCACCGTCTATGTCCTTCCCCGCCGTCTATGTCCTTCCCTGCCGCGTTCCCCACCGTCTATATCCTTCCCCGCTGCGTTCCCCACCGTCTATATCCTTCCCCGCCACGTTCCCCACCGTCTATATCCTTCCCCGCCACGTTCCCCACCGTCTATATCCTTCCCCGCTGCGTTCCCCACCGTCTATATCCTTCCCCGCCACGTTCCCCACCGTCTATATCCTTCCCCGCCGCATTCCCCACTGTCTATATCCTTCTCCACCGTCTATATCCTTTCCCACCGCATTCCCCACCGTCTATGTCCTTTGCCGCCGTCTATATCCTTCCCCGCCGTCTATGTCCTTCCCCACCACGTTCCCCGCTGTCTATATCCTTCCCCGCTGTCTATATCCTTCCCTGCAGTCTGTATCCTTCCCTGCAGTCTGTATCCTTCCCCGCCGCGTTCCCCGCCATCTATATCCTTCCCAGCCACGTTCCCCACCGTCTATATTCTTCCCCGCCGTCTATGTCCTTCCCCGCCGCGTTCCACACCGTCTATATCCTTCCCCGCCGCATTCCCCACCGTCTATATCCTTCCCCGCCGCATTCCCCACCGTCTATATCCTTCCCCGCCGTCTATATACTTCCCCGCCGCGTTCCCCACCGTCAATATCCTTCCCCACGTCTATATCCTTCCCCGCCGCATTCCCCACCGTCTATATCCTTCCCCGCCGTCTATATACTTCCCCGCCGCGTTCCCCACCGTCAATATCCTTCCCCACGTCTATATCCTTCCCCGCCGCATTCCCCACGTCTATATCCTTCCCCGCATCGTTCCCCACCGTCTATATCCTTCCCCGCTGCGTTTCCCACCGTCTATATCCTTCCCTGCTGCGTTCCCCACCGTCTATATCCTTTCCCACCATCTACAGTATATCCTTCCCCACCGCATTCCCCAACATCTATGTCCTTCCCCGCCGCATTCCCCACAGTCTATATCCTTCCCCACCGTCTATATCCTTCCCCACCGTCTATATCCTTCCCCGCCACGTTCCCCACCGTCTAAATCCTTCCACTCCGCGTTCCCCACCGTCTATATCCTTCCCCGCTGCTTTCCCCACCGTCTATATCCTTCCCCGCCACGTTCCCCAACGTCTATATCCTTCCCCGCTGCGTTCACCACCGTCTATATCCTTCCCGGCTGCGTTCCCCACCGTCTATATCCTTTCCCACCGCATTCCCCACCGTCTATGTCCTTTGCCGCCGTCTATATCCTTCCCCGCCGTCTATGTCCTTCCCCACCACGTTCCCCGCTGTCTATATCCTTCCCCGCTGTCTATATCCTTCCCTGCAGTCTGTATCCTTCCCTGCAGTCTGTATCCTTCCCCGCCGCATTCCCCGCCATCTATATCCTTCCCAGCCACGTTCCCCACCGTCTATATTCTTCCCCGCCGTCTATGTCCTTCCCCGCCGCGTTCCACACCGTCTATATCCTTCCCCGCCGCATTCCCCACCGTCTATATCCTTCCCCGCCGCATTCCACACCATCTATATCCTTCCCCGCCGTCTATACCCTTCCCCGCCGCGTTCCCCACCGTCAATATCCTTCCCCACGTCTATATCCTTCCCCGCCGCATTCCCCACGTCTATATCCTTCCCCGCATCGTTCCCCACCGTCTATATCCTTCCCCGCTGCGTTTCCCACTGTCTATATCCTTCCCTGCTGCGTTCCCCACCATCTATATCCTTCCCCACCATCTACAGTATATCCTTCCCCACCGCATTCCCCACCGTCTATGTCCTTCCCCAACATCTATGTCCTTCCCCGCCGCGTTCCCCACTGTCTATATCCTTCCCCGCCGTCTATATCCTTCCCTGCCGCGTTCCCCACCTTCTATATCCTTCCCCGCCGCATTCCCCGCCGTCTATATCCTTCCCCACCGCATTCCCCACCGTCTATGTCCTTCCCCAACATCTATGTCCTTCCCCGCCGCGTTCCCCACCTTCTATATCCTTCCCCGCCATGTTCCCCACCGTCTATATCCTTCCCCGCCGCATTCCCCAAAGTCTATATCCTTCCCCACCGTCTATATCCTTCCCCACCGTCTATATCCTTCCCCGTCGCGTTCCCCACCGTCTAAATCCTTCCCCTCTGCGTTCCCCACCGTCTATATCCTTCCCCGCTGCTTTCCCCACCGTCTATATCCTTCCCCGCCACGTTCCCCACCGTCTATATCCTTCCCCGCCGCATTCCCCACTGTCTATATCCTTCCCCACCGTCTATATCCTTTCCCACCGCATTCCCCACCGTCTATGTCCTTTGCCGCCGTCTATATCCTTCCCCACCGTCTATGTCCTTCCCCACCACGTTCCCCGCTGTCTATATCCTTCCCCGCTGTCTATATCCTTCCCTGCAGTCTGTATCCTTCCCTGCAGTCTGTATCCTTCCCAGCCACGTTCCCCACCTTCTATATTCTTCCCCGCCGTCTATGTCCTTCCCCGCCGCGTTCCACACCGTCTATATCCTTCCCCGCCGCATTCCCCACCGTCTATATCCTTCCCCGCCGCATTCCCCACCATCTATATCCTTCCCCGCCGTCTATATCCTTCCCCGCCGCGTTCCCCACCGTCAATATCCTTCCCCACGTCTATATCCTTCCCCGCCGCATTCCCCACGTCTATATCCTTCCCCGCATCTTTCCCCACCGTCTATATCCTTTCCCGCTGCGTTTCCCACTGTCTATATCCTTCCCCACCATCTACAGTGTATCCTTCCCCACCACATTCCCCACCGTCTATGTCCTTCCCCAACATCTATGTCCTTCCCCGCCGCGTTCCCCACTGTCTATATCCTTCCCCGCCGTCTATATCCTTCCCTGCCGCGTTCCCCACCTTCTATATCCTTCCCCGCCGTCTATATCCTTCCCCGCCGCATTCCCCACCGTCTATGTCCTTCCCCAACATCTATGTCCTTCCCCGCCACGTTCCCCACTGTCTATATCCTTCCACGCCGTCTATATCCTTCCCTGCCGCGTTCCCCACCTTCTATATCCTTCCCCGCCATGTTCCCCACCGTCTATATCCTTCCCCGCCGCATTCCCCACAGTCTATATCCTTCCCCACCGTCTATATCCTTCCCCTCTGCGTTCCCCACCGTCTATATCCTTCCCCGCTGCTTTCCCCACCGTCTATATCCTTCCCCGCCACGTTCCGCAACGTCTATATCCTTCCCCGCTGCGTTCACCACCGTCTATATCCTTCCCGGCTGCGTTCCCCACCGTCTATATCCTTCCGCGCCGTCTATATCCTTCCCCGCCGCATTCCCCACCGTCTATATCTTTCCCCGCTGCGTTCCCCACCGTCTACATCCTTCCCTGCCGTCTATGTCCTTCCCCGCCGTGTTCCCCACTGTCTATATCCATCCCCGCCGTCTATTTCCTTCCCTGCCGCATTCCCCGCCGTCTATATCCTTCCCTACCCCCGTCCCCCGCCGTCTATATCTTTCCCCGCCGTCTATATCTTTCCCTGCCGTCTGTCCCCATACGATGGAATCTGAACATCCTGTGAGGGTTTCTTATATAAGGAGGTGTAGAGGATGATATTGTCATGCTCCTGATGGTGCGCATGGCATATAATGGCCGTAGAGCTTGAATTATATGCTAGAGGTCTGAGCTCAGGTGGAATACTATGGAAGTTTTTGTGCCTCATGTTTTTTATGCACCTTATATGGACCTCTTCCACCCTTAGTTGTAGAGTCCAAGCACCATTTCCTGCTCTTTGTGGTTTGGTGGTTTTTAATTGGTTGTTTTTTTACATATTTTATAATTAATAAACGATGAGCGATGTTTTCTGGATCCTTCTGTCTGGCTTGATGAGATGGAGCGTTTTCCCTGATGACGTCACCGGTGAGGTTGGAAGATCCACCAGATCCATAGAGTGTCAGATGTATCTTCATAAGGAAGACCACTGAATACTGTCCTATATCTCAGACAGCGCCTGCTTGTGGCGAGCGCGCACTTCTTATATTTGGTGGAGGAAACGCACAGATGGCGATTCTCTGAGAAATAACATCGCAACTCTTTCATTGACACTCCTGGACTTTTATTTACTTGACTAAGACATCCCAGAGGAAGAGTTGGATGGGCTTCCGTAGACCTCTACCGCCCAGTGAACCCCACTTTCCACTTATCATTAAATGGATACGACTGACGCACTTTTGGAGTGAAATGGGCCGTAGCGGCCATTTATTAACAATAAATAACATATCAACATTCCTTAGAATAGAAATATAGAACAATAATGACCCCCCAGGTTTCCGATCCTTGGAGGCACTACTGAAACCAACACAAACTTTGAATCTGCGGAATCACTTGAAGGTCCCCAGCCGGCTCGAGGACAATTCCAAATTTCCAGCTGACTCCTCCATCTCCACAAATTCTGTCAAACCACCCTTAACTGGGATTACTATAGGACGCCATACCATAGACGGCTCCTTACTCTGTTCTTACAAAGCAAAATGTGGACACCTCCAAGGACCCCAACCACCATAACATTAAAAACCTCCCAACAAGTCCAACATCCATAGAATAATAAAGAGGGGAATCCGGGACTTTAGATGAGGCAACTAAAAAGAGTCTGACAAAAAAATATTTAATGACATACAGTGGCACATTACAATATATACATGTCAGTGGTCAACCACTGCATGTATGATTACCCCGCTGCTTTCCCCACCGTCTATATCCTTCCCCGCCACGTTCCGCAACGTCTATATCCTTCCCCGCTGCGTTCACCACCGTCTATATCCTTCCCGGCTGCGTTCCCCACCGTCTATATCCTTCCGCGCCGTCTATATCCTTCCCCGCCGCATTCCCCACCGTCTATATCTTTCCCCGCTGCGTTCCCCACCGTCTACATCCTTCCCTGCCGTCTATGTCCTTCCCCGCCGTGTTCCCCACTGTCTATATCCATCCCCGCCGTCTATTTCCTTCCCTGCCGCATTCCCCGCCGTCTATATCCTTCCCTACCCCCGTCCCCCGCCGTCTATATCTTTCCCCGCCGTCTATATCTTTCCCTGCCGTCTGTCCCCATACGATGGAATCTGAACATCCTGTGAGGGTTTCTTATATAAGGAGGTGTAGAGGATGATATTGTCATGCTCCTGATGGTGCGCATGGCATATAATGGCCGTAGAGCTTGAATTATATGCTAGAGGTCTGAGCTCAGGTGGAATACTATGGAAGTTTTTGTGCCTCATGTTTTTTATGCACCTTATATGGACCTCTTCCACCCTTAGTTGTAGAGTCCAAGCACCATTTCCTGCTCTTTGTGGTTTGGTGGTTTTTAATTGGTTGTTTTTTTACATATTTTATAAATAATAAACGATGAACGATGTTTTCTGGATCCTTCTGTCTGGCTTGATGAGATGGAGCGTTTTCCCTGATGACGTCACCGGTGAGGTTGGAAGATCCACCAGATCCATAGAGTGTCAGATGTATCTTCATAAGGAAGACCACTGAATACTGTCCTATATCTCAGACAGCGCCTGCTTGTGGCGAGCGCGCACTTCTTATATTTGGTGGAGGAAACGCACAGATGGCGATTCTCTGAGAAATAACATCGCAACTCTTTCATTGACACTCCTGGACTTTTATTTACTTGACTAAGACATCCCAGAGGAAGAGTTGGATGGGCTTCCGTAGACCTCTACCGCCCAGTGAACCCCACTTTCCACTTATCATTAAATGGATACGACTGACGCACTTTTGGAGTGAAATGGGCCGTAGCGGCCATTTATTAACAATAAATAACATATCAACATTCCTTAGAATAGAAATATAGAACAATAATGACCCCCCAGGTTTCCGATCCTTGGAGGCACTACTGAAACCAACACAAACTTTGAATCTGCGGAATCACTTGAAGGTCCCCAGCCGGCTCGAGGACAATTCCAAATTTCCAGCTGACTCCTCCATCTCCACAAATTCTGTCAAACCACCCTTAACTGGGATTACTATAGGACGCCATACCATAGACGGCTCCTTACTCTGTTCTTACACAGCAAAATGTGGACACCTCCAAGGACCCCAACCACCATAACATTAAAAACCTCCCAACAAGTCCAACATCCATAGAATAATAAAGAGGGGAATCCGGGACTTTAGATGAGGCAACTAAAAAGAGTCTGACAAAAAAATATTTAATGACATACAGTGGCACATTACAATATATACATGTCAGTGGTCAACCACTGCATGTATGATTACATAAATAGGAAATAATAAAATTCATATATATATATACACAGAATACTAAATAGCAGCATATCACATAAAAAGAATATATAAACCATCACTGGAAGTTCTTCATATGTTGAGAAACTAGTGAATAAGGGTAGGATAATTCAAATTGGTGAATGGGATGGATGTATGTAGCGTCATCTAGATGATGGAGTGTTGCTGCATCATGTACAGCTCAACGCGTTTCGTCATCTGAATCACTTCTTCAAGAGCTGATGCTGTTCTATATCTATAGAGAGATGAACATATCACTGAATCTAATGATAAAATGAGGTATGAAAAGATAGAGGAATTAGGAAAGGAGGAAATATAGTCCAATCCTGATGACTTACATAGGGCTACTGTACCACCAATATGCAGTCATGTTGAACCAGGGTCACTGATGATGCCAAGGGGTTTTGTGTAATGTGGTAATGTGTGAGGGTCGATACTGGTATGGACTGGGTAATGTTTTACGATCTATACTGGTATGGACTGGGTAATATGTTAGGATCTATACTGGTATGAACTGGGTAATGCGTTAGGATCTATACTGGTATAGACTGGGTAATGTGTTAGGGTCGATACTGGTATGGACTGGGTAATGTGTTAGGATCTATACTGGTATGGACGTGGTAATGTGTTAGGATCTATACTGGTATAGACTGGGTAATGTGTTAGGATATATACTGGTATGGACTGGGTAATGTGTTAGGATCTATACTGGTATGGACGTGGTAATGTGTTAGGATCTATACTGGTATGGACTGGGTAATATGTTCGGATCTATACTGGTATGGACTAGGTAATGCGTTAGGATCTATACTGGTATAGACTGGGTAATGTGTTAGGGTCGATACTGGTATGTAATGGGTAATGTGTTACGATCTATACTGGTATGGACTGGGTAATGCGTTAGGATCTATACAGGTATGAACTGGGTAATGTGTTGGGATCTATACTGGTATGGACTGGGGAATGTGTTAGGATCTATATTGGTATGGACTGGGTAATGTGTTGGGATCTATACTGGTATGGACTGGGTAATGTGTTAGGATCTATACTGGTATGGACGTGGTAATGTGTTAGGATCTATACTGGTATGGACTGGGTAATATGTTAGGATCTATACTGGTATGGACTGGGTAATGCGTTAGGATCTATACTGGTATAGACTGGGTAATGTGTTAGGGTCGATACTGGTATGTACTAGGTAATGTGTTACGATCTATACTGGTATGGACTGGGTAATGCGTTAGGATCTATACTGGTATGAACTGGGTAATGTGTTGGGATCTATACTGGTATGGACTGGGGAATGTGTTAGGATCTATACTGGTATGAACTGGGTAATGTGTTGGGATCTATACTGGTATGGACTGGGGAATGTGTTAGGATCTATATTGGTATGGACTGGGTAATGTGTTGGGATCTATACTGGTATGGACTGGGTAATGTGTTAGGAAGGAAAGGATGCCACATCGTTTGATGGAAATGAAAATTATCCCCCTGCAGAGGGCTGAATTCAAAGACACCCCAAAAATCAAAGTGAAGAAATGATGCAGCAAGCAAGTCCATTTTGCTGAAATTTCATTGCAGGACCTCAGAATGGTCCTCAGTAGTGTGTGGCCCCCCACGTGCCTGTATGCATACCTGACAACATCGGGGAATGCTCCTAAGACAACAGATGGTGTCCTGGGGTTTTTCCTCCCAGATCTGGACCAGGGCATCACGGAGCTCCTGAACAGACTGAGGTGCAACCTGGTTGCGGCGGATGGATGGAAACATAATGTCCCAGAGGTGTTTTATTGGATTTAGGTCAGGCGAGTGTGGGGGCCATTCAATGATACAATTCCTTCATTTTCTGGGAACTGGCTGCATACTCTCACCACATGAGGCCGGGCATTGTCATGCACCTGGAGGAACCCAGGACCCACTGCACCAGCGTAGGTTCTGACAATGGGTCCAAGGATTTCATCCTGATAACTAATGGCAATCAGGGTGCCATTGTGTAGCCAGTAGAGGTCTGTACGTCTCTCCATGGATATGCCTCTCCAGACCATCACTGATCAACCACCAAACCGGTCAGGCTTAATGATGTCACAGGCAGCATAACGTTCTCCATGGCTTCTCTAGACCCTTTCACGTCTGCCACATTTGCTCAGGGTGAACCTGCTCTCATCTGTGAAAAGCCCAGGGTGCCAGTGGCAGACCTACCATTTCTGGTGTACAATGGCAGTGTATTGTAGCACCCTCCTAGGTAGGTGCTAGTGAGAGAGAATAGTTTTTGGCTCTGTCTGCCTATCAAAGGAGCAGCAGGCACATCTATATTGCTTTCTGCCTACCAGAGAGCAGGATCTGTGAGTTAGGTCTGCTCAGTGTGTGATTCATCTCGACTAGATAGTGGTTTACATTGGTCTAATAGGGAGGCATGTTGGACAGTGGGAGGAAACCTGACCAATGGGTGCACAGACATTGATACAGTCCCGGTGATTGGCAGAGACAGGCTGTCTCGGTGCATTATGGGATACTGTATAAAAGCTAGGAGCACATGTGCTGCGGGGTCTTTGGCTGGTGAGTATAGTCCTGGAGGGAGGGTGGCGATTGCCTCCTCCTCTGTAGTGGTCTGAGTTATGGGACACCTTCTGCTCTACAGAAACAAATTGGAACCTAGTGCAGGCCATCTACATGGACCGTGTGATGGTACTCACCGTCACTGGGAGTGAAAGACAGATACTTAATGGTTTATATTGCTTCAAATGAGTTCTGTGTTTACACTTATGATAATGTGTATTGAACTTCAATGTCAGAGACAGGCTCTCCACATTGTTTGTGCATTGAGATGGGATGTGTATTCTGTTAAGCCTGTCTGTCCCATTGTTAATTGGTAATGAACTCACATATTGTTTCTGTCCAGATTGCTAGATAATTAGTTCAGGTTAATTCTATTTCTGTATACAATTTCATCTGCATATGATAGTGTAATCAGGAAACCCCTGACCTGTGTGTGGTAATCTGATCAGGAGGGGGAGGTCCATGCTGTATATAAATTCTGTGTGACTGTTCAATAAACTGAGATTCCAATCCAAACTAAGTTGTCGGCTAGCTTTGTATGTAGGGCAGCTGGGAAAATCTGGTATATATGTTCAAGACTGTAGGAAGCCGTATACTGATGGAAGTCCACTAGAACAGTGTGGGTTGAAGTTCCGTTACAAGCACTGACAACTGGGCAGAGGGTCCAAGACCTCTGCCCCACACCTGTGGCAGTTCCAGAGGCCCAGGGTGAGAAGGTGGTGATCACTCCCAGGCAGCAAATCAGGATCCAGGGGGAGAAGAGAGAGGAGATTGTCATCCTCCCTTCCAAACAGTCAGTCAGAGCAGAGGAAACGGTCACTCCCCAAACGCAGCTACACAGTTAGGAGAAGAAGGTGGTCATCCTTCTTTCCCAGAGAGAGATCCACAGTCTGGGAGTGGGGGAAAGGCGGTCTCCCTCCCCAACAGTTAGCCGTAGTGGATTATGTGGAGTCCCTAGCAGAAGTGCTGGCAACAGGGCAGAGGGCTACCAACCTCTGCCTTCACCTGTATATCCAAGGGATGCTGGACAGTCGGCCCAGATCCCCAACAGCCTGACAAAGTGAGAACTGCCACCCTGTCTTCTCTCCAGCGACTGAAAGGACTCCCGGGAGAAGGGCCAGTCCACGCTTATCCCCAGCGGAGGGTATGTTCTACGAGAGAGGCAGAGGTTGGCTGGGTGAGTAACGCTGTTTTCCAGACAATTTGTTTGGGGTACTGGGTGGGTACAGACATTGGGAGGGCCCGTGGAACACAGCCTAAGTTAGAGAGGTTGGGAAATCCCTCTCTCAGCCCCCTAGGCCCCTCTTATGTGTAAGTCACCCTGTGTCTATTAGGGACACAGGGTGACCAAGAAGCTCAGTCTGGCCTGCCCAAACCAGACTTTCACAGATTGATGGGCTATGAGAGCTCCATGCGCCCTGCTGGGACAAACTTGCAAACTATGTGGAACTTTGTCAAGGAAGCTGCCATGATGGATTGACTCTTTGGGACTTGTTACCCGACTAACTCAGGCACAGACCGATTGGAGGTCTGGTACCTGGTTAATCTACCTTTGGGGGGAAGATATGTGACGATACTCAACGTCACTGGGAGTGAAAGACAGATACTTAATGGTTTGGATTGCTTTAAATGGGTTCTGCGTTTACACTTATGATAATGTGTATTGAACTTCAATGTCAGAGAATGGCTCTCCCTATTGTTTGTGTATTGAGGTGGAATGTGTATTCTGTTAAGCCTGTCTGTCCCATTGTTAATTGTTAATGAACTCACATATTTTTTCTGTCCAGATGGCTAGATAATTAGTTCAGGTTAATTCTATTTCTGTATACAATTTCATCTGCATATGATAATGTAATCGGGCAACCCCGAGGTCGAGGAGAACCAGACTTGCGACTGGTGAGTATCTTGCGACTGGTGTGGATCTTTGTGACTGGTAAGTATCTTGCGACTGGTGGCGAGCATCTTTGCGACTGGTGAGCATCTTTGCGACTGGTGAGTATCTTGCGACTGGTGAGTATCTTTGCGACTGGTGAGTATCTTTGCGACTGGTAAGTATCTTTGCGACTGGTGAGTATCTTTGCGACTGGTAAGTATCTTTGCGACTGGTGAGTATCTTTGCGACTGGTGAGTATCTTGCGACTGGTGAGTATCTTTGCGACTGGTAAGTATCTTTGCGACTGGTGAGTATCTTGCGACTGGTGAGTATCTTTGCGACTGGTGAGTATCCTTGCGACTGGTGAGTATCTTTGCGACTGGTGGGTATCTTTGTGACTGGTAAGTATCTTGCGACTGGTGGCGAGCATCTTTGCGACTGGTGAGCATCTTTGCGACTGGTAAGTATCTTTGCGACTGGTAAGTATCTTTGCGACTGGTGAGTATCTTTGCGACTGGTGAGTATCTTGCGACTGGTGAGTATCTTTGCGACTGGTAAGTATCTTTGCGACTGGTGAGTATCTTGCGACTGGTGAGTATCTTTGCGACTGGTGAGTATCTTTGCGACTGGTGAGTATCTTTGCGACTGGTGAGTATCTTTGTGACTGGTGAGTATCTTTGCGTCTGTTGGATCTTTGCGACTGGTGAGTATCTTACCGTCTGTTGGATCTTTGCGACTGGTGAGTATCTTAGCGACTGGTGAGGACCCCAGGTTTAGTACCAGGGGAGACAGAGGTAGTGTAGGTAAGGAAGAGCAGGTCGTTAATATTATCCCCATAGAGTAAAGGGTAATAATGTCCGACAGGATTGCGGATGCCACTCAGTGCACTTCTTGCTGCATGTATGCGTTCCTTGATGAACCAATCGAGGGCGAATACTGCTGTGCAAGATGTGAGCGACTTGTTGCTCTGGTAGACCAGATCCTGGACCTACAGAACACAGTGGCAACACTGCGTGGCATCAACAACCTGGAAAGCAGCTTGGACATTGCCTATCAGGCGCTGGTAGGGGCCAGCATAGAGGAGGGAGGAACAGAGGAGATGCAAGCAGCAGAGGTACGCAGCTGGGTGACTGTTAGGAAGGGTAGAGGGATGAGTGCCAGGGAGGCCAATCCTGAGTTGATAGACCCTAACAAATCTGCCGAGTTGCAGGTTGAGGGGGATATCAACTCAGGGGTGGCAGAGCTGGAGCATGCGCCCTCCCCCAGCTGCCAGGGGAGGGGCGGCTCCAGGAAGAAGGGGGGCCGTAACTCAGGAAAGGTTAGAAAGGTTGTGGTAGTTGGGGACTCAATTATCAAGAGGACAGAGAGGGCAATCTGTAAGAAAGATCTCGTGAACCGAACAGTTTGTTGTTTACCGAGCGCCCGAGTTCGGCACATCGCAGATCTGGCAGACAGATTGATGTGGGGGGCTGGGGATGACCCAGCGGTCATGGTGCATGTGGGCACTAATGACAAAGTTAAAGGTAGGTGGAGGATCCTTAAGAACGATTTCAGGGACTTAGGTAATAGATTGAGGAAAAGGACCTCCAAGGTGGTTTTCTCTGAAATACTGCCTGTACCTCGAGCCACACAGGAGAGGCAGAAGGAGATTAGGGAAGTTAACAAGTGGCTGAAGAATTGGTGTAGGAAGGAGGGGTTTGGGTTCCTGGAGAACTGGGCTGACTTCTCAGTCGGCTACCGGCTCTTTAGTAAGGATGGGCTGCACCTTAATGGGGACGGTACAGCTCTTTTGGGGAGAAAGATGGCCACCAAGTTGGAGGGGCTTTTAAACTAGGAGACGGGGGGGAGGGCTCAGAAGTAGAATCAGTCAGGAGGGAGCAGAGGACTGAAGGCAGTTGTAGGGTCAGCAGCGACAGTAGGTCCACAACGCCAATCGGTAGGTCTGTGCGGGAAAACCTCAGACCAAACAGGAATAAACATAACCACCAATTGCGCTCAACTTCCGTAAAACTAAGAGGGGTATATGCTAATGCCAGGAGCCTAGCTAATAAAATGGATGAGTTGGAAATGTTAGTACATGAGGAGGACATAGACCTTGTGGGAATAACAAAGACTTGGTTCGACCCCTCACATGACTGGCTGGCCAATATCCAAGGGTATTCGGTGTACCGGAAGGACAGGGTAGGAAAAAGAGGGGGAGGGGTATGTCTCTATGTCAAGAACAATATAAAGGTGATAGAAAGGAGTGACATTACGGATGGGATGAGCATGGAGTTAGAATCTGTGTGGGTTGAACTCCATAGGGAAGGAGAAAAGGGGAAAGTAATTGTGGGGGTTTGCTATAGGCCACCTAACCAAGGGGAGGAGGTAGAGCTGGAATCCTTAGCACTAATGAGTAAAGTGGCAAAATTGGGATCAGTCATCGTATTGGGGGACTTCAATTATCCTGACATTGACTGGGAAGAGGGGACTGCACACTCACAGAAGGCCGTCAATTCACAGAAACCTTACAGGATAATTACATGTCACAGTTGGTGGATTCTCCGACTAGAGAAAATGCAGTCCTGGATCTATTGATCACTAATGACCCAGACATAATCTCGGAGGTAGGAGTTCAGGACAACCTGGGCTCTAGCGATCACAGGATGATCACATTTAGTATAAATAACAATATAACAAGGCAAGTGGGGAACATAAGAACCCTAAACTTCAGAAGGGCAAACTTTCCAAAATTGTACTCATTGATGGAAAGGGTAAACTGGGACCAAACCCTGGGATCCCTGACCACAGAGGAAAAATGGGAATGCTTTAGGAACATATTAGGCAAAGGCATCTTGCAGTGCATTCCTATGGGAAATAAATTTAGAAGAGACAAAGCCAAACCTGGCTGGCTAAACCGTAGCTTCAAAAAACGTATTAGGGAAAAAAAATTGGCCTTCAAGAAATATAAATCAGAGAGCACAGTATCGGCTTTCGAGCAATACAAGGAGGCAAATAAGAAAAGTAAACACGAAATCAAAATGGCTAAAATCAACTTTGAGAGACAAATAGCGGAGGATAGTAAAAAAAACCCAAAGAAATTCTTTAAATATATCAACAGCAAAAAAACTAGGGCAGAGCATATTGCACACATAATTAGCGATGATGGGGGGATGGTTACAGAGGACACTGAAAAAGCAACTGTGCTGAATGCTTTTTTCTCGTCAGTCTTTACACAGGAAAAGGAGGGGTACACTGACCATGACTGTATGGTTAGTAGTAATACACAGGACTTGCCACTATGGCTAACAGAGGGTGAAATCAGGGAAAGGCTGGATAAACTTAACACAAACAAATCACCAGGCCCGGATGGCGTACATCCGAGAGTACTCAAGGAACTCAGTAAGGTTATATCCAGACCACTGTTCCTGATCTTTGCTGACAGTATTAGGACAGGAGATGTACCAGGGGATTGGAAGAAAGCTAACGTGATTCCGATATTCAAAAAGGGCCAGAGGCATATCCCGGGAAATTATAGGCCTGTTAGTCTGACATCAGTAGTATGTAAACTTCTGGAGGGGATGATAAGGGACTATATCGTAGAGTTTGCTAAAGACAACAACATCATCAGCAGTAATCAGCACGGGTTTACAAATGGGCGTTCTTGTCAAACCAATCTCTTAGCATTCTACGAGGAGGTAAGCTGTGAGCTAGATAGGGGGAGACCAGTGGATGTGGTGTACTTGGATTTCGCTAAGGCGTTTGATACAGTTCCCCACAAGCGCTTAATTTATAAAATAAGGTCTGCAGGTATCGACAGCAGGGTTTGCTCTTGGATACGGAATTGGCTTAAAGGGCGTGTCCAAAGGGTGGTAATAAACAGCGCATACTCAGACTGGTCTGAGGTTGTAAGCGGGGTGCCCCAGGGCTCAGTCCTGGGACCAACCTTGTTCAATTTATTCATAAACAGCATTGAGGACGGGATCAGTTGTGCGTTATCAGTTTTTGCAGATGACACAAAATTGGACAGGGCAATAACTGCACAGCATGAAGCAGATATCCTACAGAATGACCTGGACAAAATTACAGAGTGGGCAACGACATTGCAAATGAGGTTTAACGTGGAGAAGTGTAAGGTTTTGCACTTGGGGACTAAAAACATAAAAACACAATACACGTTAGGAGGGGAACCCTTGGGGGAATCAAAAATGGAGAAGGATCTGGGAGTCTTGGTTGATGATAGATTAGGCAACAGCATGCAATGTCAAGCGGCAGCTGCCAAAGCCAGCAGAATATTAGCATGCATAAAGAAAGGGATGTATTCCAGAGATAAGACTATAATCCTTCCACTTTATAAAACTCTGGTCCGACCGCATCTGGAGTATTCTGTCCAGTTCTGGTCGCCAGTCCTCAGGAGGGATGTGTTGGAGCTGGAGAGAGTCCAGAGAAGGGCAACTAAACTAATTAGGGGATTGGAGGACCTTGACTATGAAGAGCGTCTACAATCGCTTGATTTATTCTCCCTGGAGAAGAGACGTCTGAGGCAGGACATGATAGCAATTTATAAATATCTTAATGAGGATCCCAGCTTAGAAAAAAAGCTGTTCATTCGAAGGGATTGCATGAGGACTCGAGGGCATACAATGCGATTAGAGGAGAAGCGTTTTAACCACAGGCAACGTGGGGGGTTCTTTACTGTTAGGGCTACAAGATTGTGGAATTCTCTACCACAAGAGGTGGTTTCTGCGGGTAGTATGGTGGCTTTCAAAAGACTCTTAGACATACATCTCAAGGATCAGAACATTCAGGGGTATGTGAGATGAGTACAGCCACACACACCTACACAGGTTGAACTGGATGGACTATTGTCTTTATTCAACCTCACCTACTATGTAACTATGTAACTATGTAACTGACTAGAGGGGGAGAGACACTGGAGCCCCTTCGAAAAAATGGTATCGTGAGTACAGGGGATTGTGTCTAGGGGCCTGACCTGAGGGAGGCCACCCCAGAGTAGATAGTCAGGGGACAGGTGTCAGTGTGTCAAGTGAAAGGGCATACTAGGAGAGTATCCTGAAGATAATTAGTTCATAAGGTCTTCTAGATAGAGACTTAACCCAAATTCACCTATTGGCAGGGTGAAATCAGCAGCCTGGCTGCATCATCAGACAGGAGTCCTCATATCTTGTGAATAGTTAATCTGGAGTATCCCACTATTCCCTTTTCCATCCCTGTTTAAAATAAAACACCAAAAACAACTGCAAACCCCTGGACTGATCATTGGGCAGTGCTGCAGTATTATCTGGCAGTAGGGATGATCGAACGGTTCGGGTCGACCATCGGTTCTGGGTGTTCGAAATTCGGCCGAATTCCGAACTTTTTGCTGAAAAAGTTCGGAATTCGGCAACCAGAACTGACCAAAATGCAATGGGACAGGAAATGGGCTTTAAAAGCCCGTGATTGGACCAGAACCATTAGTAAAAGCCAATTGAGGGGGCAGGAGAATGCTAGGAATGTGATTGGAGTGACTAGGGGGTCCAGAGGCCAATCATTAGTGAATACACCCCCCCCCAGTATATAAGATAGCCCCGCCAAATTCCTAGCATTGTAATACAGGGATGTGGAAGAGAGTGGAAGCAGTTCTGTTACTTCTGCTTTAAAAGTGTCATTTAGCAATTATTAGTGTGAGGAAAGGGATATCTAGTGTAGTTAGGGTGCTATTTTCTACTTTAGTTAGATTCAAAAATCTAGTTTCTGTAGGGAAAGTGTTAAGTGCCAGGGTGACTGTAGTGTAGTGTAGGGTGAACTGACTCTGACTGCTATGGCAGGGTTGTGACAGTGGCGGGTATCAGACCCCTGGCCTTCTCATCCACCTCGTGACAAAAGACCAAGCAATCTCACACCCTGCCGTCACTTGCGTAACAATGCCACTCTCAGCTGCACCCAGCACACAGATTGCCCAGCTTGCGGGACCACAATCTAGATGCCAGCAGACTGAGAGCGTTTGTCACCGGGTTAATTAAACGATTAACCCTTTCTCTGCCACCACTGCTACATTTGAGCTTAGCGGACGCTCATGATTTTACAAATATCAATTATGACTTTAGAATAACCATCTGTAACACACCCACTGTCACCTCAGACCAGAATGTTTCAGATAGGTTAGCCTAAACAGTACAAATATCAATTATGACTTTAGAATAACCGTCTGTAACACACAGTAGCGCGCTTCAGGAGGCAGGTTCGTTTGGGTCAAGTTGCGTTAAGAGCTTAGAGACAAAGTTAACACTTTTCAAAATAAGGTTTAATAATAAGAAAGGTTAAAATTGGTGCGAATAAAAATATTTACAGAAAAATGGGTTACAAAGAAATAGAGACACAATACAGCAATTTAGAAATAGGAGAATAAAAGAATGAAAATACTTGCATTAAAACAGTCCTGGTATTACCTTAGTTTCAGAAACTGAACATGCGGTCGGTCCTCTCTTAAAGCGATGGTATTGCCTCGATGGTAGAATGAGAACTGAGAACTCTCTCAGTCCCTGTCTTTTTCTCTGACCCTCCAGGGGGTGTCACCAGACGTACTCAGCCAATGGCTCTGAGTCTATAAACTGCTAAGTGACCTCCCGCTTTGACAGATTCATAAAAGCACTCATATCTGGAGTATGAAACGGTTACATGCTTGAAACCAATATTTCATGGTCCGGTTTGGAATGTCCTATCTTTAGACACTAAACATGGGTTAGCACGGAATAACCCCTGACCGGTAAGGCATCAGATCGCTAGCTTGTCTTTCCTAGGCATGAAGGTGTCCGTGTTGGGACTTAATTCGGTTGGTATTTTATGGGGCACCCAAATATCTACTTTTTGTTAATATGTTATGTTCGGTTAAAAAGATATGATTTGAGCACGGATTGTGAGATGTAACTTAACAATTTGGCTTTGAGAATGTAGAAGGCAATTTCACTGGACATCTAATCTGACCCCCTGCTGTCCTCGGAGACACAACTCCTGCTTGGTCAAGCTGCTTGTGTATATTAAAGGTGTGAAAAATGTCAGCTTAGCAGGAACCATTCAGTGACACTAACAGAGGTGGGGTGGGGGTGAGTGAGTGCCTTTTGGTTCCACTGATTAGAGAAAGGTGGGGGCTACTTTCACTCAAGGAGCCTAGGTCACTAAACAAAATGGATGTCAAGAGGACAGGATGGTGTCCGAACACTCGACACCATTACAAGGGTGACCAAACCCTTCCATGTCAGGGTGACCGCTATAGAGAAAAGATCGTTTCTCTTAGGTCACTTACAGAACAGGGATATGGCTTCTTGCCGGTCAGCCTGGGCTTTTTTGAGGACATGTTTGGAGTCAGGCATGACATCTGAACTTCTGTATAGGGGTATATATACACACACATGTATGTATATATACACCTACACATATATAGGTGTGAAAGTAGCAGAACCCTATGCTTGCGTTAATTAAATAATTAACAGGCATATGTCTCCGCTCCTATCACACCTATATATGTGTATGTGTATATATACATATAAGTGTGTGTGTATATATACCCCTATACAGAAGTTCAGATGTTTTGCCTGCCTCCAAAGACCCCAAAAAAATGCCCAAAAAAAAACGCCCAGGTGTGTTATTGCAGGCGTTTTTTTTGGGCATTTTTTTGGGGTCTTTGGAGGCAGGCAAAACATCTGAACTTCTGTATAGGGATATATATACACACACACTTATATGTATTATACACTTACACATATATAGGTGTGAAAGGAGCGGAGCCATATGCGTGTTAATTATTTCATTAGCGCAAGCATAGTGTTCTGCTACTTTCACACCTATATATGTGCAGGTGTATATATACATACATGTGTGTGTGTATATACCCCTATACAAAAGTTCAGATGTCATGCCTGCCTCCAATAACCCCCAAAAAATGCCCAAAAAAAACGCTTGCTACAAAACCGGCAAGGTCTGAAAATAGCGGAACCACTATCCTGTTCTATATTAATTCTAATACAAACGACCTTTTTTTTCTGGTGGTTCTGGACATGCTACAGAGCTGAAACTTCACAGGTACACTTTTTAGACCCCCCAGACACTAAATCTAAAGAAATCTCATTAATTTCTTCAATAATTGGCTCTCTATCAAAAATGACAATTTTTAAGAACTTTTTTTGTGTGATTAATAGTCCCTGGGGTATGACCCAGAACCCTAGGCACTTTTTAGGGGCATTTATTGGGTTTTACGGCTTCAAAATGGTGTTTTTTGATTCCAGAAGTCCGGGTCCCATTGATTTCAATGGGGTTCTGAAATCCGGGCCGAACTTTCTGGAAGTTCGGGTGTTCTGGTCGAACCGAACTTTTGAAAAGTTTGATCATCCCTATCTGGCAGGACAGCTAAAACAGCTAGAGACATTGATAAGACAGGAGCGAGAAGGAGGAGTGGAAAAATACCTACTGGAAATGCAGTACTTCAAGTAGACGACTTAATGGCAGGATTGGATGCACAAGCAGCGAGGTTACCTAAAGTTATGATTCCCATGTTTACATGGGCACGAATGGTGTGGAAAGAAGCTAAGAGAATAGTAGGGTTTAGGGACATTCCCCTGGAGACTTCCATCTGGAATAATCCGGCGTTTGAACAATCTGAGAGGAAATCCAGATGGAGACTTCTGGAAACAGAAAAGTGTGGTTGTATTAGAGCAGTTTTATGAACATGGAACTATGCGAACCTTCGAATACCTGAATAAACAACGTGATATAACACAAACACTTTTATTAAAATGTAAAATGAAGACACAGTTTGGCAAGCAGAATCTTAAGATATCAGAATACCTCCTTATAGGAATTCTGAAGTCACAGGGGCCAAAGGGACTGATATCAATATAGTACTCATTTCTATCACAAGCTAATACAGGCAAAGATCCAGTGAAAGTGAGAGATAAATGGCATGTGATCCCAGAAATAACAGATAAGAATTAGGAGGAGATATGTTCCTCGTATTTAGTGGTATCACCAATAGATAATAACAATTGTATATACAGTAATGCACCAGATATATCTTAGCCCTATTCAACTATATAAAATGGGTAGAAGGTCAACACCAGAATGTTTGCGATGTCCTCAAGATGAGGTGGATTTCTTCCACTTGATATGGTCATGTAGAGCAGTAATGGGATATTGGGGTCATGTAATAAAAAATGATCTGACATTATTTAGAGACCGGTGCCTTGTACCCCTGAAGTATGTTTGCTGGGGGTGTTGAATGATGAAGAATGGTCAAGACATGTAATGATTCTTTTTACAAGAAACTTTTTCAGGCTCAAAAGCAGATTGTTAAGAGATGGATGCAAGTTCTAACTCCTTCTATTGGTGAATGAATGAAGGCAGGTAATCATATCATAGCATAGGAAAAAGTTATGTATGAAGATAGGGGAAACCTACAGAAATGTGACAAAAGTTGGAGTAAATGGTGTAGTGTGGAAGGGAATAGTGAGAGTTAGAGTAGATAAATGGAAGGATTAATGTAGGAATTTGTAAATGAAAATATAATTTTTTATCATTTTGTATATTTTGATATGTAATAAAGAGTTAAAAAAAAAGAAAAAGATGCATGCACTGTACTGTCACCTCAAGGATGGTGAGCCGTGACAACGCATGCGTCAGAGACACAATCCCTGTTGTGTTCCTGCTGGTGCAGACTCTTTATGGACAGGGCACTCAAGGCAGAGCAGCGGCAGGAAGAGCAGGACTTTGCATTCCTCTCAAGGCCTTCATGCAGACACCATTCTTCCTAGGCCACAGAATCCACAAGGAGAGAGGGAGGAGGAGGATTCTGGCAGCTTTAAAAGCATTGAAGCAGAGCAAGACATACTTCTAACCCTTAACAAATGTTTTTTCATTCCCAGAACCCTTGGGAGTAGCATGTGACTGAGAGGAGATAGTTCCAGATACTGTAATCTTCAGTGACCCCGAAGACTCTGCTTCTCATGCCACTTTTGGGTGGAACTCCGCTTTAAGGCATGGAGCTCTGTTTATTTATGGGACAACAAAAAGGGACAACAGAAGGAAAAGATGACTATACAACATCAGCCAATCAGTTCCAAATATACAGTCACATGACACAAGTTACTCACATAAAATCAGCCAATGACACACTTGTATACATTCAAATATGCAATAGAAAGGGGAGTACACGATTGTGAATGAGCAGAACAGAGTGCACGGCTTCCCGCCTAACATTACACAATGAAACCAGCGTGTAGAATAGTGAATGCTGCTCTGAACACTCGCGCATGTATTCCCACCACTACTACTGGTGTGACTCCCATTCATCAAAGCTTCAGAGAACAATGCCTAATAGGATGATACTACTGTTCCCATAGACATGAGGCTATCTGCAGGGAAAGAGCCATGCTGTTTCCACTATGTTTCCACTATGGTGATCAGGCACAGCAGAAAGACTTGAGCGTATATCAAAACGATATTGACTCTGCACCACAATACACATAGATCTATACCGGCAAACAGACCCGCGTATGGAGTGTTTTCGCCGGCGGAGATGTCTATGTAGAGGGTACGTGTCTACACATCTAAGGGAAGGATTTCACTGCCAGTAGTCTTTTTGTAATGCCGGTTCACTCGTACACGCTTTAATGAGCGTATTGCAAGCAAACCCAAAACAGGCAGATTGCTAAGAGATGAATGCAAGTTATAACTCCTTCTATTAGAGAATGAATGATGAGAAGCTAAATAAAACACATGAATGATGACAAGCTAAATAAAACACATCCTGAAAAATGTCCACACTAGTCCTAATAAAATTTCCACAATACTGCTCATGCGCGAGTGGTGCAGCGCATCCTGGATTGGTGGATGCAGTCTTCTGGGACATGTCAGTGTCCCAGAAGACTTCAGGGGGGAGGGAGGGAGGAGAACTTCCGTTCCCGAGCGCGGCGGCACTCGGGAACGGGAGTGGAAGCAGGCACCTGGCAAAATTTGGTATCTGCTTCCCCCCAGCTCCTCAAAAGTGCCAATTGTGCAAGAGGAGCAGGGGACAAGTCCTTAAAGCGGAACTTCCCCTTTTGGGTGGATTTCAAATTTTTTTTTAGTCCTCAGTTCCCAGGGTTGTCAGCTTTCACATCCCATCGGCAGTGTCTGTATCATATGTGGGAGATTATCTAGGGGCGAAAACAGATATGGAGAGCTTTCCAGTTGACGATTCACTGGGTTATTGAGTCATGAGAATAGACCACTGGCCAGAACTTGCCCTGTATGCTATTGAGCTGCTGGGCTGCCCTGCATCCAGCGTGCTTTCCAAACAGGCATTTAGTGCTGCCAGAGGTTTTGTGACAGATAAGAGAACGCATCTGTCCACAGACTCCGTGAACCAGCTGACATTTATCAAAATGAATCAGTCCTGGATTAGCAGCAGCTATCAAGCCCATGATGCTGATTGCTGATTAGGTGCTTTCTGGATCTCGAATCTCTGAAAGACTTCTAGGCTGACAAGCTTTGTGAGTGCTGATTTCATCTGTAAGAAATTTTTTTGGCGTAGGTTTCATGGGCACAATTAACACCCAAAGACCAATTTTTCTGCACCTGTTTGACAACAAGGCCAATTCTTGCTTTTATCAAGAGTACCTCTATATGATTATGGTGTGAAGGCAAGACTGACACCCAAAGCCCAATTTTTCTGCACCTGTTACTTCTATCCAAAGTCTGCGAAAGAGACACCTGAATTTATCCAAAAATGCTCTAATCTTGCACTAAATTGTGGCCTCATCATACAGACTGGCTCCCCAAGCCATTATTTATAAAAAAAATAAATCTTGAATAGAAATTGTAATTTTTGCATCAGCAGGTTCTATACATGGTGCAGATGTGGCACTTTACAGGCAGCATTGGAGGACAGACAGGCTGTGCAGCGGGGGGGGGGGGGGGTGTCAGCACAAGTCTGGCCATTGCAAGACAGGCAGGCTGTTGAGGAGGGCATGTCCACACAAATATGACCATTAGAGAACAGGCAGGCTTTGCAGTCTGGGCATTAGAGGACAGGCAGGCTGTTCAAGAGGGCAAGTCAGCACAAGTTTGACTATTTAAGGACAGGCAGACTCTCTTTGGGGGGGTTTCAGCCTAATTCTGACCATTGGAGGACAGGCAGACTGTGCAAGAGTGGCATGTCAGCACAAGTCTGACCATTGAAGGACAGGCAGGCTGTGCAGGGGGGTGTGCCAGCACAATTCTGAACATTGAAGGACAGGCAGACTGTGCAGTGGGGTATTTCAGCACACGTCTGAGCTTTGGAGGACAAGCAAGCTGTGTAGGGGTTGTGTCTGCACAAGCCTGACCATTGGGGTATAGGCAGGCTGTGCAAGGGGTGTGTCAGCACAATTCTGTGCATTGGAGGACAGGCAGACTGTGCAGTGGGGCATGTCAGCACAAGTCTGACAATTAGAGGACAGGCAGGCTGAGCAAAGTGGGTGTGTCAGCACAAGTCTGACCATTGGAGGACAGGTTGGCTGTGCAGGGAGGGGTGTCAACACTAGTCTGACCATTGGAGGACATGCAGGCTGTTTAGGAGGGCATGTACGTACAAGTCTGACCATTGGGGAACAGGCAGGCTGTTCAGCAGGGTATGTCCGCACAAGTCTGACAATTGGGGGACAGGCAAGCTGCTCGGGAGGGCATGTCCTGACCTTGGCTTCATCCACCAATCGGATTTCTGTTCTTGACCTCAGCTTCATCCACCACTCTGATTCCCATTCCTTACCTCGGTTCCATTCACGACTCACATTACCGTTCCGGACCTCGGTTTAATCCACGACTCTGATTCCCGTTCCTGACCTCGGATTCATCCACCACTCTGATTCCCTTTATTGACCTTGGCTTCATTCACCACTCTGATTCTCATTCCTGACCTCGACTTCATCCACCACTCTGATTCTTGTTCCTGACCTTGGCTTCATCCATGACCCTGATTACCATTCCTGACCTCAGCTTTATCCACCATTTAAATTCCCATTACTGACCTCAGCTTCATCCACCACTCTGATTCATATTCCTGACCCCGGCTTCTTTTTCCACTCTGATTCCTGTTCCTGACTTCAGCTTCATCCATGACTCTGATTTCAGTTCATTACCTCATTTTCATCCACCACTCTGATTCCCATTCCTAGTGATGGGCTGAACACCCCCTTGTTCGGTTCACACCAGAACATCTTGAACAGGTAGAAAGTTCTAGTGAACATGCAAACTCTATCCTCCACACTCCTCTCCTGTACATACCGCCCACTGTCATACCCTCCACACTCCTCTCCTGTACATACCGCTCACTGTCATATTCTCCACACTCCTCTCCTGTACATACCGCCCACTGTCATACCCTCCACACTCCTCTCCTGTACATACCGCTCACTGTCATATCCTCCACACTCCTCTCCTGTACATACCGCCCACTGTCATACCCTCCACACTCCTCTCCTGTACATACCACTCACTGTCATACCCTCCACACTCCTCTCCTGTACATACCGCTCACTGTCATACCCTCCACACTTCTCTCCTGTACATACTGCTCACTGTCATACCCTCCACACTCCTCTCCTGTACATACCGCCCACTGTCATATCCTCCACACTCCTCTCCTGTACATACCGCTCACTGTCATACCTCCACACTCCTCTCCTGTACATACCGCTCACTGTCATACCCTCCACACTTCTCTCCTGTACATACTGCTCACTGTCATACCCTCCACACTCCTCTCCTGTACATACCGCCCACTGTCATATCCTCCACACTCCTCTCCTGTACATACCGCTCACTGTCATACCTCCACACTCCTCTCCTATACATACCGCTCACTGTCATACCCTCCACACTCCTCTCCTGTACATACCGCCCACTGTCATATCCTCCACACTCCTCTCCTGTACATACTGCCCACTGTCATACCCTCCACACTCCTCTCCTGTACATACCGCCCACTGTCATATCCTCCACACTCCTCTCCTGTACATACCGCTTACTGTCATACCCTCCACACTCCTCTCCTGTACATACCGCCCACTGTCATATACTCCACACTCCTCTCCTGTACATACCGCCCACTGTCATATCCTCCTCACTCCTCTCCTGTAGATACTGCCCACTGTCATACCCTCCACACTCCTCTCCTGTACATACCGCCCACTGTCATACCCTCCACACTCCTCTCCTGTACATACCGCTCACTGTCATATCCTCCACACTCCTCTCCTGTACATACCACTCACTGTCATACCCTCCACACTCCTCTCCTTTACATACTGCTCACTGTCATATCCTCCACACTCCTCTCCTGTACATACCGCTCACTGTCATACCCTCCACACTCCTCTCCTGTACATACTGCCCACTGTCATACCTCCACACTCCTCTCCTGTACATACCACTCACTGTCATACCCTCCACACTCCTCTCCTGTACATACCGCTCACTGTCATATCCTCCACACTCCTCTCCTGTACATACCACTCACTGTCATATCCTCCACACTCCTCTCCCGTACATACCGCTCACTGTCATACCCTCCACACTCCTCTCCTGTACATACTGCCCACTGTCATACCTCCACACTCCTCTCCTGTACATACCACTCACTGTCATACCCTCCACACTCCTCTCCTGTACATACCGCTCACTGTCATATCCTCCACACTCCTCTCCTGTACATACCACTCACTGTCATATCCTCCACACTCCTCTCCCGTACATACCGCTCACTGTCATACCCTCCACACTCCTCTCCTATACATACCGCTCACTGTCATTCCCTCCACACTCCTCTCCTGTACATACCGCTCACTGTCATATCCCCCACACTCCTCTCCTGTACATACCGCTCACTGTCATACTCTCCACACTCCTCTCCTGTACATACCGCTCACTGTCATATCCTCCACACTCCTCTCCTGTACATACCGCTCACTGTCATATCCTCCACACTCCTCTCCTGTACATACCGCTCACTGTCATATCCTCCACACTTCTCTCCTGTACATACCGCTCACTGTCATACCCTCCACACTCCTCTCCTGTACATACCGCTCACTGTCATATCCTCCACACTCCTCTCCTGTACATACCGCCCACTGTTATATCCTCCACACTCCTCTCCTGTACATACCGCCCACTGTCATACCCTCCACACTCCTCTCCTGTACATACCGCTCACTGTCATATCCTCCACACTCCTCTCCTGTACATACCGCTCACTGTCATACCCTCCACACTCCTCTCCTGTACATACCGCCCACTGTCATATCCTCCACACTCCTCTCCTGTACATACCGCTCACTGTCATATCCTCCACACTCCTCTCCTGTACATACCGCTCACTGTCATACCCTCCACACTCCTCTCCTGTACATACCGCTCACTGTCATATCCTCCACACTCCTCTCCCGTACTTACCGCTCACTGTCATATCCTCCACACTCCTCTCCTGTACATACCGCCCACTGTCATATCCTCCACACTCCTCTCCTGTACATACCGCTCACTGTCATATCCTCCACACTCCTCTCCTGTACATACCGCTCACTGTCATACCCTCCACACTCCTCTCCTGTACATACCGCTCACTGTCATATCCTCCACACTCCTCTCCCGTACTTACCGCTCACTGTCATACCCTTATGACCCTCTTTATATTGGGTTATTGAACTAATATTGATCATTATGAAGTGCTTTGTGAAGATTGCAGTCCCTTTTTTCCCTTTATCCACTCCCATACCCCTCCCCCAATTTCCAGTCATGCTGAATGATGTTTTGGTCTCTCCTCAGATGCTTTTTGGGGTAAGGGCTTTCTGAAATTGGAATTTTATAGACCCAGAAAGCCCAGACCGCAAAAAGACCTGCGGTGGACAAAGGGTCCTCTTCATTCATGGCCTGAACAGACAACGGTCCTGTGCCCTGAGATCCTCCATCTCCTCATGTTTAGTTACTTTGGGAGGACTTTCCATGGTTGCGCCAGCTCCAGATCTTGTTTACTCTGACAGAACAGATACCACCGGCCAGCCCATTCCTTATTCTTCTAGAAATTCACCAAATCTATTGGCAAGCTTCAGGCCCGTCTCCAGCAGATACACAGCCTGTGGTATCCATAGATGGTGTTTAGACCAGCTTCTCATGTCTGTGATTGACAGCTGCGACTCTGGTGGTCAGGAGAACCTCAGATGAGCATAACAAGTATCTTCATGTCACAAATAACCGCTTTTCCTATAACACCGGAACCTGGTTCCTTATGCCTGCCAAGGTGAGGACTGACTCTATATTATCCATACCTCACCTTCATAGCCATGGGCATTCATTATGAATGACCTCCATTATTCATCATTTCCACATATCTCAGCTTTGTCCACGAAGAATCCTACAGAAAATAATCATCTCCACCAGTCTCTATAGATTCCACCAAACCCAGCACACGGACCCCAGCGATATCACCGAACCCAGCACACGGATCCCAGCCATATCACCGAACCTAGCACACGGATCCCAGCCATATCACCGAACCCAGCACACGGACCCCAGCAATATCACCGAACCTAGCACACGGATCCCAGCCATATCACCGAACCTAGCACATGGATCCCAGCGATATCACCGAACCCAGCACACGGACCCCAGCAATATCACTGAACCCAGCACACGGACCCCAGCGATATCACCGAACAAAGCACACGGACCCCAGCCATATCACCGAACCCAGCACACCGATCCCAGCGATATCACCGAACCCAGCACACGGACCCCAGCGATATCACCGAACCCAGCACACGGACCCCAGCAATATCACCGAACCTAGCACACGGATCCCAGCCATATCACCGAACCTAGCACATGGATCCCAGCGATATCACCGAACCCAGCACACGGATCCCAGCCATATCACCGAACCTAGCACATGGATCCCAGCGATATCACCGAACCTAGCACATGGATCCCAGCGATATCACCGAACCCAGCACACGGACCCCAGCAATATCACTGAACCCAGCACACGGACCCCAGCGATATCACCGAACAAAGCACACGGACCCCAGCCATATCACCGAACCCAGCACACCGATCCCAGCGATATCACCGAACCCAGCACACGGACCCCAGCGATATCACCGAACAAAGCACACGGATCCCAGCGATATCACCGAACAAAGCACACGGATCCCAGCGATATCACCGAACAAAGCACACGGATCCCAGCGATATCACCGAACCCAGCACACGGATCCCAGCCATATCACCGAACCTAGCACACGGATCCCAGCGATATCACCAAACCCAGCACACGGACCCCAGCAATATCACTGAACAAAGCACATGGATCCCAGCAAAATCACCGAACCCAGCACACCGACCCCAGCAATATCACCGAACCCAGCACACCGACCCCAGCAATATCACCGAACCCAGCACACGGATCCCAGCGATATCACCGAACCCAGCACACGGACCCCAGCAATATCACCGAACCCAGCACACCGACCCCAGCAATATCACCGAACCCAGCACACCGACCCCAGCAATATCACCGAACCCAGCACACGGATCCCAGCGATATCACTGAACCCAGCACACGGATCCCAGCCATATCACCGAACCTAGCACACGGATCCCAGCGATATCACCGAACCCAGCACACGGACCCCAGCAATATCACTGAACAAAGCACACGGATCCCAGCAATATCACCGAACCCAGCACATGGATCCCAGCAAAATCACCGAACCCAGCACACCGACCCCAGCGATATCACCGAACCCAGCACACCGACCCCAGAGATATCACCGAACCCAGCACACGGATCCCAGCCATATCACTGAACCCAGCACACCGACCCCAGCAATATCAACGAACCCAGCACACCGACCCCAGCAATATCACCGAACCCAGCACACCGACCCCAGCAATATCACCGAACCCAGCACACGGATCCCAGCGATATCACTGAACCCAGCACACTGATCCCAGCGATATCACTGAACCCAGCACACGGATCCCAGCGATATCACCAAACCCAGCACACGGATCCCAGCGATATCACCAAACCCAGCACACGGACCCCAGCAATATCACTGAACCCAGCACACGGATCCCAGCAATATCACCGAACCCAGCACACGGACCCCAGCAATATCATTGAACCCAGCACACGGACCCCAGCGATATCACCAAACCCAGCACACGGACCCCAGCGATATCACCAAACCCAGCACACGGATCCCAGAGATATCACCTAACCCAGCACACGGATCCCAGCAACATCACCGAACCCAGCACACGGATCCTAGCAATATCACCGAACCCAGCACACAGATCCCAGCGATATCACCGAACCCAGCACACGGATCCCAACCATATCACTGAACTCAGCACACGGATCCCAGCCATATCCCCGAACCCAGCACACGGATCCCAGCAATATCACTGAACCCAGCACACGGATCCCAGCCATATCACCGAACCCAGCACACGGATCCCAGCCATATCCCCGAACCCAGCACACGGATCCCAGCAATATCACTGAACCCAGCACACAGATCCCAGCCATATCACCGAACCCAGCACATGGATCCCAGCGATATCACCGAACCCAGCACACGGATTCCAGCGATATCATCGAACCCAGCACACGGATCCCAGCAACATCACCGAACCCAGCACACGGATCCCAGCGATATCACTGAACCCAGCACACGGATCCCAGCAACATCACCGAACCCAGCACACGGATCCCAGCGATATCACCAAACCCAGCACACGGATCCCAGCAATATTACCGAACCCAGCACACCGACCCCAGCAATATCACCGAACCGAGCACACGGATCCCAGCAATATCACTGAACCCAGCACACGGATCCCAGCAATATCACCGAACCGAGCACACGGATCCCAGCGATATCACTGAACCCAGCACACGGATCCCAGCAATATCACTGAACCCAGCACACGGATCCCAGCAATATCACTGAACCCAGCACACAGATCCCAGCCATATCACCGAACCCAGCACACGGATCCCAGCGATATCACCGAACCCAGCACACGGATTCCAGCGATATCACTGAACCCAGCACACAGATCCCAGCGATATCACTGAACCCAGCACACGGATTCCAGCGATATCACCGAACCCAGCACATGGACCCCAGCCATATCCCCGAACCCAGCACACCGATCCCAGCGATATCACCGAACCCAGCACACCGACCCCAGCAATATCTCCGAACCCAGCACACGGATCCCAGCGATATCACCGAACCCAGCACATGGATCCTAGCAATATCACGAACCCAGCACACGGATCCCAGCAATATCACCAAACCCAGCACATGGATCTCAGCAATATCACAAACCCAGCACACGGATCCCAGCAATATCACCGAACCCAGCACACGGATCCTAGCAATATCACCGAACCCAGCACACGGATCCCAGCGATATCACCGAACCCAGCACATGGATCCTAGCAATATAACCGAACCCAGCACACGGATCCCAGCAATATCACAAATCCAGCACACGGATCCCAGCAATATCACCAAACCCAGCACATGGATCCCAGCGATATCACCGAACCCAGCACACGGATCCCAGCGATATCACCGAACCCAGCACACGGATCCCAGCAATATCACCGAACCCAGCACACCAACCCCAGCGATATCACCGAACCCAGCACACGGACCCCAGCAATATCACTGAACCCAGCACACGGATCCCAGCAATATCACCAAACCCAGCACACGGATCCCAGTGATATCACCGAACCCAGCACATGGATCCCAGCAATATCACTGAACCCAGCACACGGATCCCAGCAATATCACCGAACCCAGCACACGGATCCCAGTGATATCACCGAACCCAGCACACGGATCCCAGCGATATCACCGAACCCAGCACACGGATCCCAGCGATATCACCGAACCCAGCACATGGACCCCAGCAATATCACCGAACCCAGGACACGGAACCCATCGATGACACCAAACCCAGCACACGGAACCCAGCGATATCAACGAACCCAGGACACGGATCCCAGCGATGACGCCGAGCCCAACACATGGACCCCAGCGATGACACCGAACCCAGCACACGGATCCCAGCCATATCACCGGACCCAGCACACGGATCCCAGCAATATCACCAAACCCAGCACACGGATCCCAGCAATATCACGAACCCAGCACACAGATCCCAACAATATCACCAAACCCAGCACACGGATCCCAGCAATATCACGAACCCAGCACACGGATCCCAGCGATATCACCGAACCCAGCACACGGATTCCAGCGATATCACCGAACCCAGCACACGGATCCCAACAATATCACTGAACCCAGCACACCGACCCCAGCAATATCACTGAACCCAGCACACGGATCCCAGCAATATCACCAAACCCAGCACACGGATCCCAGCAATATCACTGAATCCAGCACATGGATCCCAGCAATATCACTGAATCCAGCACACGGATCCCAGCGATATCACTGAACCCAGCACACGGATCCCAGCAATATCACCGAACCCAGCACACGGATCCCAGCGATATCACTGAACCCAGCACACGGATCCCAGCGATATCACCGAACCCAGCACACCGACCCCAGCAATATCACCGAACCCAGCACACGGATCCCAGCGATATCACCGAACCCAGCACACGGATCCCAGCAATATCACTGAACCCAGCACACCGACCCCAGCAATATCACCGAACCCAGCACATGGATCCCAGCGATATCACTGAACCCAGCACACGGATCCCAGCCATATCACCGAACCCAGCACACGGATCCCAGCAATATCACTGAACCCAGCACACGGATCCCAGCAATATCACTGAACCCAGCACATGGATCCCAGCAATATCACCGAACCCAGCACACGGATCCCAGCAATATCACCGAACCCAGCACACCGATCCCAGCGATATCACCAAACCCAGCACACGGATCCCAGCAATATCACCGAACCCAGCACATGGATCCCAGCGATATCACCAAACCCAGCACACGGATCCCAGCAATATCACCGAACCCAGCACACGGATCCCAGCAGTGGCGGCCCGTGCATAGGAGGCGCCAGGGCGCCGCCCCCCCTAAAAAAAGAAAAAAAAAGACAAAAAGAACAATAAAGTTATATAAAAAAAAAATCGGTTCGCCGGAATCGCCGACCTATGTGGTTGCTAAAGGGGGGGGGGTGGGAATTACGACCCAGAAGAGGCGCAGATTGGCTGCCTTCTGGGGGGCGTAACCTGGACGCCAGAAACGGCGCTTCGCCACCACCACCTTCGTGATATCCTGGCTGTGATTGGTCCAGTCTCCAGCCTGGACCATTCACAGTGGGACATCAGCTGGTGACGTGACGCGTGGGGCGGTGCACCGCCCCGGGGTCACTGCTTCTGCCTTCTTCCTTACCGCCCGAGTGTGTCGCGCTGCTGCATCGGAGATAGACGTCCCATCCGCAGCTCCGCACTGGGCAGCCCGAGTCAGACCGACGGCGACGAGCGATGACTCGAGTCAGTGAATCACTCACCAGGAGGACCAGTCCACCAGGAGCCTGGAGCAGGACGGAGAGTCGGGGACCAGGACCACTCGGCGAGTCAGATCGAGCGGCGGCGGCCCGGCGGGCCTTCCGCGCACTGCGCGCAGCTTCTCGAGGAGCGGAGGTCATCTGGAACAAGTTACCAGTCGGTTACGGTAAGTGAGTCCTCAGTCCTCCTGACCTGTCAGTCCTCCTCTCCTCCAGTCCTCAGGCCTCCGTGAGTCCGTGACCATCCCTCCAAAAAAAATGCTGGGCAGCACTGTGGGCAGACATTGCCAAATTAGATTGCCATGCCATTGCCAATTTGCCATCACCATTGCTGCAGGCCGCCACTGCGCAGGCAAGGAGAGGGAGAACAGCTGCAGCACTGGCTGTGTGTGCCTGGCTATGTGTGCCTGGCTGCAGCATGTGTGATGCTGTCAGTGACCAACTGGTCTGTGCAGATGTAGACCACAGTGTGCCTTGATTTGGGCTACATGCCTGTACCTACATGTTCTGCCATGGGCTGGGTCCATCCATCCACCCATCATGGATGGATGGACCTAGGCCAGGCCAGAACAAGTAGGTACAGGCAGGTCACGGTGCAAGATTTATCAAGTTACCCAGGCCGGGCCCAGACCAGAGTGCGCAGATATCATTATATATATCATCATGGATGGATGAAAGGGGTCATGTACGCTGGTCACTACATTGCAAGGGGCATGTACGCTGGTCACTACATTGAAAGGGGTCATGTACGCTTGTCACTACATTGCAAGGGGCATGTATGCTGGTCACTACATTGAAAGGGGCATGTATGCTGGTCACTACATTGAAAGGGGCATGTACGCTGGTCACTACATTGAAAGGGGCATGTACGCTGGTCACTACATTGAAAGGGGCAAGTATGTTGGTCACTACATTGAAAGGGGCAAGTATGTTGGTCACTACATTGAAAGGGGCATGTACGCTGGTCACTACATTGAAAGGGGCAAGTATGTTGGTCACTACATTGAAAGGGGCAAGTATGTTGGTCACTACATTGAAAGGGGCATGTATGCTGGTCACTACATTGAAAGGGGCATGTACGCTGGTCACTACATTGAAAGGGGCAAGTATGTTGGTCACTACATTGAAAGGGGCATGTACGCTGGTCACTACATTGAAAGGGGCATGTATGCTGGTCACTACATTGAAAGGGGCATGTAGGCTGGTCACTACATTGAAAGGGGGTCTGTACTGTGGGATTAGTGCTAGGGGGTCTGCACTGTGGGGTTTGTGCCACTCTCAGTCAGTGTATCCCATAATAGGGCCAGCAATATCCCGAACCCAGCACACGGATCCCAGCAATATCACCGAACCCAGCACACGGATCCCAGCGATATCACTGAACCCAGCACACGGATCCCAGCGATATCACCAAACCCAGCACACGGATCCCAGCGATATCACCAAACCCAGCACACAGATCCCAGCGATATCACCGAACCCAGGACACGGATCCCAGCAATATCACCGAACCCAGCACACGGATCCCAGCGATATCACCGAACCCAGCACACGGATCCCAGCCATATCCCCGAACCCAGCACACGGATCCCAGCGATATCACCGAACCCAGCACACGGATCCCAGCCATATCCCCGAACCCAGCACACGGATCCCAGCGATATCACCGAACCCAGCACACAGATCCCAGCAATATCACCGAACCCAGCACACGGATCCCAGCGATATCACCGAACCCAGCACACGGATCCCAGCGATATCACCGAACCCAGCACACGGATCCCAGCGATATCACCGAACCCAGCACATGGATCCCAGCGATATCACCGAACCCAGCACATGGATCCCAGCGGTATTACACAGACACATACATACAGTATCTGAGAAAAGTAAGTACACCCTTCCCATTTCCCGTTTGACTCCAGTGACAACCTGTGAAGCTCTGGTGAACTCCATGCCCAAGAGGGTTAAGGCAGTGCTGGAAAATATTGGTGGCCACACAAAATATTGACACTTTGGGCCCAATTTGGAGATTGTCACTTAGGGGTGTACTGACTTTTGTTGCCAGAGGTTTAGACATTAATGGCTGTGTGCTGAGTTATTTTGAGGGGACAGTAAATTTACACTGTTATACAAGCTGTACACTCACTACTTTACATTGTAGCAAAGTCTCATTTCTTCAGTGTTGTCACATGAAAAGATAGAATAAAATATTTACAGAAATCTGAGGGGTGTACTTAATTTTGTGAGACACTGTATATACACACACACATACATTTATATATATACACATACATATATATACACACATCTATACACACACACACATATATATATATATATACACACACACACACACACACACACACACATATATATACACACATCTATATACACACACATCTATACACGTACATATATATACACACACACACACACATATATAAACTTTTGTTGTGTCGTATCCCGCTCTCCCCCAATCAATATTCTGCTGCACATGTCACCTCTGTCGGGGTCTCTCTTACAAGTCACACTGAAAGTCCCTGATGCCCCCCAATCCCTGCAAGCCTCTGCAGCACCCCAATCCGCTGTTGCTGAGCCCTAAAGCAGGAGAAATCTCAGCATCCATCCACCATCCATCCATCCACCATCTTCTTCCATCCCACCCGACCCTTCCCTGGAATCATCCATACCAGGAGAAACGGAATAGGAAAAGCCAAGCTCCCCTGGAGACAGGTGACCCCACCCCAGGTGACCCCCATCCCCCAGGTGTCCCCTTCCCCAGGTGACCCCATCCCCCAGGTGTCCCCTTCCCCAGGTGACAGGTGACCTCCAATCCTTAGGTGCAGGTGACCCCCATCCCCAGGTGACCCCCATCCCCAGATGACCCCCATCCCCAGGTGACAGATGACCCCCATCCCCAGGTGGCCCCCATCCCCAGGTGACCCCCATCCCCAGGTGACAGATGACCCCCATCCCCAGGTGGCCCCCATCCCCAGGTGACCCCCATCCCCAGGTGACAGATGACCCCCATCCCCAGGTGACCCCCATCCCCAGGTGACCCCCATCCCCAGGTGACCCCCATCCCCAGGTGACCCCCATGCCCAGGTGACCCCCATCCCCAGGTGACCCCCATGCCCAGGTGACCCCCATCCCCAGGTGACCCCCATCCCCAGGTGACCCCCATGCCCAGGTGACCCCCATCCCCAGGTGACCCCCATCCCCATGCAATGATAAAACTCACCCAGCTGAAGCCCAGGCTGGCTGGATGGAGCTCCGTCTCTCTGGCGGCTCGGGGAGGGAATGAGGATTTTTCCTCTGATTGCTTTTCAAAGTCACGAATTGTGAGGGAAACTCCAGCTCTGCTCATGACGCATCTGCGAGCAGTCACGACACCGCTCCCCCTCCCCCCTACTCCACTTATCCCCCTCCCCCCTACTCTGCTGTCTGCCATTCAACACACAATCACTACAGCGGCTTTATAGCAACTCATTTCAGCACCCAGCTAAGAGACAGCACTATGGGGTCTCCATCCTAGACTACAGCACTATGGGGTCTCCATCCTAGACTACAGCACTGTGGGGTCTCCATCCTAGACTGCAGCACTATGGGGTCTCCATCCTAGACTACAGCACTGTGGGGTCTCCATCCTAGACTACAGCACTATGGGGTCTCCATCCTAGACTGCAGCACTATGGGGTCTCCATCCTAGACTACAGCACTGTGGGGTCTCCATCCTAGACTACAGCACTATGGGGTCTCCATCCTAGACTGCAGCACTATGGGGTCTCCATCCTAGACTACAGCACTGTGGGGTCTCCATCCTAGACTACAGCACTATGGGGTCTCCATCCTAGACTACAGCACTATGGGGTCTCCATCCTAGACTGCAGCACTATGGGGTCTCCATCCTAGACTACAGCACTGTGGGGTCTCCATCCTAGACTACAGCACTATGGGGTCTCCATCCTAAACTACAGCACTATGGGGTCTCCATCCTGGACTACAGCACTATGGGGTCTCCATCCTAGACTACAGCACTGTGGGGTCTCCATCCTAGACTACAGCACTATGGGGTCTCCATTCTGGACTACAGCACTAAGGGGTCTCCATCCTGGACTAAGACTAGAGACAGCACTATAGGATCTCCATCCAGGACTGCAGCACTATAGAGTCTCCATCCAGGACTGCAGCACTATAGGATCTCCATCCAGAACTACAGCCCTATAGGGTATCCTTCCAGGATTACAGCTTTTTAGGGTCTCTATCCAGGACTACAGCACTATAGGGTCTCCATTCTGGACTACAGCACTAAAGGGTCTCCATCCAGGACTACAGCACTATAGGGTGTCCTTACAGGACTACAGCACTATAGGGTCTCCATCCAGGACTACAGCACTATAGGGTCTCCATCCAGGACTACTACCCTATGGGGTCTCCATCCAGAATTACAGCACTAGAGTTTCTCCATCCAGGACTACTACCCTATGGGGTCTCCATCCAGGACTACAGCGCTAGAGGGTCTCAATCTAGGACTTCAGCATTATGGGGTCTCCATCTAGCTGCTGCTTACTCTGCACATGCCAGCGGTCTCCACATCCTCAGCTGGGCCTACCTGGGGGCTGCGACCTGGTTCCAGCCTACTGCAAGTCCATCCCCACCATCAGGGGCTTACACTCCGTGCCCTGGGGAATCCTGAACTGGGGATCTATAAGGGCTCACTACCACAGACCCGCTGACAGTTTGCTCAAGCCATGATCTCCTCGGAGACACCGCAGCCGCTTCTGGATCAACTTCAGAGTTTGGCGCAGAGAGTTGACGTTCAGCAGGCTTATCAAGAACAGATTATGCAGTGTCTGTAGGCACTTTCCTTCCATCTGGATCAGCAGGTTGTGCCTGGTTGCAGGTTGCGCCCATCTGCAGATTGTTCCTACTCCTTCTCCTTCCGTTCCAGCTCCTGTGTCTGCCCCTGCCGCTTCTGTTTCCGCAGTCCCTCCAGCAGAGGTCAGTCCTGAAAAACTCCAGCTGCCTCTGCCACCTCGCTTCTCTGGGGACCCCAAAGCTTGTCGGGCTTCAATCAGTGCTCAATCCACTTCGAGCTAGCGGGCCATTATTTTCCTACTGATCGTTCCAAGGTGGCGTAAATTATTTCACTCCTGTCGGGACCAATTCTGGCTTGGGAGGCACCGCTGTTGGAGCGTCAAGATCCTACCATTTCATGTCTCTCTGCCTTCCTACAAGCTTTCCATAACACCTTTGATATGTCTGGCAGGGCCTTATCCGCTTCTGGAGCTCTTCTTCGACTTCGTTAAGGAAACATGACTGTTGGTCAATATGCAGTTCAGTTTCAACACTTGGCTTCGGAACTGGCATGGAACAACGAGGCTCTTACTGCAACCTTTTGGCAAGGTCTTGCAGATCATATAAAGGATGAACTAGCTGGCAGAACTATACCCACCACCTTGGATGGCTTGATTGCCCTTAGCATCCAAATCGATGTCCGCTTCCATAAACGAGATCTGGAATAGACTGCGTCACGTCACCCCCCCCGGTGGGTCACCTCGCTCCTGTTGTCCCGAACATTCTTGAACAACCTATCTCTCCCGTAGTGTTGGTTTCTGAAAAACCCATGCAATTAGGCCAGACATGCCTCACTCCACAAGAGAGGTCACGTCGCCTGAGACTCAGCCTGTGTCTATACTGTGGAGCTGGTGGTCAAATGATAAAAATCCTACCCTGTCTGTACGGGAAACTCTCGGGTCTAGGTCACTTAGAGGGAGGCCATCTAGACCAGAATTTGAACTCCGCCACTTACCCTTGATTTGTCAAAACCGTCTCTATTCATTGGGCCATGAATTCGTATCAAGTTTCTGCATATGTGGACTTTGGAGCAGCCAGGAATTTCATTGAGCAGTCCTTGGCCACTGAATTGGGCATTCCTCTAGTTCCCCTGGCTATGCCTCTATCTGTATCGGCAGTGGATGGCTCGACCTTGGCCTTCGGACCCCTACGGTTTAGAACAACCTCCATCACCATGCATGTCGGTGTCCTTCATCGGGAGAAAGTCTCCTTCCTGATACTTCCCAAGTCTTCTAGTCCCATCATTCTTGGACTTCCATGGTTGAAGAAACACTCACCCTATCTGGATTGAAACTCTGGCCAAGTGTTATCTTGGGGGTCGCAATGCCATCAGACTTGTCTCCCTAGGGTATCTCCACCTCTCTGTGTACCTGTGGCTGAGGTCACTACCTCTCCAATGCTCCCTCTGCATTATCTGGCCTTCCAAGATGTCTTTTGCAAAAAAGCTGCTGACAGTTTGCCTCCTCATCGTCCCTACGACTGTGTGATTGACCTCCAACCCGAGATTTCACCACCCCGAGGTCGAGTCTACCCTCTCTCCATCCCTGAGACTCAAGCCATGTCCAAGTACGTCCAGGAAAATCTACACAAAGGATTTATACGTAAATCCAGTTCTCCTGCTGGGGCTGGTTTCTTCTTTGTGGAGAAAAAGGATGGTACACTCCGGCCCTGCATTGATTATAGAGGTCTCAATGCCATCACCATTAAGAATCGGTACCCGTTACCCTTGATTTCCAAACTTTTTGACGGGCTACAAGATGCTCGAATTTTCACCAAGTTGGACCTCCGTGGAGCATACAATTTGATTAGGATTCGAGAGGGAGATGAATGGAAAACCGCTTTTAACACCAGAGACGGGCACTATGAATATCTCGTAATGCCCTTTGGCTTGTGTAATGCCCCAGTTGTCTTCTAGAACTTTGTTAGACATTTTTTCTGACCTATACGTTTGTGTCATTGTGACATACTCATCTTTTCTCCAGATTTGAACACTCATAACCAGCATGTTTGTACGGTTCTTCAACATCTTTGGGACCACCGATTGTATGCGAAGTTGGAGAAGTGCCTCTTCGAGCAAACCCAAGTTCCTTTTCTTAGGCTACATAGTCATGGATAAAGGGCTGCTTATGAATCCTGCCAAACTTCAGGCCATCTTCAACTGGCCTCAGCCTTCTCTTCTAAAAGCTACGCAACGGTTCTTGGGGTTCACCAATTTCTATCCCTAGTTCATTCCTGATTACTCCTCTCTGGTGGCACCCATTACCTCTTTGACCCCAAAGGGCGCCAATGCCAGAACCTGGCCTCCTGAAGCTGTCGAGGCTTTCCACAAGCTCAAAACGGCCTCCCTGTGTGGATCTATTCTCAAACGTCCTGACATTCTTCAGCCTTTCTTCTTGAAAGTAGATGCTTTGCCCTTGGGAGTGGGAGCCGTCCTTCTCCACATGCATGACAGTAAGCAACGTCCCTGTGCCTTCTTCTCTAAGAAGTTTTCTGATGCGGAAAAAAAAATCACACCATCGGGTATCGGGAGCTTCAGGCTATCAAACTGGCACTGCAAGAATGGCGAAAATCTACTGGAGGGGTCTCCTCATCGCATTCTGGTCTATACCGATCATAAGAACCTCTAGTATCTGCAGTCCGCCCAATGTTTGAATCCCAGGCAAGCACTATGGGCTCTCTTCTTTGCCAGGTTTAAGTTTGACATCACCTTCCGGCCCGGCTCTAAGAATGCCTTGTGCAGATCATTTGACGTTACTGTCTCCGAGTGTCAAATTAAACCTGAACCTATTATTCCTGCAAATTGTTTCCTGGCCTCCACTCACCTTCAGTCTCCACGTATCCCTCCTGGAAAGACCTTTGTGAGTCCCTCCCTTCACCCCAAGCTTCTCAAATGGGCACATGGCTCTAAACTCTCTGGACATCCTGGTGTGCAACGCACCTGTGCCTTCCTGCAACGTTACTACTGGTGGCCCTCACTCCGGAAGGATGTTGAGGAATATGTCCAGGCTTGCTCCATTTGCGTGCAGTCTAAGTCCTCTAAATCAGCTCCAGCAGGTCTCCTTTTACCTCTACCTGTTCCAGATGTACCTTGATGCTGCATCTCTATGGATTTTATCTCTGAACTACCCCCCTCAGCGGGCTCCACCATTATCTGGGTGGTGGTGGTGGACAGGTTTTCTAAAATGTGTCACTTAACTCCACTTCCAGGCCTAACCTCTGCTGTCACTTTGGCTTCCATCTTCATTAGGGAAATCTTTCGTCTCCATGGTATGCCCTCACACATTGTCTCTGATAGAGGAGTTCAGTTTACAGCCCGCTTCTGGAGAGCCCTGGCCACATTTGGAATCAAGTTGGACTTCTTCTCAGCTTTTCATCCGCAGTCAAATGGACAAACGGAAAGGGTTAACCAGAATGTGGAACGGTATCTTCATGCCTTTATTTCTGCCCATCAGGATTATTGGGTAGACCTTTTACCCTGGGCAAAATTTGCCCTCAATAACCACACTAATGCCAGCACTGGCGAGTCTTTTTCACGGTATTTGACCGCCATCCTTCAGTACCATTTCCTTTTCCAATCTCTGGTGAGGTGCCAGCGGCCACAGAGATGCAACGGTCTCTCCATTCTATCTGGGCAGATGTTTCCAAGAATTTACATCTGGCAGCTTCCAGGTACAAAGTAGCGGCAGATCGTCATCGCCGTGTGAGCCCCAAAATTCTCCCTGGTGATAAGGCTCTCCACCAAGAATATTTGTCTCCGAGTACCCTCTATGAAATTTTGCTCCCCGTTTCATTGGTCCCTTTACAATTCTTTTCCAGGTTAACCCTGTCACTTTTAAGCTCCGTCTCCCGTCACATCTAAAAATCCCCAATGTTTTCCATGTTCCTCTCCTTAGACCAAACATCATCAATAGGTTTTCTCATCCTATTCGTCATCCTTCTCCAACAGACAGTACTTTGGATCAGTACAAAATCAAGAAAATCTTGGATTCCAAATTCTCCAGGGGGAGGCTCTTGTATCTCATTGACTGGAAAGGATATGGTCCTGAGGAGAGATGTTGGATTCCTTCTACTGATGTTTCTGCCCCTCGTTTGGTGAAACTTTTTCATCAGAAGTTTCCTCTCAAGCCTGGCCCCAAATGAGTAGGGAGGCCCCATAAGAGAGAGCATACTGCCACAAGTTAGTCTGTAGTTTTGTTTGTATACTCTTTTACCTCCTTGCTGCAGTGCTTCAATCTTGCTTCTTTTCACATGTGGTGTTTGGCTTCTCTGTTCTCCTATGGGTTTCGCCTGCTTCACCGTGGGTTATATCCCTTTCCTGTGTATTACTTCCTGGGTCACCTCCCTGTGTGCTTCCCAATATATACACATGCTCACTGCACTGCTCCTTGCTTGAGCAACTTCACTGTTCTCTGAGCTCCCATCTGTATACCGTTAGGCTTTTATACCTGATTACCTGTGTACTGACCGGGATGTTCGTTTGCTGCCTGTCCTGACCTCGGCCTGTCTATTGGATATCCTTAAAGTCTGCTGCTTACTTTGCACACGCCAGTGGTCTCCACATCTTCAGCTGGGCCTACCTGAGGGCCTTGTACTGGTTCCAGCCTGTTGCAAGTCCATCCCCACCATCAGAGGCCCTGGTGAAGAAGCAGGCTGGGGCTTAGACTCCGCGCCCTGGGGAATCCTGAGCTGGGGATCTATAAGGGCTCACTACCACAGACCCGCTGAAAGAAAATGTTTTGGCAGTGGTGAGTGATGGCAAGGGAAATAAAGTCCCTTCCTAGGAAGGCCCCGGAGAGGAGGGTTGTTGAATCTGCCTTTAGAGAGCCACTGGCCTTAAGGGATTGCCCAGGCCCTGTTATGAGGGAGGGTCTGCATTTGTTTAATCTGGAAAGAATCCCTTTAACATTTCAGGATTTGGCCTGGAGCTTATTTCCTTTCAGATTCTAATTGAAGGGCAACTTGAAGCATCGCTCATTGGAGAACCATGGTTGTCCAAGAGTGGATAGTGGTGGTGACAATGGGCCATTTCTTGCTTCAGTGCCCCTTCAATATAAAAGCCTATAAGCAGGTGAGTGGGGCTCCGGGTATCCCTTTCCCACTTGATTTACGCAGAGTGGTCATACTGACCTACAACACTTTCCAGGATTTTGATTTTGAGACACTTTTTCTACTTAGTTTAGTATTCAGTTACTTCACGTGGAATGCACGTTGTCAGGTTTCCTTCCTGAGGTGGTGGGTGAGGTTGGGAAGATTCGGGGTCTTGAGAAGGACAGGTTGTGGCTAGGAGCCTGAACAAAGGTGTGGAGGAATGTCAGGTCCGCACAGCTGATGTCGCAGGGTGTGCGGCTTTTCTTCAGGTGGTCATAAACAGCCAAGTTTTTATCCTTTCACATCCCCTAGAATTTTATAAGATCAGATTTTTGGAAAAAGGCGGCATGCATGGGATTAATGTGTGAGGGGGTGTTTTGGTGGGGGTTATGGGTGTGTTGAGGAGCATTATAATGATAATATTAATGATAATAGTAAAATGTTTTGATGTGTATATTTAGTTCTGTTTATGATTTACAGTATCTCACAAAAGTATGTACACCCCTTACATTTTTGTAAATATTTTATTCTATCTTTTCATGTGACAACACTGAAGAAATGAGACTTTGCTACAATGTAAAGTAGTGAGTGTACAGCTTGTATAACAGTGTAAATTTGCTGTCCCCTCAAAATAACTCAACACACAGCCATTAATGTCTAAACCGCTGGCAACAAAAGTCAGTACACCCCTAAGTCAAAATGTCCACATTGGGTCCAAAGTGTCAATATTTTGTGTGGCCACCATTATTTTCCAGCACTGCCTTAACCCTCTTGGGCATGGAGTTCACCAGAGCTTCACAGGTTGTCACTGGAGTCCTCTTCCCCTCCTCCATGATGACATCACAGAGCTGGTGGATGTTAGAGACCTTGCGCTCCTCCACCTTCTGTTTGAGGATCCCCACAGATGCTCAATAGGGTTTAGGTCTGGAGACATGCTTGGCCAGTCCATCATCTTTACCCTCAGCTTCTTTAGCAAGGCAGTGGTCATCTTGGAGGTGTTTGGGGTCGTTATGTTGGAATACTGCCCTGCGGCCCAGTCTCTGAAGGGAGGGGATCATGCTCTGCTTCAGTATGTCACAGTACATGTTGGCATTCATGGTTCCCTCAATGAACTGTAGCTCCCCAGTGCTGGCAGCACTCATGCCGCCCCAGACCATGACACTCCCACCACCATGCTTGACTGTAGGAAGACACACTTGTCTTTGTACTCCTCACCTGGTTGCCCCCACACACGCCTGACACCATCTGACACCAAATAAGTTTATCTTGGTCTCATCAGAGCACAGGAGATGGTTCCAGTAATCCATGTCCTTAGTCTGCTTGTCTTCAGAAAACTGTTTGTGGGATTTCTTGTCCATCATCTTTAGAAGAGGCTTCCTTCTGGGATGACAGCCATGCAGACCAATTTGATGCAGTGTGCGGCGTATGGTCTGAGCACTGACAAGCTGACCCCTCCCCCACCCCTTCAACCTCTGCAGCAATGCTGGCAGCACTCATACGTCTATTTCCCAAAGACAACCTCTGGATATGACGCTGAGCACGGCACTCAACTTCTTTGGTGGACTATGGAGAGGCCTGTTCTGAGTGGAACCTGTCCTGTTACACCGCTGTATGGTCTTGGCCCCCATACTGCAGCTCAGTTTCAGGGTCTTGGCAAACTTCTTATAGCCTAGGCCATCTTTATGTAGAGCAACAATTATTTTTTTCCGATCCTCAGAGAGTTCTTTGCCATGAGGTGCCATGTTGAACTTCCAGTGACCAGTATGAGAGAGTGAGAGCGATAACACCAAATTTAACACACCTGCCCCCCATTCACACCTGAGACCTTGTAACACTAACGAGTCACATGACACCGGGGAGAGAAAATGGCTAATTGGGCCCAATTTGGAGATTGTCACTTAGGGGTGTACTGACTTTTTTTGCCAGCGGTTTAGACATTAATGGCTGTGTGTTGAGTTATTTTGAGGGGACAGTAAATTTACACTGTTATACAAGCTGTACACTCACTACTTTACATTGTAGCAAAGTCTCATTTCTTCAGTGTTGTCACATGGGAGGGGTGTACTTACTTTTGTGAGATACTGTATGTAATAGAAATGAGGAACACAGCACAAATGTCATGCAATAAAGGCACATTACAGAAGACATGGCACAGCATAGAATGCAGACTGCACACAAGTGAAGGAGCCATCTTCTCTCTCTCGGTGGATTAGCCCAGCCTGCACTTCTATCAGCCGATAATCTCCACCATCCGGCTGATGAATTTGTCATTTTCATCGCTACTGAGCCCCGCAGATCTGCAGGAAGAGCTAAATATAGCACAATGGTCAGACATGGCTGTATGGCTCGTGCACACTCATTTCTGGGGGGGGGGGCTAGAAGCCCAGGATTCCAACTGCCACTTCCCTCATCTCCTAGTGTGTGCCTACAACTGGGGGAGGGGGACAACAGGGGGTTCATTTCTGTTTATTAGAAATCCTACAGACATACAACATAATAAAAACTTCCTCACGAATATACAGAATAAATATTTTCTATATATTGAGACCTCTTCTTCGGCATTGAAACAGAAAATGACTTTGCGGAACCTCTGCCGGTCCTCTTCGCTTCCAGTCCATCGCTTTTTTGTAATATCTGTAATATCTTTTCTGTTTTCTTTTATTTCATTAAAACAATATATAAAAATTACTGTAAGTGATTCTCCAAATGTTCTAAATAAGAGTTTGAAGAATCCGCACCTCTTTGAAGAACACAAATACTGCAGCAGGGCGCCCCTTAAGTGCAAATTCCCATCCCTGTACAACATTCTTTTCTTTGGGTCTGCGGCGCTTGCGCGCCGCTGGCGATCTGCTCCCATTGTGATTGGACACAGCAGGAGCCAATCAGCCGGACTGCCGGACCCGATGTCTGCCGACACCTCGCGATCGTTCAGGGGCTGACTGGCAACTTTCGGCCCAAGGGGCAAGTACAAACCTGAGGCCCATGGTGCAGTGATTCAGCCCCCCTCCCACTCTCCCTCTTCCCGGCCACCTCCTGCCCTCCATTCCAGGCTGAAGCTCCACTCCAGGTACTCTCTACCCACCAGCCAAATCCAGGTTTTCGACCTGGTCAGCAGGGGCCAGTTGAGGGGAGCTGGGACAGCTCGGTCAGGGCTGCCTAGGGAGGAGAGTCTCCAGTGAGGCATGGAACTGGCCTCTGTTCAGACACAGTTTACACCATCCATGCTGGGGGGGGGGGGGGGGGGAGGCCTGCGCTCTGTTCTTGTCTTCATCCCACACTCAGTAGGTCAGCAGTGGGGACTTTTTACTTCTCTTTACCAGGAATTCTTTGGGCATGTCTGTGGCAGAAGCGGTGCAGCCTTTATTTTATAAGGAGCATTAGAGTGGCCCGGGGGGCAATTTCCCCCCTGCCCCCTGGCCCAGTCCTCCCCTGGTTCCCATCTGTAGGGAATGTGCTGATCCTGTGTTTTTGCTAAGCAGGAACACAGATCTCTGTCTTCCTCCAGTCAAAGCACCTCCCCCTCAGTTAGCAACCATCCCCTAGGAACACATTTAACCCTTTGATTGTCCCTGATGTTATCCCCTTCCCTGCCAGTGTCATTATACAGTGACAGTGCATATTTTTAGCACTGATCACTGTATTGGTGTCACTGGTCCCCAAAAAGTGTCAGATTTGTTTCCCACAATGTCCCAGTCCCGCTGAAAATCCCCATTACTAGTAAAAAAAAAATTAAAAAGTCCATAAATATATCCCATACATTGTAGACACTATACTATATATAACTTTTGCGTGAAACAATCAATATACACTAATTAGGATTTTTTTTTACCAAAAACATAGCAGAATACATATTGGAATATTGGAATAAGTTGATGAAGATATTTATTATTGGATGCTTTATAGCAACGCACAACTATTTAGGTGTATCAGTTCTAGGAACAACATAAAGATAAGCACAAATGTATAAAAAGATACATTTTATTCTTATACAGAGATAAAAATGTGTTAATATAAAAATTACAAAAAAATAAATATGTATCATGTGGCTCGAATAAAGAAAGGTGTAATTGCACAGTAGAGACATTCCGAAGGTCCAACGCGTTTTGCGGAACGTATTCTTCACATATTGCTTCCTCAGGGATCCTCAGGATTACCTAGATTGTTTTTATGAGCAACTCCACTAGATGGAAATCCTTTAGTTATTCAAGCATGTGCGGCACGCAACGAAAACGCACATAGATGACCATATGTCCACCCGTGTCACTGGCGGGGGTGGGTTTGGCAGACACTGGACCATGCCTATGACATACCCGCGGGTAAGGGTACATACGTCACTTAGGGCCGGTATGCAATTGGAGCTGTATCACTAAGGATATGTATACATCACCAGGACCATTTTCACCTACTGAAACTGAAATGGTTAAACTTTGTTACCTTCCTGTCTGCGTGTAGGTGGGGTGAAGTCACTGCCCCTTTAAGGGAGAATTTAGAATAAATCCTCCCAGGAAGTCAGGTGAGTTCCCATCCTTCCTGGAGGGATCTTATATTATTCTGGGTGGAATAAAACAGGGGAAAGCCTCAATCATATACAATATAGGGGTTCCATCATCCAGATAATGAGAGTAGAAAAACCGGAAAGGAGACAATTTCCCTAATAATCTCCCTGCCTGATCTATCTGACTTCATAGCACCAGGTGGGAGGCTGTGCCCAGCGTCCTCCCTTCCAATGTCCCCCCCCCCTTTTTTTTCTCTCATTCGAGTCTCTATTTTTCCTTCCTTCTTTTGCGAGTCTTTTCTCACTCCTTTCTCCTACTACTAGTTACCTTGGGTGCAAACTGAGGAATATCTTGTATGTAAAGGTTGATGTGACGGAGACACTTTGGTTGGGGGGACTGTAGAACCCAGCTTATCTTAAAGAGGTTGGGAAATCCCTGTCTCAGCTCCCTAGGCTTCTCTTATGGGTAAGTCACCCTGTGTCTATTTGTGACACAGGGTGACCAAGGAAATGATGGACAGCTTAATGGACACTGAGAATATGGTTTGAATAACTTCAAATGGGAGAGTAATATTTATCAACCATATATCTCAAGAAATATATGAAGACTATTCCTGGTCTGATAGATTCTGAACAGGTTGATTGAAAGAGCTAATCACATTGGCCTCTGTTCCATGTTCTTCAATGTCAGAAACAGACAGTCTGTCACTGGTGGTCTCTTCCTATTGTCTGTATAATAAGGTGTTCTGTGTTTATACTTAGGATAATGTGCCATTTTTTATTTTGTTTTAGCCTTGTTGCCGGCAGTCTGGTCTTCCAGGCTGGTTTAAGTGCGCTGAGTTAATTAGCATGAGAATGAAAACAGGGATTAGCCATGAGTCAGCTGTACCTCATTATCTAACCATTGTGTGATGTTTTGGGTAAATATTCGGCTCATTGTTCATGTAGTGACTGACATACTTCTCAAGGTATAAACAGTCTGTTTCTTGTTCAATAAAGGGTTAGTTTTCAGACACATACAAGCTAAGTTCAGGCTAGTTTTGTATGGGGGTGGCTGGAAACTGTATCTATGTTCAAGACTGGAGGAAGCCGTATACTGATGGAAGCCCACAAACACGTTGTGGGGTTGTGGTTCCGTTACATTAGCTGGTAGTGGCGGGATGATTCCTGCAGTCTGGGACATCCAAAACTCCACCGGAATCTTAGGTCCGGATAGCAGAAGAGGAGAGGTACAGATACCAGCCACCATGGAAGAGGAATTCGGAAGGAGGTTGCAAGAGAGAACCAGAAGTTGAATCCACGTGTTCAGCGTCATATCCAGAGGTTGTCTTTGGGAAATAGATGTATGAGTGCTGCCAGCATTGCTGCAGAGGTTAAAGGGGTGGGGGGGGGGGGGGGTCAGCCTGTCAGTGGCATGTCTGCATGGCTGTCATCCCAGAAGGAAGCCTCTTCTAAAGATGATGGACAAGAAAGCCCACAAACAGTTTGCTGAAGACAAGCAGACTAAGGACATGGATGACTGGAACCATCTCCTGTGGTCTGATGAGACCATAATAAACTTATTTGGTTCAGATGGTGTCAAGCGGCAACCAGGTGAGGAGTACAAAGACAAGTTGTAGACAAAAAATTGCCGTGCAAAATAGGCCCTTACCCCTGTTGAAGATTCATGACAAATATTGGGATAGAAAAAGACGGGGCTTTGCGGGCCAGTGGGAGTAGAAGGATCAAAAAATAGAACCAATGGTAAAATCAAGGATACATTTTATTGGTTTATCAAATAAAAAACATTACCATGCATGCATGATAACAAACAAGTACAACATACAATTGTTAAAATATATAGTGTCACTGTAATTATAGAAACATATCCCACAAGGGGTTAGAAGCGGAAAAAACAAAGCCTGTGTAGGTGGAAGATGGGTCTCAAGCTGGATTCGGTCACGGTAGGTCCCCAGCAAGCCGACGCGTTTCGCTTAAGGCTTCCTCAGGGCCTGAGAGACCATAAGGGACCGATGTTTCCTTTTTAACAGTGACTCGTGTTAAGCGACAAGGCTGTAGCGGTACGTAGGCTGTTCGGAAGATAATATCTCCGTATTCACCATACAGAATTTATATAGGTATCAAGGAAAACACCTTTGTATTACATCCGATGTGTTGGGTTGCAGCTGCATCATCAAGGTCAAGGCTGCTATAGATAGCTCCACTCTTGGCCTCTTGGGGTACAATCACCCCTCAGCATATAATTGTCCTCTTCCTGGATTATTCATCCATATATGTAATCACCCTCAGGTACAATCAATTTAGTGTCAATATTGCACTCGTTTGAGCCAGGTTTCAAAGACCTCTATGCAGTTTGTAGGAAATATATCCCCAATCTACTCGTCCTGGGCTATCCAAGCCCTCTGTATCACCGTATCACCGTACGTTCGCCACCTGCCTTACGGTGATACAGAGGGCTTGGATAGCCCAGGACCTTGGGTCCATATAATTGAAATATACATCTGTATAGGTCCTATTCCCCTGCCTGGAGCACCCTTCAGCCTGAGGAGAGGTCAACTCTGCTGCCATTTAGGACGAGTAGATTGGGGATATATTTCCTACAAACTGCATAGAGGTCTTTGAAACCTGGCTCAAACGAGTGCAATATTGACACTAAATTGATTGTACCTGAGGGTGATTACATATTTGGATGAATAATCCAGGAAGAGGACAATTATATGCTGAGGGGTGATTGTACCCCAAGAGGCCAAGAGTGGAGCTATCTATAGCAGCCTTGACCTTGATGATGCAGCTGCAACCCAACACATCGGATGTAATACAAAAGTGTTTTCCTTGATACCTATATAAATTCTGTATGGTGAATACGGAGATATTATCTTCCGAACAGCCTACGTACCGCTACAGCCTTGTCGCTTAACACGAGTCACTGTTAAAAAGGAAACATCGGTCTGTTATGGTCTCTCAGGCCCTGAGGAAGCCTTAAGCGAAACGCGTCGGCTTGCTGGGGACCTACCGTGACCGAATCCAGCTTGAGACCCATCTTCCACCTACACAGGCTTTGTTTTTTCCGCTTCTAACCCCTTGTGGGATATGTTTCTATAATTACAGTGACACTATATATTTTAACAATTGTATGTTGTACTTGTTTGTTATCATGCATGCATGGTAATCCATGCTTGTTTTTTATTTGATAAACCAATAAAATGTATCCTTGATTTTACCATTGGTTCTATTTTTTGATCCTTCTACTCCCACTGGCCCGCAAAGCCCCGTCTTTTTCTATCCCAATATTTGTCATACAAAGACAAGTGTGTCTTCCTACAGTCAAGCATGGTGGTGGGAGTGTCATGGTCTGGGGCTGCATGAGTGCTGCCGGCACTGGGGAGCTACAGATCATTGAGGGAACCATGAATGCCAACATGTACTGTGACATACTGAAGCAGAGCATGATCCCCTCCCTTCAGAGACTGGGGGGCAGGGCAGTATTCCAACATAACGACCCCAAACACCTTCAAGATGACCACTGCCTTGCTAAAGAAGCTGAGGGTAAAGGTGATGGACTGGCCAAGCATGTCTCCAGACCTAAAACCCTTTTGAGGATCTGTGGGGGATCCTCAAAACATAAGATAGAGGAGTGCAAGGTCTCTAACATCCACCAGCTCTGTGATGTCATCATGGAGGAGGGGAAGAGGACTCCAGTGACAACCTGTGAAGCTCTGGTGAACTCCATGCCCAAGAGGGTTAAGGCAGTGCTGGAAAATAATGGTGGCCACACAAAATATTGACACTTTGGGTCCAATTTGGAGATTGTCACTTAGGGGTGTACTGACTTTTGTTGCCAGCAGTTTAGACATTAATGGCTTTGTTGAGTTATTTTGAGGGGACAGTAAATTTACACAGTCTCATTTCTTCAGTGTTGTCACATGAAAAGATAGATGGGATGGGTGTACTCAATTTTGTACGATACTGTATATACCATCACAATAGGATCCACCATATACATATACCATCACAATGGGATCAACCATTAATATACCATCACAATGGGATCCACCATGTATATACCATCACAATGGGATCCATCATGTATATACCATCACAATGGGATCCACCATGTATATCCTGTCAGTGAAAAGAGGGGAAAGCATGGTGACCTGAGCATGATCCCAGGGATCAGGAAGGATCTGTTGATGAGTCAGGTAACTGAGGACAAGTGTGCGATCCTGATGGTGCTCCCCCTCTCCCTCGCTCCAGCTTATGCACTGCTCAGTGATCCCCATTGATGTCACAGCATCATTAGGTTGCCGAGCAACAGGGGTTTAAATATAAATACAAATACATGCAAAGAGCTCAGCAGGGTGACAATAGCAAGTGACACAGAAAACAGCAATCACCAAGTGTGGAAGCCTCACCACACCCGCCAGACAGCAACCACACCCAGTGCAAGCCACTCCCCCAACGTTCACCAAACACACTGCAATCTGATTGTACAATTTCTTCCTCTGTCTGTTATTGGGGTGCTGTAGCACACCTTATTGATCCTCTGTCTGTTATTTGGGTGCTGTAGCACACCTTATTGATCCTCTGTCTGTTATTTGGGTGCTGTAGCACAACTTAGCAATTCTATACCTGTTGTTAGAGTACAATGACACCCCTCAGCAGTCATCTGCTATTAAGGTGCTGTAGCACACCTTATTGATCATCTGTCTGTTATTGGGGTGCTCTTGCACACCTTATTGATCCTCTGTCTGTTATTAGGGTGCTCTAGCTGTTGCAGAGTGTGATCACTGGGTGCAGCGGAGTTCATTCAGATCAGACATTGTGGAGTAAGCAGGAACTGGCTTCTTTATTGGAACATAATACAGAAATCAAAGATGTCACCTCATTGTAATAAGAACAACAGAACAGGAAGAGATAACCAACAAGTTCAGTACAGTGTAAAGGAAATTACAACACATCATAGAAATGCATAGCATATCACTGAGCATTAGCGACATCTAGTGACCTATTTGTGAACTGCAGTTAATCTGTAATAGGCTAAGCTTTAAAGTTGTTGTATCTCCAACACCCCTTCTCAACAGCTAAGGCTTAGTCTATTAAACCCATCTTCTTTGTAAGCCTTGAGTGTCTTTCAGCGGTCAGAGGCTTTGTAAGGATATCTGCTGTCATATCCTCGGTTGGGCAATAAAGTAACTCAAGAAGACCTTGCTCTTGAAGATCCCTAAGAAAGTGGAACTTCACATCAATGTGCTTGGTTCTTGAATTAACTCCTTCCAAGTGCGAGACATCCTTGATTGTCCTCATAGATTTCTGTTGGTCCCAACTGTGGTTGACCCAAATCTGTTAATAGCTGTCTCAGCCATATAACTTCTTGGCTTGCCTGCGCTGCAGCAACGTATTCTGCTTCAGTATACGACAGTGAAACAGAGAGTTGCTTTTTACTAGTCCAACTGATGGCACCTCCTGACAGAAAAGATAAGTATCCACTGGTAGATTTCCTGTCGCTGGTGTCTCCTGCCCAGTCAGCGTCCACATATCCTGTTAAGGTGCTTTTATCACTTGTCATGTGACTGGTTGCCCCTGAATCGATGCACCAGCCTTGACATTTATTGTTGCCTGTCACTTTAAATGTGGCATTCCAGTTTCCTTCACATGGATCATTGATTGTGGCTTTGACCTTTTGTTTAGCATAAGATGGATGCTGTCTTCTTTGCTCTGCTTTCCATATAGTACATTCTTTCTTTATGTGTCCCTGTTTGTGACATCTGAAACACACTCTGGTGTCTTTCCTGTGTAATCTTGCGTCTGTAGCTTTAAGAGCGGTTCTGGTGTCGGTTTCTGTGGAGTCATGCACTAATTCCTTTCTTCTCTGATACTCATCTATGAGCCTGGTTTTTACAAATGATAGCGTCAGATCTGTCTCAGGACGTGTCTCCAGTGCATTGATCAGTGCAGTATATGTATCGGGCAAACTGCATAACAACATGGCTGCTGCGTGGCTGTCTGTTATATTCTCCCCGATAGATCTGAGTTGCGCAATCACTTCCAGCATTGCGTTTATGTGCTCCTGCATGTCCTGTTCTCTGCTAAGTCTCATTCTGTAAAGTTTCCGCAGTAGAAACAGCTTGCTGTTTAAACTGGATCTTTCATGCAGTCTATTCAGCACATCACACATGCCTTTCGTTGTGTCCTCATGGCGTATATGTATGAGCTGATCATCCTCCACTAGTAAGCTTATGGTGGCCTGTGCCTGTCTGTTCTTCTTGTCCCAGTCCTGATTATTGTCCTGTGGCCTCTCTGTAGTGGTAACCTCCCACAAGTCATCTCTAGATAATAGCATTTCCACTTTAAACTTCCATAGCTGATAATTGTCATTGTTCAGCTTGGCCACTGAGAGTTTAAGTTCTGAGTTTCCGGACATTTTTCCCTCCTTTATATATAAACAGTCTTACTTGTCTATAGGAGATGTCACTGGAAACCTTCCTTATGTCGATCTTTATCCGGATCCTGGGCCCATAACCTGTTGCAGAGTGTGATCACTGGGTGCAGCGGAGTCCATTCAGATCAGACATTGTGGAGTAAACAGGAACTGGCTTCTTTATTGGAACATAATACAGAAATCAAAGATGTCACCTCATTGTAATAAGAACAACAGAACAGGAAGAGATAACCAACAAGTTCAGTACAGTGTACAGGATATTACAACACATCATAGAAATGCATAGCATATCACTGAGCATTAGTGACATCTAGTGTCCTATTTGTGAACTGCAGTTAATCTGTAATAGGCTAAGCTTTAAAGTTGTTGTATCTCCAACACTAGCACATCTTATTGGTCCTCTGTCTGTTATTGGGGTACTGTATGGAAAGGTTCAACAGAAAAAAAGGATGGCGCTCTGGCGTGCATGAATAAAAGTAAAATACCCCAAAAAGAGTTAACATATATAGTCTTAAAAATTTATTAAGCACATCCAAGGTAGATTAAAACAAATTTCATACTTTCCAGCTAAACCTTGAAGCCTCTGTATCACCTTAGCATGCTGTAGAAATCCCTGGTGGAAGTCATGGGACACAAGCACCTCTAGATCCCAAATAAGAGGAGAAGGGGGCACTCTCTGATGGAAAAAGCCGGTCCCCAATAGCGGAGACTCGCTCGGTCCAGTATGCGGCCGCTTTCTGAGACCGGAGCCAGTGTGTTAGACTCCCGCTGTGTCCGCCGTAAACACCGGAAGCTGCACTCAGATGACGTCACCAAAGGGGGCCGGAAGTCAACAGCGGAGACGAACAGGAAGCCAGGCGGGGCGGGGAAAGTAATACACTCGCTTCTATGGAGCCTCCTGTTGCCACAACTACATGTTTCGCTACTGTGTAGCTTTGTCAAGTTGACACAGCGGGAGTCTAACATACTGGCCCCGGTCTCAGAAAGCGGCCGCATACTGGACCGAGCAAGCCTCCACTATTGGGGACCGGCTTTTTCCATCAGAGAGTGCCTCCTTCTCCTCTTATTTGGGATCTAGAGGTGCTTGTGTCCCATGACTTCCACCAGGGATTTCTACAGCATGCTAAGGAGATACAGAGGCTTCAAGGTTCGGCTGGAAAGTATGAAATTTGTTTTAATCTACCTTGGATGTGCTTAATACATTTTTAAGACTATATATGTGAACTCTTTTTGGGGTATTTTACTTTTATTCATGCACGCTAGAGCGCCATCCTTTTTTTCTGTTGAACCTTTCCATACACCATCCCGTGTTAAGGATTAGGCGATCAGCGGTGCAGTCAATATACTGTTATATCAGTTTTGCAATCTTTGGGTCAGGACATCACAGGAACATTGTGCTCAGGAATAGCACCTGAACCTTTTTTGTGTTTCAATTGGGGTACTGTAGCACATCTTATTGGTCCTCAGTCTGTTATTGGGGTGCTGTAGAATGCCTTATTGGTCCTCTGTCTGTCATTGGGAGGCTGTAGCATGCCTTATTGATCCTCTGTCTGTTATTGGGGTGCTCTAGCACAACTTCTTGATCCTCTGTCTGTTATTGGGGTTCTCTTGCACACCTTATTGGTCCTCTGTCTGTTATTGGGGTACTGTAGCACATCTTATTGGTCCTCTGTCTGTTATTGGGGTACTGTAGCATGCCTTATTGATCCTGTCTGTTATTGGGGTGCTGCAGTCTAGTGCTGTGTATCAGCTCTATATTTAGGTGTCATTTGCTGCTGTCTATTCTTAGCTGGATGCAGGGTGGGTCATGAAGCCGGCTGCTATTATTAGCTCACTGCAGAGTGCTGCAGAACGATGAGCTGCTATTTTTAGATCTTCTTCCTTCAGCAGCAACATGCGCTCCTGAATTCTAATCAAAGTCAAGCAGATGCATCACATAGGGAGCAGGGCGCCCTCTCTCTCCTCTTCTTCCTCCCTTCCTTCCACCCTCTCTCTCCTCCTCTTCCTCCCCTGGAGAGATAGGGATCAGGGTGTCCTCCTTCTCCTCCTCTTCCTCCTCTGGAGAGATGGGGATAAGGATGTCCTCCTTCTCCTCCTCTTCCTCCTCTGGAGAGATGGGGATAAGGGTGTCCTCCTTCTCCTCCTCTTCCTCCTCTGGAGAGATCAGGTTCAGGGTGTCCTCCTTCTCCTCTTCCTCCTCTGGAGAGATAGGGATCAGGGTGTCCTCCTTCTCCTCCTCTTACTCCTCTGGAGAGATAGGGATCAGGATGTCCTCCTTCTTCTCCTTTTCTTCTTCCTCTGGAGAGATAGGGATCAGGGTATCTCTAGTCTTTTTGCTCTCATTTTAGGGTCAGTTTTAAATGGCACTCACCCACAAAACTGAATCTATGTCAGGCTGAGTGAGAAATGGTTAATGTAATAATTACATGACCAGGCTGAATATTACCTGGAGGCCATGTGAAGGAAGGGTATCGCCTCCACCATCCTCCTCTCTGTATGAGGTACTACTAGATCATGTAGATCGGCTTTCCCTACTCTGGATACACCATTCACAGATCAAGTAATAAAGCTTCCTATATTCACATTAGAGGTCCCCCTTAACATCAGATGTCCTCATAACATTAAAAACCAACCTTCGCATCAGAGGAGCCCCCTTCACATCAGGGTAGCCCCATTCGCATCAGAAGGTCCCTCTATACATCAGAGGGTCCCCCTTCACATCAGAGGAGCCCCCTTCACATCAGAGGAGCCCCCTTCACATCAGAGGGTCCCTCTTCACACCAGAGGAGCCCCCTTCACATCAGAGGGTCCCCCTTCACATCAGAGGGTCCCTCTTCACACCAGAGGGTCCCGCTTCGCACCAGAGGGTCCCCCTTCACACCAGAGGGTCCTCCATCACATTAGAAGGTCCACCATCAAATCCAATAGAGTTGGGCCAAACACTACCCCTGGTTTGGTTCACACAAGAACTCCCGAACATCGTAAAAGTTCTGACCAAAACAGCAAACCATTTGAAAGCCTGTGGGGGCTGAAATAAAAAGTGCCCATTTTGAAGGCTTGCAGTATTTGCAAGGCAATCACCATAAAAAGGGAATGGGGGCCCGGGCACTGCCCTGGGGGTATCAGTGCAAACATTTGTTTTTTTAAATCCTTTTAAAGGGCCAGTGTTTTTATTAATGCTAGTGAAGCAATTAAAGTGAAAGAAAAAAAAACCCATTAAATATAGTGCCCCAAGGGGGGGGGGGGTTCCTTAGTCTACCTGAAAAATAGGCGCATCTGTACCGTGTATAGAACCTCCTGTATCTGTACCGTGTATAGAGCCTGCTGCATCTGTACCGTGTATAGAACCTCCTGTATCTGTACCGTGTATAGAGCCTGCTGCATCTGTACCGTGTATAGAACCTCCTGCATCTGTACCGTGTATAGAACCTCCTGTATCTGTACCGTGTATAGAACCTCCTGCATCTGTACCGTGTATAGAACCTCCTGTATCTGTACCGTGTATAGAGCCTGCTGCATCTGTACTGTGTATAGAACCTGCTGCATCTGTACCGTGTATAGAGCCTTCTGTATCTGTACCATGCATAGAGCCTGCTGCATCTGTACCGTGTATAGAACCTCCTGCATCTGTATCGTGTATAGAACCTCCTGCATCTGTACCGTGTATAGAACCTGCTGCATCTGTACCATGTTTAGAGCCTGCTGCATCTGTACCGTGTATAGAGCCTGCTGCATCTGTACCGTGTATAGAGCCTGCTGCATCTGTACCGTGTATAGGGCCTGCTGCATCTGTACCATGTATAGAGCCTGCTGCATCTGTACCGTGTATAGAGCCTGCTGTATCTGTACCGTGTATAGAGCCTGCTGCATCTGTATCGTGTATAGAGCCTGCTGCATCTGTACCATGTATAAGGCCCGCTGCATCTGTACCGTGTATAGAGCCTTGCCCGCTGCATCTGTGCCCTGTATAGAGCCTTGCCCGCTGCATCTGTACCGTGTATAGAGCCTGCTGCATCTGTACCGTTTATAGAGCCTGCTGCATCTTTACCGTGTATAGAACCTGCTGCATCTGTACCGTGTATAGAGCCTGCTGCATCTGTACCGTGTATAGAGCCTGCTGCATCTGTACAGTGTATAGAGCCTGCTTCATCTGTACCCTGTAAAGAGCCTGCTGCATCTGTACCGTGTATAGAGCCTGCTGCATTTGTACCGTGTATAGAGCCTGCTGCATCTGTACCGTGTATAGAACCTGCGGCATCTGTACCGTGTATAGAGCCTGCTGCATCTGTACCGTGTATAGAACCTGCTGCATCTGTACCGTGCATAGAACCTGCTGCATCTTTACCGTGTATAGAACCTGCTGCATCTGTACTGTGTATAGAGCCTGCTGCATCTTTACCGTGTATAGAGCCTGCTGCATCTGTACCGTGTATAGAGCCTGCTGCATCTGTACAGTGTATAGAGCCTGCTGCATCTGTACCGTGTATAGAACCTGCTGCATCTGTACCGTGTATAGAGCCTGCTGCATCTGTACCGTGTATAGAGCCTGCTGCATCTGTACAGTGTATAGAGCCTGCTGCATCTGTACCGTGTATAGAGCCTGCTGCATCTGTACCGTGTATAGAACCTCCTGCATTTGTATCGTGTATAGAACCTCCTGCATCTGTACCGTGTATAGAACCTGCTGCATCTGTACCATGTTTAGAGCCTGCTGCATCTGTACCGTGTATAGAGCCTGCTGCATCTGTACCGTGTATAGAGACTGCTGCATCTGTACCGTGTATAGAGCCTGCTGCATCTGTACCGTGTATAGAGCCTGCTGCATCTGTACCATGTATAGAGCCTGCTGCATCTGTACCGTGTATAGAGCCTGCTGCATCTATACCGTGTATAGAGCCTGCTGCATCTGTATCGTGTATAGAGCCTGCTGCATAATTACCATGTATAAGGCCCGCTGCATCTGTACCGTGTATAGAGCCTTGCCCGCTGCATCTGTGCCCTGTATAGAGCCTTGCCCGCTGCATCTGTACCGTGTATAGAGCCTGCTGCATCTGTACCGTTTATAGAGCCTGCTGCATCTTTACCGTGTATAGAACCTGCTGCATCTGTACCGTGTATAGAGCCTGCTGCATCTGTACCGTGTATAGAGCCTGCTGCATCTGTACAGTGTATAGAGCCTGCTTCATCTGTACCCTGTATAGAGCCTGCTGCATCTGTACCGTGTATAGAGCCTGCTGCATCTGTACCGTGTATAGAGCCTGCTGCATCTGTACCGTTTATAGAACCTGCGGCATCTGTACCGTGTATAGAGCCTGCTGCATCTGTACCGTGTATAGAACCTGCTGCATCTGTACCGTGCATAGAACCTGCTGCATCTTTACCGTGTATAGAACCTGCTGCATCTGTACTGTGTATAGAGCCTGCTGCATCTTTACCGTGTATAGAGCCTGCTGCATCTGTACCGTGTATAGAGCCTGCTGCATCTGTACAGTGTATAGAGCCTGCTGCATCTGTACCGTGTATAGAACCTGCTGCATCTGTACCGTGTATAGAGCCTGCTGCATCTGTACCGTGTATAGAGCCTGCTGCATCTGTACAGTGTATAGAGCCTGATGCATCTGTACCGTGTATAGAACCTGCTGCATCTGTACCGTGTATAGAGCCTGCTGCATCTGTACCGTGTATAGAGCCTGCTGCATCTGTACCGTGTATAGAGCCTGCTGCATCTGTACCGTGTATAGAGCCTGCTGCATCTGTACCGTGTATAGAGCCTGCTGCATCTGTACCGTGTATAGAATCTGCTGCATCTTTACCATGTATAGAGCCTACTGCATCTGTACCGTGTATAGAGCCTGCTGCATCTGTACAGTGTATAGAGCCTGCTGCATCTGTACCGTGTATAGAGCCTGCTGCATCTTTACAGTGTATAGAACCTGCTGCATCTGTACCGTGTATAGAACCTGCTGCATCTGTACCGTGTATAGAGCCTGCTGCATCTGTACCGTGTATAGAACCTGCTGCATCTGTACTGTGCATAGAACCTGCTGCATCTGTACCATGTATAGAACCTGCTGCATCTGTACCGTGTATAGAGCCTGCTGCATCTGTACTGTGCATAGAACCTGCTGCATCTGTACCATGCATAGAACCTGCTACATCTGTACCGTGTATAGAACCTGCTGCATCTGTACCGTGCATAGAACCTGCTGCATCTGTACTGTGTATAGAGCCTGCTGCATCTTTACCGTGTATAGAGCCTGCTGCATCTGTACCGTGTATAGAGCCTGCTGCATCTGTACAGTGTATAGAGCCTGCTGCATCTGTACCGTGTATAGAACCTGCTGCATCTGTACCGTGCATAGAGCCTGCTGCATCTGTACCGTGTATAGAGCCTGCTGCATCTGTACAGTGTATAGAGCCTGCTGCATCTGTACCGTGTATAGAGCCTGCTGCATCTTTACCGTGTATAGAACCTGCTGCATCTGTACCGTGTATAGAGCCTGCTGCATCTGTACCGTGTATAGAGACTGCTGCATCTGTACAGTGTATAGAACCTGCTGCATCTGTACCGTGTATAGAGCCTGCTGCATCTGTACCGTGTATAGAGCCTGCTGCATCTGTACCGTGTATAGAGCCTGCTGCATCTGTACCGTGTATAGAGCCTGCTGCATCTGTACCGTGTATAGAGCCTGCTGCATCTGTACCGTGTATAGAGCCTGCTGCATCTGTACCGTGTATAGAATCTGCTGCATCTGTACCGTGTATAGAGCCTGCTGCATCTGTACCGTGTATAGAACCTGCTGCATCTGTACTGTGTATAGAGCCTGCTGCATCTTTACCATGTATAGAGCCTACTGCATCTGTACCGTGTATAGAGCCTGCTGCATCTGTACAGTGTATAGAGCCTGCTGCATCTGTACCGTGTATAGAGCCTGCTGCATCTTTACAGTGTATAGAACCTGCTGCATCTGTACCATGTATAGAACCTGCTGCATCTGTACCGTGTATAGAGCCTGCTGCATCTGTACCGTGTATAGAACCTGCTGCATCTGTACTGTGCATAGAACCTGCTGCATCTGTACCATGTATAGAACCTGCTGCATCTGTACCGTGTATAGAGCCTGCTGCATCTGTACTGTGCATAGAACCTGCTGCATCTGTACCATGTATAGAACCTGCTACATCTGTACCGTGTATAGAACCTGCTGCATCTGTACCGTGTATAGAGCCTGCTGCATCTGTACCATGTATAGAGCCTGCTGCATCTGTACTGTGTCTAGAACCTGCTGCATCTGTACCGTGTATAGAGCCTGCTGCATCTGTACCGTGTATAGAACCTGCGGCATCTGTACTGTGTATAGAGCCTGCTGCATCTGTACCGTGTATAGAACCTGCTGCATCTGTACCGTGCATAGAACCTGCTGCATCTGTACTGTGTATAGAGCCTGCTGCATCTTTACCGTGTATAGAGCCTGCTGCATCTGTACCGTGTATAGAGCCTGCTGCATCTGTACAGTGTATAGAGCCTGCTGCATCTGTACCGTGTATAGAACATGCTGCATCTGTACCGTGCATAGAGCCTGCTGCATCTGTACCGTGTATAGAGCCTGCTGCATCTGTACAGTGTATAGAGCCTGCTGCATCTGTACCGTGTATAGAGCCTGCTGCATCTTTACCGTGTATAGAACCTGCTGCATCTGTACCGTGTATAGAGCCTGCTGCATCTGTACCGTGTATAGAGACTGCTGCATCTGTACAGTGTATAGAACCTGCTGCATCTGTACCGTGTATAGAGCCTGCTGCATCTGTACCGTGTATAGAGCCTGCTGCATCTTTACCGTGTATAGAGCCTGCTGCATCTGTACCGTGTATAGAACCTGCTGCATCTGTACCGTGTATAGAGCCTGCTGCATCTGTATCGTGTATAGAACCTGCTGCATCTGTACCGTGCATAGAACCTGCTGCATCTGTACCGTGTATAGAACCTGCTGCATCTGTACCGTGTATAGAGCCTGCTGCATCTGTACCATGTATAGAACCTGCTACATCTATACCGTGTATAGAACCTGCTGCATCTGTACCATGTATAGAACCTGCTACATCTGTACCATGTATAGAACCTGCTGCATCTGTACCATGTATAGAGCCTGCTGCATCTGTACCGTGTATAGAGCCTGCTGCATCTGTACTGTGTCTAGAACCTGCTGCATCTGTACCGTGTATAGAGCCTGCTGCATCTGTACCGTGTATAGAACCTGCGGCATCTGTACCGTGTATAGAGCCTGCTGCATCTGTACCGTGTATAGAACCTGCTGCATCTTTACCGTGCATAGAACCTGCTGCATCTTTACCGTGTATAGAACCTGCTGCATCTGTACTGTGTATAGAGCCTGCTGCATCTGTACCGTGTATAGAGCCTGCTGCATCTGTACCGTGTATAGAACCTGCTGCATCTGTACAGTGTATAGAGCCTGCTGCATCTGTACCGTGTATAGAACCTGCTGCATCTGTACCGTGCATAGAACCTGCTGCATCTTTACCGTGTATAGAACCTGCTGCATCTGTACTGTGTATAGAGCCTGCTGCATCTTTACCGTGTATAGAGCCTGCTGCATCTGTACCGTGTATAGAGCCTGCTGCATCTGTACCGTGTATAGAGCCTGCTGCATCTGTACAGTGTATAGAGCCTGCTGCATCTGTACCATGTATAGAGCCTGCTGCATCTTTACCGTGTATAGAGCCTGCTGCATCTGTACAGTGTATAGAGCCTGCTGCATCTGTACCATGTATAGAGCCTGCTGCATCTTTACCGTGTATAGAACCTGCTGCATCTGTACCGTGTATAGAGCCTGCTGCATCTGTACCGTGTATAGAGCCTGCTGCATCTGTACTGTGTATAGAGCCTGCTGCATCTGTACCGTGTATAGAGCCTGCTGCATCTGTACCGTGTATAGAGACTGCTGCATCTGTACAGTGTATAGAACCTGCTGCATCTGTACTGTGTATAGAGCCTGCTGCATCTGTACCGTGTATAGAGCCTGCTGCATCTGTACCGTGTATAGAGCCTGCTGCATCTGTACCGTGTATAGAGACTGCTGCATCTGTACAGTGTATAGAACCTGCTGCATCTTTACCGTGTATAGAGCCTGCTGCATCTGTACCGTGTATAGAGCCTGCTGCATCTGTACCGTGTATAGAGCCTGCTGCATCTGTACAGTGTATAGAGCCTGCTGCATCTGTACCATGTATAGAGCCTGCTGCATCTTTACCGTGTATAGAACCTGCTGCATCTGTACTGTGTATAGAGCCTGCTGCATCTGTACCGTGTATAGAGCCTGCTGCATCTGTACCGTGTATAGAACCTGCTGCATCTGTACAGTGTATAGAGCCTGCTGCATCTGTACCGTGTATAGAACCTGCTGCATCTGTACCGTGCATAGAACCTGCTGCATCTTTACCGTGTATAGAACCTGCTGCATCTGTACTGTGTATAGAGCCTGCTGCATCTTTACCGTGTATAGAGCCTGCTGCATCTGTACCGTGTATAGAGCCTGCTGCATCTGTACCGTGTATAGAGCCTGCTGCATCTGTACAGTGTATAGAGCCTGCTGCATCTGTACCATGTATAGAGCCTGCTGCATCTTTACCGTGTATAGAACCTGCTGCATCTGTACCGTCTATAGAGCCTGCTGCATCTGTACCGTGTATAGAGCCTGCTGCATCTGTACTGTGTATAGAGCCTGCTGCATCTGTACCGTGTATAGAGCCTGCTGCATCTGTACCGTGTATAGAGACTGCTGCATCTGTACAGTGTATAGAACCTGCTGCATCTGTACTGTGTATAGAGCCTGCTGCATCTGTACCGTGTATAGAGCCTGCTGCATCTGTACCGTGTATAGAGCCTGCTGCATCTGTACCGTGTATAGAGACTGCTGCATCTGTACAGTGTATAGAACCTGCTGCATCTTTACCGTGTATAGAGCCTGCTGCATCTGTACCGTGTATAGAGCCTGCTGCATCTGTACCGTGTATAGAGCCTGCTGCATCTGTACAGTGTATAGAGCCTGCTGCATCTGTACCATGTATAGAGCCTGCTGCATCTTTACCGTGTATAGAACCTGCTGCATCTGTACCGTGTATAGAGCCTGCTGCATCTGTACCGTGTATAGAGCCTGCTGCATCTGTACTGTGTATAGAGCCTGCTGCATCTGTACCGTGTATAGAGCCTGCTGCATCTGTACCGTGTATAGAGACTGCTGCATCTGTACAGTGTATAGAACCTGCTGCATCTGTACTGTGTATAGAGCCTGCTGCATCTGTACCGTGTATAGAGCCTGCTGCATCTGTACCATGTATAGAGCCTGCTGCATCTGTACCGTGTATAGAGCCTGCTGCATCTGTACCATGCATAGAACCTGCTGCATCTTTACCGTGTATAGAACCTGCTGCATCTGTACTGTGTATAGAGCCTGCTGCATCTGTACCGTGTATAGAGACTGCTGCATCTGTACAGTGTATAGAACCTGCTGCATCTGTACCGTGTATAGAGCCTGCTGCATCTGTACCGTGTATAGAGCCTGCTGCATCTGTACCATGTATAGAGCCTGCTGCATCTGTACCGTGTATAGAGCCTGCTTCATCTGTATAGTGTATAGAGCCTGCTGCATCTGTACCGTGTATAGAGCCTGCGGCATCTTTACCGTGTATAGAACCTGCTGCATCTGTACCGTGTATAGAGCCTGCTGCATCTGTACCGTGTATAGAGACTGCTGCACCTGTACAGTGTATAGAACCTGCTGCATCTGTACCGTGTATAGAGCCTGCTGCATCTGTACCGTGTATAGAGCCTGCTGCATCTGTACCATCTATAGAGCCTGCTGCATCTGTACCGTGTATAGAGCCTGCTGCATCTGTACCGTGTATAGAACCTGCTGCATCTGTACCGTGCATAGAACCTGCTGCATCTGTACCGTGTATAGAGCCTGCTGCATCTGTACCGTGTATAGAGCCTGCTGCATCTGTACCGTGTATAGAGCCTGCTGCATCTGTACCGTGTATAGAGCCTGCTGCATCTGTACTGTGTATAGAACCTGCTGCATCTGTACTGTGTATAGAACCTGCTGCTGCAAAACTGACATCTCTAAAAATGTAAAAAAAAAAGTGACCTTTAAATTGATTTTCCCTGCAAGCTTTCTTTATGTTATAAACAGCGGATTGGGGAGTCAGTCTGTATGATGAGGCCACAATGTAGTGCACTCAGAGATCTTTTGCATAAATTCTGGTGCCTCTTTTGCAGACTTTGGATAGTGCAGAAGAATTTGTCTTTGGGTGTCGGTGGTGCCTTCACACCATAACCCTATAGAGGAACTCTTGAAAAAATATCTGTTTGTTTTGTTAAGAAAATGAATGTCCAAAAATAACCTCAAAAGAGAAGTTTCAAACTAAGTTTACAAAACAAATTTGTATATCGCTTTATTCTCTCATCTCCCCATCTTCTTCCTCCTCTTTATACAATACATTATCACACATTATTAGAACTTCTCCAAGATGTCCAGACAAGGCCCTATCAATACACTCTTCTGTATTGGCAAGCTGCATGTTTATTTCACCATCCACAGAGACCATGGATCCCTTCCCTTGTATTCCATACCTCACTTCAGTTTCACCATTACTGGCTTACCAGTAAGACCATTAAAGAATGGTTTTGGGTTCAGTGGCAAACTCATTCTGACACTGAAGCCACCGCTGAACTACAGACCAGTGAAAAGAAGAAAAGAAATTCCCCCTGGACACACCCCCGGAAAGAGCAGGAGATGGCTAGAGATACTCTTGTTGATAGCAAGAATTGGCCTTTCTATAAAAAACTGAAGGTATTTGCACCTGTCATACAGGTGCGAAAAAGTTGGGGTTCGGGTGTTGGGAATGCCTTCACCCCATAATCCTATAGAGCTAGTCTTGATGAAAGCAAGAATTGGCCTTGCTGTATAAAATTGAAATTATATGCACCTGTCAAACAGGTGTGGAAAAATTTGTCCTTGTGTGGTAATCGTGCCCATGAAACCTACACCAAAAATTACTTCAAGATAAAATCAACGCCCGCAAAGCTAAGCAGCCTAGACAGTTCTGCAGAGATTCCAGATCCCAAAAACATTTATTCAGTGACATCGGCATCAGGGGGTTGATAGCTGCTGCAAATCCAGGACTGAATTATTTTGATAAATGTCAGCCAGTCCACAGAGTCTGTGGACAGACACACTCTCTTATCTGTCACAAAACCTCCAGCAGCACTGAATGCCCAGCAACTCAATTACATTCCAGTAGTCTATTCTCATGTCACCCAGTGGATTGTGAACTGGAAAGCTCTCCATCTCTGTTTTTGCCCCTAGATAATCTCCCACCATGTGATGAATACACTGATGATGGGATGTGGAAGCTGACTGCCCTGGGCGGTGAAGACTAAAAACATTTTTAAATGCATCACTAAGGCAGACCCCCTTCTCCACCGCTCCTCCTTTGACCAACAGAAGCCTCAAAACTACCTTTTCCATGAGACTGTAACATATCAGAGTCTGCAAAGGTGTTACATAAACTCCTCTTTAAGGTGTCCTCAAGAGATTTCATCTTCTGCTCCCGCTGTGGGGACAGGGTGAGTTCCCAGACTTTGCTCTTGTAACGGTAGTCAAGGAGGGTTGCCAACCAATAATGATCCTTCTCCTTGATGCCACGTATTCCGGTGTCCTTTCGCGGACTTTGAAGAATAAGGGAGCCCACGTACTACAAGGTTGTGGAGGCATGAGAAGCAGAGTCCTCAGAGTCACTAAGAACTACACTATCTGGAATTGCCTCCTCCCAGCCATGTTCTACTCTCAAGGTTTCTGGGGACTAAAAATCATCTCATAAGGTTTGATATACACTATATTGTCAAAAGTTATGGGACGCCTGCCTTTACACACAGATGAACTTTAACCACTTGCCGACCGCCGCACGACTATCTACGTCGGCGGTCAGCCCCTCACAGGCAAAGTGACGTAGGGCTACGTCACTAGCTTGTGAGGGTCTAGGGAGCGAGCGCGCGCCGCCGGAGGCGCGCTCCCACGTGGTCACGGACCCCCCCGCGCGTGTGACTGGCGGACCCGATGTCCGCCGGTCACTCTGCTATCGGCGGGGGAGAGGGAGAAAGTCAGGCGGCTTGTGTAAACAAGCTGCCTGTCATTCTCCCCTGTGTATGAAGGATGATCATACGGTTCTACTATGTAGAACCGTTGATCACTCTTCATACATCTGAAGCCACAGCCAATCACAGTAGAAAGCACGCCCCTAGGGACACACATAGCCCCTCCCTTTCAATAAAAGTTAACCCCTTCACTGCCAGTGTATTTTTACAGTAACAGTGCATATATATAGCACTGATTACTGTAGAAATGTCACTGGTAACCGCAAAAGTGTCAAAAATGTCAGTCAGGGGTCCGATCTGTCCGCCGCAATGTCGCAGTACTGCAAAAAAAATCGCAGATCGCCGCCATTACGCGTTAAAAAAGAAACAACAAAAATGACAAAAATCTTTCCCTTTGTTAGTAAACGCGATAACTTTTGCGCAAACCAATCAAAATACGCTTTTTGCGATTTTTTTTTTTACCAAACATAGGTAGCATAAAACAAATTGGCCGAAAATGTTAAATTGGGGGGGGAATTTCATATAAAAAAATATGAAAAATATTGCTATTTTTGCAAAATTTACGCTCTTTTTTTGTTTATAGCGCATGATCAAAAAATCGCACAGGTGATCAAATACCGCCAAAAGAAAGCTCTGTTTGTGGGAAAAAAAGGACACCAAATTTGTTTAGATACAGCGTCGCACGACCGCGCAATTTTTCGTTAAAGTCACGCAGTGCCGAATCGCAAAATACCCCCTGGTCAGGAAGGTGGTAAAATCTTCCGGGGCTTAAGTGGTTAATGGCGTCCCAGTCTTAGTCAGTAGGGTCCAATATTGAGTTGGCCAACCCTTTGCAGCTATAACAGCTTCAACTCTTCTAGGAAGGCTGCCCACAAGGTTTAAGAGTGTGTCTTTTTGGAATGTTTCACCATTCTTCCAGAAGCACGTTTGTGAGGTCAGGCACTGATGTTGGATGAGAAGGCCTGGCTTCCAGTCTCCGCTCTAATTCACCCACCCTTCACATCAGAGGTTCCCCCCCTCACATCAGAGGTTCCCCCATCACATCACATCACAGGTCTCCCTATTACATCAGAGGGTCCCCCATTACATCAGAGGTTCCCCCATTAAATCAAAAAACCCCTTTCACATTAGAAGGTCTTCATCACATTAACAGCTCCCCCTTATTACAGCCTGTCTGTTCATCAAATTAGAAGTCCATCTTTACACCAGACAGTTCCCCATCACACTAGAGGTCCCCCATCAAACTAGAGGTCCCCCATCACATCAGAGGTCTCCCCATCACATCAGAGGTCCCCCCGTCACATCAGAGGTCTCCCCATCACATCAGAGGTCACCAATCACATCAGAGACCCCCCCTTCACATCAGAGACCCCCCTTCACATCAGAGGTCCCCCCATCACATCAGAGGTCCCCCCATCACATCTGAGGTCTCCCCATCACATCAGAGGTCTCCCCATCACATCAGAGACCCCCCTTCACATCAGGGACCCCCCTTCACATCAGAGGTCCCCCCCATCACATCAGAGATCCCCCCCATCACATCAGAGGTCTCCCCATCACATCAGAGGTCCCCCCATCACATCAGAGGTCCCCCCATGACATCAGAGGTCCCCCATCACATCAGAGACCCCCCTTCACATCAGAGATCCCCCCATCATATCAGAGGTCTCCCCATCACATCAGAGGTCTCCCCATCACATCAGAGGTCCCCCCATCGCATCAGAGGTCCCCCCATGACATCAGAGGTCCCCATCACATCAGAGACCCCCCCTTCACATTAGAGACCCCCCATCACATCAGAGGTCCCCCATCACATCAGAGACCCCCCTTCACATCAGAGACCCCCCCTTCACATGAGAGGCTCCCCCCTTCACATCAGAGGTTTACCTATTACATCAGAGAACCCCCCATCACATCAGAGGTCCCCCCATCACATCAGAGACCCCCCTTCACATCAGAGACCGCCCTTAACATCAGAGGCCCCCATCAGATTTGAGACCCCCCCCTCCCCCTTATATCAGATGTGGTAGACATATAAAAATATATAATTGACTTTTCATGCAAAGAATTTAGATTTATTATTCCGGGAGACGGCCGAAGTCTAGAGAAGAGGGAGCGATAAATGTGTGACTTTTCCATGCTCACTTCTGGTGGCAAAGAGACTTCCAGGCTGAATTGTACTGTGGAGTGTGTCGCCCCCCGGTGTTCACAATGGAGAATTACAAAGACACAATTCCGGAGTCTCACCTCTGCTGCTTCTGATTTCCTGCACCCAGCTGCAGGTCTGATATCTGACTTCATAAGGAGACTACCGGCCATCCTAACTACCGGCCATCCTAAATACCATCCCAACTACCCGCCATCCTAACTACCATCCCAACTACCCGCCATCCTAACTACCGGCCATCCTAAATACCATCCCAACTACCAGCCATCCTAACTACCGGCAATCCTAAATACCATCCCAACTACCCGCCATCCTAACTACCATCCCAACTACCCACCATCCTAACTACCGGCCATCCTAACTACTGGCCATCCTAAATACCATCCCAACTACCCGCCATCCTAACTCCCGGCCATCCTAACTACCCGCTATCCTAACTACTCGCTATCCTAAATACCCGCTATCCTAAATACCATCCCAACTACTCGCCATCCTAACTACCATCCCAACTACCCGCCATCCTAACTACCGGCCATCCTAACTACTGGCCATCCTAAATACCATCCCAACTACCTGCCATCCTAACTCCCGGCCATCCTAACTACCCGCTATCCTAACTACTCGCTATCCTAAATACCCGCTATCCTAAATACCATCCCAACTACCCGCCATCCTAACTACCATCCCAACTACCCGCCATCCTAACTACCGGCCATCCTAACTACTGGCCATCCTAAATACCATCCCAACTACCCGCCATCCTAACTCCCGGCCATCCTAACTACCCGCTATCCTAACTACCCGCTATCCTAAATACCCGCTATCCTAAATACCATCCCACCTACCGGCCATCCTAACTCCCGGCCATCCTAACTACCCGCTATCCTAACTACTCGCTATCCTAAATACCCGCTATCCTAAATACCATCCCACCTACCGGCCATCCTAACTCCCGGCCATCCTAACTACCCGCTATCCTAAATATCCGCTATCCTAAATACCATCCCACCTACCGGCCATCCTAACTCCCGGCCATCCCAACTACCCGCCATCCTAACTACCCGCTATCCTAAATACCATCCCAACTACCGGCCATCCTAACTACCCGCTATCCTAAATACCCGCTATCCTAAATACCATCCAAACTACCCGCCATCCTAACTACTGGCCATCCTAACTACCCGCTATCCTAAATACCACCCCAACTACCGGCCATTCTAACTACCAGCCATCCTAACTACCCACTATCCTAAATACCCACTATCCTAAATACCCGCTTTTCTAAATACCATCCCAACTACCCGCCATCCTAACTACCGGCCATCCAACAGCTGGCAGTCCTAACTACCTGCCATCCTAGCTACCCATCATTCTAACTACTGGCCATCCTAACTACCCGCTGTAGCAAAAACCCACCATCCTAAATACCCACCATCCTAAATACCCACCCGTCTAAATAACCGCTAAGCTAACTTCCCACCATCCTAACTACCCGCCATCCTATTGTAGATGCCCACCATCCTAGATACCCGCCATCCTAAATGCCCCCCATCCTAAAAAGCCGTTACTCACCATCACTGGGAGTGAAAGACAGATACTTAATTGTTTGGATTGCTTCAAATGGGTTGTGTGTTTACTTATAATAATGTGTATTGTACTTCAATGTCAGAGACAGGCTCCTCCCATTATCTGTATATTGTACTTCAATGTCAGAGACAGGCTTCTCCTATTCTCTGTGTATTGAGGTGTGATGTGGATTCTGGTAAGCCTGTCTGTCCCATTTTTATTTGTTAATGAACTCACATATTGTTTCTGTCCAGATGGCTAGATAATTAGTTCAGGTTAATTCTATTTCTGTATACAATTTCATCTGCATATGATAATGTAGTCGGGTAACAAGTTCCAAAGAGTCCATCCATCATGGCAGCTTCCTTGACAAAATTCCACATAGCTTGTAAGTTTGTCTTGGCAGGGCACATGGAGCTCTCATAGCCGATCAGTCTGTGGAAGTCTGGTTTGGGCAGGCCAGACTGGGCTTCTTGGGCACCCTGTGTCCCTAATAGACACATAGGAGGGGCCTAAGGGGCTGAGAGAGTGATTTCCGAACCTCTCTAAGGTAAGCTGTGTTCCACGGGCCCTCCCATCCAAAGTGACTCCCCCTTTTTGGAAGGAGACTAACACAGGAAGGGACCCCAAACGGGTTGACTTTGAAGTTTGTCTGTAGTTCCAGCCCCCCAATGTCTGTACCCACACAGTACCCCAAAAAAATTGTCCCAAACTGAGCATTACTCACCCAGCCAACCTCTGCCTCTCTCGTAGAACATACCCACTGCGGGGGAAAAGCGTGGACTGGCCCTTCTCCCTGGAGTCCTTTCAGCCGCTGGAGAGAAGACAGGGTGGCTGGGCTCACTTCCTCAGGCTGTTGGGAATCTGGGCTGACTGCCCAGCATACTTGGGATATAGAGGTGAAGACCGCAGTCCCATCCACTACCACAGGAACTCCATCTTTTGTACATTGAGGACAGAGGCCACCTGTACTCTGCCCTCTTGCCAGCTCTTCTGCTGGGTTGGTGTCATCATTCTGGGGCACCGTCTGCTGCTGGGAAGGGGAGTCGGCTGCTCCATCTTCCTTACCCTCATCTGGCGGTTGGGACATCGTTCTTTGAATGTTGTATGTATGTATTACAAAAGTTCTATATAAGTCCTGTGTATTGTGTATGTCTCATGTATGTTCTGTGTACATTCTTTATATGTTCAGATTTTGTCTCCAAATGCGGAAAGGTTTCTTCACAGTAAAAGCTGTGAAAACGTGGAATAGACTCCCTCCAGAGGTGGTTCTGGCCAGCTCACCAGATTGCATTAAAAAAAGTTTTGTCCTGGATTCTTTCCTGGGTGTACATAATATAAATGGGTACTAAAATTTATAGGTAAAGGTGATCCAGGGAATATCTGATTGCCTCTCGGGGGATCAGGAAGGAATTTTTTTCCCCTGCTGTAGTAAATTGGATCATACTTTGCGGGGGGGGGGGGGGGGGTTCACCTTCCTCTGGATCAACTGCAGGTATAGGATTGTGTATATGGGATTGTATGGTTGGGGAGGGTATAGGATTGTGTATATGGGATTGTATGGTTGGGGAGGGTATAGGGTTGTGTATATGGGATTGTATGGTTGGGGCGGGTATAGGATTGTGTATATGGGATTGTATGGTTGGGGAGGGTATAGGATTGTGTATATGGGATTGTATGGTTGGGGGAGGGTATAGGATTGTGTATATGGGATTTTATGGTTGGGGAGTTTATAGGATTGCATATATGGGATTGTATGGTTGGGGGTGGGTATAGGATTGTGTATATGGGATTGTATGGTTGGGGCGGGTATATAATTGTGTATATGGGATTGTATGGTTGGGGAGGGTATAGGATTGCGTATATGGGATTGTATGGTTGGGGAGGGTATAGGATTGCGTATATGGGATTGTATGGTTGGGGTGGTTATAGGATTGTGTATATGGGATTGTAAGGTTGGGGATGGTATAGGATTGTGTATATGGGATTGTATGGTTGGGGTGGGTATAGGATTGTGTATATGGGATTGTATGGTTGGGGAGGGTATAGGATTGCATATATGGGATTGTATGGTTGGGGTGGTTATAGGATTGTGTATATGGGATTGTAAGGTTGGGGATGGTATAGGATTGTGTATATGGGATTGTATGGTTGGGGTGGGTATAGGATTGTGTATATGGGATTGTATGGTTGGGGAGGGTATAGGGTTGTGTATATGGGATTGTATGGTTGGGGCGGGTATAGGATTGTGTATATGGGATTGTATGGTTGGGGAGGGTATAGGATTGCATATATGGGATTGTATGGTTGGGGTGGTTATAGGATTGTGTATATGGGATTGTAAGGTTGGGGATGGTATAGGATTGTGAATATGGGATTGTATGGTTGGGGAGGGTATAGGATTGTGTATATGGGATTGTATGGTTGGGGAGGGTATAGGGTTGTGTATATGGGATTGTATGGTTGGGGCGGGTATAGGATTGTGTATATGGGATTGTATGGTTGGGGAGGGTATAGGATTGTGTATATGGGATTGTATGGTTGGGGGAGGGTATAGGATTGTGTATATGGGATTTTATGGTTGGGGAGTTTATAGGATTGCATATATGGGATTGTATGGTTGGGGGTGGGTATAGGATTGTGTATATGGGATTGTATGGTTGGGGCGGGTATATAATTGTGTATATGGGATTGTATGGTTGGGGAGGGTATAGGATTGCGTATATGGGATTGTATGGTTGGGGAGGGTATAGGATTGCGTATATGGGATTGTATGGTTGGGGTGGTTATAGGATTGTGTATATGGGATTGTAAGGTTGGGGATGGTATAGGATTGTGTATATGGGATTGTATGGTTGGGGTGGGTATAGGATTGTGTATATGGGATTGTATGGTTGGGGAGGGTATAGGATTGCATATATGGGATTGTATGGTTGGGGTGGTTATAGGATTGTGTATATGGGATTGTAAGGTTGGGGATGGTATAGGATTGTGTATATGGGATTGTATGGTTGGGGTGGGTATAGGATTGTGTATATGGGATTGTATGGTTGGGGAGGGTAAAGGATTGTGTATATGGGATTGTATGGTGGGGGTGGGTATAGGATTGTGTATATGGGATTGTATGGTTGGGGAGGGTATAGGATTGTGTATATGGGATTGTATGGTTGGGGTGGGTATAGGATTGTGTATATGGGATTGTATGATTGGGGTGGGTATAGGATTGTGTATATGGGATTGTATGGTGGGGGCGGGTATAGGATTGTGTATATGGGATTGTATGGTTGGGGTGGGTATAGGATTGTGTATATGGGATTGTATGGTTGGGGTGGGTATAGGATTGTGTATATGGGATTGTATGGTTGGGGTGGGTATAGGATTGTGTATATAGGATTGTATGCTTGGGGCGGGTATAGGATTGTGTATATGGGATTGTATGGTTGGGGCGGGTATAGGATTGTGTATATGGGATTGTATGGTTGGGGCGGGTATAGGATTGTGTATATGGGATTGTATGGTTGGGGCGGTTATAGGATTGCGTATATGGGATTGTATGGTTGGGGCGGGTATATAATTGTGTATATGGGATTGTATGGTGGGGGTGGGTATAGGATTGTGTATATGGGATTGTATGGTTGGGGCGGTTATAGGATTGTGTATATGGGATTGTATGGTTGGGGCGGTTATAGGATTGCATATATGGGATTGTATGGTTGGGGCGGGTATATAATTGTGTATATGGGATTGTATGGTGGGGTGGGTATAGGATTGTGTATATGGGATTGTATGGTTGGGGATGGTATAGGATTGTGTATATGGGATTGTATGGTTGGGGTGGGTATAGGATTGTGTATATGGGATTGTATGGTTGGGGTGGGTATAGGATTGTGTATATGGGATTGTATGGTTGGGGTGGGTATAGGATTGTGTATATGGGATTGTATGGTTGGGGAGGGTATAGGATTGTGTATATGGGATTGTATGGTTGGGGCGGGTATAGGATTGTGTATATGGGATTGTATGGTTGGGGTGGGTATAGGATTGTGTATATAGGATTGTATGGTTGGGGAGGGTATAGGATTGTGTATATGGGATTGTATGGTTGGGGAGGGTATAGGATTGTGTATATGGGATTGTATGGTTGGGGCGGTTATAGGATTGTGTATATGGGATTGTATGGTTGGGGCGGGTATATAATTGTGTATATGGGATTGTATGGTGGGGGTGGGTATAGGATTGTGTATATGGGATTGTATGGTTGGGGTGGGTATAGGATTGTGTATATGGGATTGTATGGTTGGGGAGGGTATAGGATTGTGTATATGAGATTGTATGGTTGGGGCGGGTATATAATTGTGTATATGGGATTGTATGGTGGGGGTGGGTATAGGATTGTGTATATGGGATTGTATGGCTGGGGAGGGTATAGGATTGTGTATATGGGATTGTATGGTTGGGGCGGTTATAGGATTGCATATATGGGATTGTATGGTTGGGGCGGGTATATAATTGTGTATATGGGATTGTATGGTGGGGGTGGGTATAGGATTGTGTATATGAGATTGTATGGTTGGGGAGGGTATAGGATTGTGTATATGGGATTGTATGGTGGGGGTGGGTATAGGATTGTGTATATGGGATTGTATGGTTAGGGCGGTTATAGGATTGCGTATATGGGATTGTATGGTTGGGGCGGGTATATAATTGTGTATATGGGATTGTATGGTGGGGGTGGGTATAGGATTGTGTATATGGGATTGTATGGTTGGGGAGGGTATAGGATTGTGTATAGGGGATTGTATGGTTGGGGTGGGTATAGGATTGTGTATATGGGATTGTATGTTTGGGGAGGGTATAGGATTGTGTATATGGGATTGTATGGTTGGGGCGGGTATAGGATTGTGTATATGGGATTGTATGGTTGGGGTGGGTATAGGATTGTGTATATGGGATTGTATGGTTGGGGTGGGTATAGGATTGTGTATATGGGATTGTATGGTTGGGGCGGGTATAGGATTGTGTATATGGGATTGTATGGTTGGGGTGGGTATAGGATTGTGTATATGGGATTGTATGGTTGGGGCGGTTATAGGATTGCGTATATGGGATTGTATGGTTGGGGCGGGTATATAATTGTGTATATGGGATTGTATGGTGGGGGTGGGTATAGGATTGTGTATATGGGATTGTATGGTTAGGGATGGTATAGGATTGTGTATATGGGATTGTATGGTTGGGGTGGGTATAGGATTGTGTATATGGGATTGTATGGTTGGGGTGGGTATATAATTGTGTATATGGGATTGTATGGTTGGGTATAGGATTGTGTATATGGGATTGTATGGTTGGGGTGGGTATAGGATTGTGTATATGGGATTGTATGGTTGGGGTGGGTATAGGATTGTGTATATGGGATTGTATGGTTGGGGCGGGTATAGGATTGTGTATATGGGATTGTATGGTTGGGGCGGGTATAGGATTGTGTATATGGGATTGTATGGTTGGGGCGGGTATAGGATTGTGTATATGGGAGTGTATGGTTGGGGTGGGTATAGGATTGCGTATATGGGATTGTATGGTTGGGGCGGGTATATAATTGTGTATATGGGATTGTATGGTTGGGGTGGGTATAGGATTGTGTATATGGGATTGTATGGTTGGGGAGGGTATAGGATTGTGTATATGGGATTGTATGGTTGGGGCGGGTATATAATTGTGTATATGGGATTGTATGGTGGGGGTGGGTATAGGATTGTGTATATGGGATTGTATGGTTGGGGAGGGTATAGGATTGTGTATAGGGGATTGTATGGTTGGGGTCGGTATAGGATTGTGTACATGGGATATTATGGTTGGGGCGGGTATAGGATTGTGTATATGGGATTGTATGGTTGGGGCGGGTATAGGATTGTGTATATGGGAGTGTATGGTTGGGGAGGGTATAGGATTGTGTATATGGGATTGTATGGTTGGGGTGGGTATAGGATTGTGTATATGGGATTGTATGGTTGGGGCGGGTATAGGATTGTGTATATGGGATTGTATGGTTGGGGCGGTTATAGGATTGTGTATATGGGATTGTATGGTTGGGGCGGATATAGGATTGTGTATATGGTATTGTATGGTTTGGGCGGGTATAGGATTGTGTATATGGGATTGTATGGTTGGGGCGGTTATAGGATTGTGCATATGGGATTGTATGGTTGGGGCGGGTATAGGATTGTGTATATGGGATTGTATGGTTGGGGCGGTTATAGGATTGTGCATATGGGATTGTATGGTTGGGGCGGGTATATAATTGTGTATATGGGATTGTATGGTGGGGGTGGGTATAGGATTGTGTATATGGGATTGTATGGTTGGGGCGGTTATAGGATTGTGTATATGGGATTGTATGGCTGGGGTGGGTATAGGATTGTGTATATGGGATTGTATGGTTGGGGCGGGTATATAATTGTGTATATGGGATTGTATGGTGGGGGTGGGTATAGGATTGTGTATATGGGATTTTATGGTTGGGGATGGTATATGGGATTGTATGGTTGGGGAGGGTATAGGAGTGTGTATATGGGATTGTATGGTTGGGGAGGATATAGGGTTGTGTATATGGGATTGTATGGCTGGGGTGGGTATAGGATTGTGTATATGGGATTGTATGGTTGGGGAGAGTATAGGATTGTGAATATTGGATTGTATGGTTGGGGAGGGTATAGGATTGTGTATATAGGATTGTATGGTTGGGGTGGGTATAGGATTGTGTATATAGGATTGTATGGTTGGGGAGGGTATAGGATTGTGTATATGGGATTGTATGGTTGGGGCGGGTATAGGATTGTGTATATGGGATTGTATGGTTGGGGCGGTTATAGGATTGTGCATATGGGATTGTATGGTTGGGGAGGGTATAGGATTGTGTATATAGGATTGTATGGTTGGGGTGGGTATAGGATTGTGTATATAGGATTGTATGGTTGGGGAGGGTATAGGATTGTGTATATGGGATTGTATGGTTGGGGCGGGTATAGGATTGTGTATATGGGATTGTATGGTTGGGGCGGTTATAGGATTGTGCATATGGGATTGTATGGTTGGGGTGGGTATAGGATTGTGTATATGGGATTGTATGGTTGGGGAGGGTATATGATTGTGTATATGGGATTGTATGGTTGGGGAGGGTATAGGATTGTGTATATGGGATTGTATGGTTGGGGAGGGTATAGGATTGTGTATATGGGATTGTATGGTTGGGGAGGGTATAGGATTGTGTATATGGGATTGTATGGTTGGGGAGGGTATAGGATTGTGTATATGGGATTGTATGGTTGGGGTGGGTATAGGATTGTGTATATGGGATTGTATGGTTGGGGAGGGTATAGGATTGTGTATATGGGATTGTATGGTTGGGGAGGGTATAGGATTGTGTATATAGGATTGTATGGTTGGGGAGGGTATAGGATTGTGTATATGGGATTGTATGGTTGGGGTGGGTATAGGATTGTGTATATGGGATTGTATGGTTGGGGAGGGTATAGGATTGTGTATATGGGATTGTATGGTTGGGGAGGGTATAGGATTGTGTATATAGGATTGTATGGTTGGGGTGGGTATAGGATTGTGTATATGGGATTGTATGGTTGAGGTGGGTATAGGGTTGTGTATATGGGATTGTATGGTTGGGGAGGGTATAGGATTGTGTATATGGGATTGTATGGTTGGGGTGGGTATAGGATTGTGTATATGGGATTGTATGGTTGGGGAGGGTATAGGATTGTGTATATAGGATTGTATGGTTGGGGTGGGTATAGGATTGTGTATATAGGATTGTATGGTTGGGGTGGGTATAGGATTGTGTATATGGGATTGTATGGTTGGGGTGGGTATATAATTGTGTATATGGGATTGTATGGTTGGGGTGGGTATAGGATTGTGTATATGGGATTGTATAGTTGGGGAGGGTATAGGATTGTGTATATGGGATTGTATGGTTGGGGAGGGTATAGGATTGTGTATATGGGATTGTATGGTTGGGGAGGGTATAGGATTGTGTATATGGGATTGCATGGTTGGGGTGGGTATAGGATTGTGTATATGGGATTGTATGGTTGGGGAGGGTATAGGATTGTGTATATGGGATTGTATGGTTGGGGTGGGTATAGGATTGTGTATATGGGATTGTATGGTTGGGGCGGGTATAGGATTGTGTATATGGGATTGTATGGTTGGGGAGGGTATAGGATTGTGTATATGGGATTGTATGGTTGGGGAGGGTATAGGATTGTGTATATGGGATTGTATGGTTGGGGTGGGTATAGGATTGTGTATATGGGATTGTATGGTTGGGGAGGGTATAGGATTGTGTATATGGGATTGTATGGTTGGGGAGGGTATAGGATTGTGTATATAGGATTGTATGGTTGGGGAGGGTATAGGATTGTGTATATAGGATTGTATGGTTGGGGAGGGTATAGGATTGTGTATATGGGATTGTATGGTTGGGGTGGGTATAGGATTGTGTATACGGGATTGTATGGTTGGGGAGGGTATAGGATTGTGTATATAGGATTGTATGGTTGGGGTGGGTATAGGATTGTGTATATAGGATTGTATGGTTGGGGTGGGTATAGGATTGTGTATATGGGATTGTATGGTTGGGGGGGGTATATAATTGTGTATATGGGATTGTATGGTTGGGGTGGGTATAGGATTGTGTATATGGGATTGTATAGTTGGGGAGGGTATAGGATTGTGTATATAGGATTGTATGGTTGGGGTGGGTATAGGATTGTGTATATGGGATTGTATGGTTGGGGAGGGTATAGGATTGTGTCTATGGGATTGTATGGTTGGGGAGGGTATAGGATTGTGTATATGGGATTGTATGGTTGGGGAGGGTATAGGATTGTGTATATGGGATTGTATGGTTGGGGAGGGTATAGGATTGTGTATATGGGAGTGTATGGTTGGGGTGGGTATAGGATTGTGTATATGGGATTGTATGGTTGGGGAGGGTATAGGATTGTGTATATATGGTATATACAGTTCCTTGCGAAAGTATTCGGCCCCCTTGAACTTTGCGACCTTTTGCCACATTTCAGGTTTCAAACATAAAGATAGAAAACTGTAATTTTTTGTGAAGAATCAACAACAAGTGGGACACAATCATGAAGTGGAACGAAATTTATTGGATATTTCAAACTTTGTTAACAAATAAAAAACTGAAAAATTGGGCGTGCAAAATTATTCAGCCCCTTTACTTTCAGTGCAGCAAACTCTCTCCAGAAGTTCAGTGAGGATCTCTGAATGATCCAATGTTGACCTAAATGACTAATGATGACAAATAGAATCCACCTGTGTGTAATCAAGTCTCTGTATAAATGCACCTGCACTGTGATAGTCTCAGAGGTCCGTTTAAAGGGCAGAGAGCATCATGAAGAACAAGGAACACACCAGGCAGGTCTGAGATACTGTTGTGGAGAAGTTTAAAGCCGGATTTGGATACAAAAAGATTTCCCAAGCTTTAAACATCCCAAGGAGCTCTGTGCAAGCGATAATATTGAAATGGAAGGAGTATCAGACCACTGCAAATCTACGAAGACCTGGCCGTCCCTCTAAACTTTCAGCTCATACAAGGAGAAGACTGATCAGAGATGCAGCCAAGAGACCCATGATCACTCTGGATGAACTGCAGAGATCTACAGCTGAGGTGGGAGACTCTGTCCATAGGACAGCAATCAGTCGTATACTGCACAAATCTGCCCTTTATGGAAGAGTGGCAAGAAGAAAGCCATTTCTTAAAGATATCCATAAAAAGTGTCGTTTAAAGTTTCCCACAAGCCACCTGGGAGACACCAAACATGTGGAAGAAGGGGCTCTGCTCAGATGAAACCAAAATCAAACTTTTTGGCAACAATGTAAAACGTTATGTTTGGTGTAAAAGCAACACAGCTCATCACCCTGAACACACCATCCCCACTGTGAAATATGGTGGTGGCAGCATCATGGTTTGGGCCTGCTTTTCTTCAGCAGGGACAGGGGAGATGGTTAAAATTGATGGGAAGATGGATGGAGCCAAATACAGGACCATTCTGGAAGAAAACCTGATGGAGTCTGCAAAAGACCTGAGACTGGGACAGAGATTTGTCTTCCAACAAGACAATGATCCAAAACATAAAGCAAAATCTACAATGGAATGGTTCACAAATAAACATATCCAGGTGTTAGAATGGCCAAGTCAAAGTCCAGACCTGAATCCAATCGAGAATCTGTGGAAAGAACTGAAAACTGCTGTTCACAAACGCTCTCCATCCAATCTCACTGAGCTCGAGCTGTTTTGCAAGGAGGAATGGGCATAAATTTCAGTCTCTCGATGTGCAAAACTGATAGAGACATACCCCAAGCCACTTACAGCTGTAATCGCAGCAAAAGGTGGCGCTACAAAGTATTAACTTAAGGGGGCTGAATAATTTTGCATGCACAATTTTTCCGTTTTCTATTTGTTAAAAAAGTTTGAAATATCCAATAAATTTCATTCCACTTCATGATTGTGTCCCACTTGTTGTTGATTCTTCACAAAAAATGACAGTTTTATATCTTTATGTTTGAAGCCTGAAATGTGGCAAAGGGTCAAAAAGTTAAAGGGGGCCGAATACTTTCGCAAGGCACTGTATATATGTTCTATGTATGTTCTATGTATGTTCTATAAATGTTCTGTGTATGTTCTATAAATGTTCTGTGTCTGTTCTATGTATGTTCTATGTATGTTCTATGTATGTTCTGTGTATGTTCTATGTATGTTCTATGTATGTTCTATGTATGTTCTATGTATGTTCTGTGTATGTTCTATGTATGTTCTATGTATGTTCTATGTATGTTCTATGTATGTTCTGTGTATGTTCTGCGTATGTTCTATGTATGTTCTGTGTATGTTCTATAAATGTTCTGTGTATGTTCTATAAATGTTCTGTGTATGTTCTATGTATGTTCTATGTATGTTCTATGTATGTTCTGTGTATGTTCTATGTATGTTCTATGTATGTTCTGTGTATGTTCTATGTATGTTCTGTGTATGTTCTGTGTATGTTCTATGTATGTTCTATGTATGTACGCTGTATTTTGATTTTTTTTTTTATGTTATTCAAATGCTGAGATGAGAATTTTCATTTGTAGCGGATGGTTATCCTTGCGGCGGATGTGGCGATGTCTGTGGGACGCATTAACACAGCATTTGTCTATAAGTAGAAGTGACGCTGCCATTTCTCCTGGCTATGTCTGCTTGTTGGATCGGCAAATGACCTTTTCACAGGCCATAGTGGGAGGGGTCGGCACAACATACTGAAGACTGGAGGATGTCAGGAGACAGCTGGGCCATCACCAAGATTTCCCCTCACTCTTCAGCCTTATCATTGAATGTTTCTGTATTTTGTGTCCACTATCAGTTACCTGCTTATATCTGTCATATGTCCTGTGATATTCAGATAACGTCTGCTTCAATTCTTTGGTAAAGATCTTAGAGCTAAACTAAACTCTAGTCCTTAACCTGATCAGGACCCAAACCCTAACCCCAGTTCTAATCCAGAGTCTAGATCATAACCTAAACATAACCTAAATCTTAGTTCTAATCCAAAGTTTAGCCCTAAACCCAATTATAACCCAAACACTAAACATAGTTCTCATCCATAGCCTAGTCCTATTGGTAATCATAACCAAAACCCTAACCCTAACCCTAGTTTAAATAAAAAATCTAGTCCTACCTCAATCATAACCCAAGTCCTTACCCTAATTCCAATCCAAAATCTAGTCCCAGCCCTAATTAAATCCCACATCATTACCCTAGTTCTAATCCGAAGTCTTGTCCTAACTCTAATCATAACCAAAACCCTAACCTTAGTTCTGATTCAAAGAGTAGTCCTAACCCTAATCATACTACAAACCATAGATCTAATCCAAAGTCTTGCCCTAACCCCAGTCATACCCAATACCCTAACCCTAGATCTAATCCAAAGTCTTGCCCTAACCCCAGTCATACCCCATACCCTAACCCTAGATCTAATCCAAAGTCTTGCCCTAACCCCAGTCATACCCCATACCCTAACCCTAGATCTAATCCAAAGTCTTGCCCTAACTCCAGTCATACCCCATACCCTAACCCTAGATCTAATCCAAAGTCTTGCCCTAACCCCAGTCATACCCCATACCCTAACCCTAGATCTAATCCAAAGTCTTGCCCTACCCCAATCATACCCCAAACCTTAAGCTTGCACAGTGCTTTCCTCAAGTTCAGAACCTGTCTCCTTTTTATTGCAAAAGTTAAATATAAGTAGCACCACTCAAAATATGTGAACAAACAAAAGAGTCCATAAAATAGTGGTAATCAATTATTGTAAGTCCAATAATTCTCAATATGTAGTGAATCAAAAAGTAAATGTAGTAGAAGCAGCCATCCACTACAACAGATAAACTTCATGATGTCCAAGTACTCAGAAAGCCAACCACTGAATTCAACACTCGCCTGAACAACAGGCTGTCATAATGAGAGCAAGACCGCCTTGTGTTTGTAATAGATTAAATAGGAGGCATTTCTATTGATTATCATAAAATAATGGTCCCAGATAAGACAGACCAAAACGTTATCCCAATATTAAATCCTAACACTCAGCCAAGTCTAACCTTAACCCTAACCCTAGTTCTAATCCAAAATTGAGACCTAACCCCAAATTATAACCCTAACCCTAGTTCTAATCCAAAGTCTAGCCCTAACCATAATAAAAACACAAACCCTAAACCTAGATCTAATCCAAAATCTAGTCCTTACCCTAATCATATCCCAAACCCTAACCCTAGTTCTCATCTAAAATCTTGTCCTAACCCCAAGTCCTAGCCCGAGTTCTAATCTAAAGTTTAGTCCCAACCCCAATCATAAACCAAACCTTAACTCTAATTCTGATCCAAAATCAAACATTCAATCTAATTATACCACAAACCCTAGTTCTATTCCAAAGTCTAACCCTAGGTCTAGTCCAAAGTTTATTTTTCTTACCTGAATCATAACCCTAACCCTAGTTCTTAAAGCCAATCATAAACCAAGCCCTAACCCTAGTTCTAATCCGAAGTCTAGCCCTAACCCTAATAATACCAGAGACCATAGTTTTAATCCAAAATCTAATCCTAACTGGAAACATACCACAAACCATAGCTCTAATCCGAAATTCTACTCCTAACCACAATAAAAACCCAAACCCTAACCCTAGTTCTAATCCAAAATCTAGTCCAAATGCTAATCATAACCCACATCCTAACCCTAGTTCTAATCCAAAGTCTAACCCTAACCCTTATCATAACTCTAACCCTAACCCTAGTTCTAATCCAAAATCTAAAGTACCGCACAAAAGTAAGTACACTCCTCACATCTTTGTAAATATTTTATTCTATCTTTTCATGTGACAACACTGAAGAAATGAGACTTTGCTACAATGTAAAGTAGTGAGTGTACAGCTTGTATAACAGTGTAAATTTGCTGTCCCCTCAAAATAACTCAACACACAGCCATTAATGTCTAAACCTCTGGCAACAAAAGTCAGTACACCCCTAAGTCAAAATGTTCAAATTGGGCCCAAAGTGTCAATATTTTGTGTGGCCACCATTATTTTCCAGCACTGCCTTAACCCTCTTGGGCATGGAGTTCACCAGAGCTTCACAGGTTGCCACTGGAGTCCTCTTCCCCTCCTCCATGATGACATCACAGAGCTGGTGGATGTTAGAGACCTTGCGCTCCTCCACCTTCTGTTTGAGGATCCCCCACAGATGCTCAATAGGGTTTAGGTCTGGAGACATACTTGGCCAGTCCATCACCTTTACCCTCAGCTTCTTTAGCAAGGCAGTGGTCATCTTGGAGGTGTTTGGGGTCGTTATGTTGGAATACTGCCCTGCCCCTCAGTCTCTGAAGGGAGGGGATCATGCTCTGCTTCAGTATGTCACAGTACATGTTGGCATTCATGGTTCCCTCAATGATCTGTAGCTCCCCAGTGCCGGCAGCACTCATGCAGCCCCAGACCATGACACTCCCACCACCATGGATGACTGTAGGAAGACACACTTGTCTTTGTACTCCTCACCTGGTTGCCCCCACACATGCCTCACACCATCTGACACCAAATAAATTTATCTTGGTCTCATCAGAGCACAGGAGATGGTTCTAGTAATCCATGTCCTTAGTCTGCTTGTCTTCAGCAAACTGTTTGCAGGCTTTCTTGTCCATCATCTTTAGAAGAAGCTTCCTTCTGGCATGACAGCCATGCAGACCAATTTGATGCAGTGTGCGGCGTATGGTCTGAGCACTGACAGGCTGACTCCCCCACCCCTTCAACCTCTGCAGCAATGCTGGCAGCACTCATACGTCTATTTCCCAAAGACAACCTCTGGATATGACGCTGAGCACGGCACTCAACTTCTTTAGTGGACCATGGTGAGGCCTGTTCTGAGTGGAACCTGTCCTCTTAAACCACTGTATGGTCTTGGCCACCGTGCTGCAGCTCAGTTTCAGGGTCTTGGCAATCTTTTTATAGCCTAGGCCATCTTAATGTAGAGCAACAATTCTTTTTTTCAGATCCTCAGAGAGATCTTTGCCATGAGGTGCCATGTTGAACTTCCAGTGACCAGTATGAGAGAGTGAGAGCGATAACACCAAATGTAACACACCTGCCCCCCATTCACACCTGAGACTTTGTAACACTAACGAGTCACATGACACCGGGGAGGGAAAATGGCTAATCGGGGCCAATTTGGACATTGTCACTTAGGGGTGTACTCACTTTTGTTGCCAGCGGTTTAGACATTAATGGCTGTGTGTTGAGGTATTTTGAGGGGACAGTAAATTTACACTGTTATACAAGCTGTACACTCACTACTTTACATTGTAGCAAAGTGTAATTTCTTCAGTGTTGTCACATGGAAAGATAGAATAAAATATTTACAAAAATGTGAGGGGTGTATTTACTTTTGTGAGATACTGTAGTCCTAACTAGTGATGGACGAACATCTGCCGGGACGGTTTGCGAACGCAATCGGTGAACTCGCTCAAATGTTAGCGAACCTCAGGCTCGCGGTGGACCCCATTCATTTTAATGGCAGGCGATCATGAAAAACCTCCAGGTCATATTTGCAGCAACAAAATACTTACTAGCTGTGCACACATAGTCCCACAACATGGACACTGACATACCAGAAGTATTGCTATTGGAAAAGTTTGGTTTTTTTTCAGCAAAAATTTTATATTTTTTTCTAAATTAGCCAGAACTGACAGCAGCCGGTAAATACATTGTCAAATACTTACAGGGTCCATTCGCACGTCTGTAAAATGGGTCCGCATCCGTCCCATAATTTAGCGGAATGTTTACAGACCCATTGATTTTCAATTCCAGTCTGAAAAATTAGGCATTCACAGGATACAGAAGTAAGTGTCGCCTATTACAGGCCCCACAAATTAGCCCACAGGCGTTCACCTGACAGCAAAGAACTTTGTATTCTGTGGCTGGAGGTACATTAGGCATACACAGGATACAGAAGTAAGTGTCGGCCAGTACAGGCCCCAAAAATTAGCCAACAGGCATTCACCTGACAGCAAAGAACTTTGTATTCTGTGGCTGGAGGCTGCTGTGTGGAGCAGGGACAGAGAGTTAGTGGCACAAATCGCTAGCTAATAGGTCCACAAAAGTCTTTTGTCAGTGTAGGGAGAGGTTGCTGTGTGGAGCAGGGACAGACCTGCTCCACACAGATCTGTCCCTGACCTGTAACCCGTGGCCCCCGTGTAGATTTGGTTTTACCGCCATGGATTGCATGCAGGCCTGCCTCTTCTTCCCCTCCTCCTACTCCATTCTCCCTCTCCTCCTCAGCTGACTAATCCTCTTCCGCTGCTACCGTCTCTTCCGCTGCGCTGCCCAAGATCCCCAGAACCTCTTCCACATGCCAGGTGAGACGTTGTCATGCTGTGCTGCGTCAGTTGTGCCTGGAAGCCAAGAGCCACACTGGTCCTGCACTTCTTTCAGCTTTGCGTTCACAGGCAGATCAGTGGCTGACACCGCTGAATTTGACAGTTGGTAAAGTGGTGTGCGACAACGGTGCCAATCTGCTGAGCGCGCTGAAACAGAGCAAAATAACACACGTGCCATGAATGGCACACGTCCTGAACTTGGTCGTGCAGCGATTCGTTGTCAAAGCTATTCAGTCGAAAGGATTGCATGAGGACTCGAGGGCATACAATGCGATTAGAGGAGAAGCGTTTTAACCTCAGGCAACGCAGGAGGTTCTTTACTGTTAGGGCTACAAGATTGTGGAATTCTCTACCACAAGAAGTGGTTTCTGTGGGAAGTATGGTGGCTTTCAAAAGACTCTTAGACTTCACATCTCAAGGATCAGAACATTCAGGGGTATGAGAGATGATTACGGCCACACACACCTACACAGGTTGAACTGGATGGACTATTGTCTTTATTCAACCTCAACTACTATGTAACTATATGTAAATACCCTGGGGTCCAGGACGTCTTGCGGTAGGCCAGGAAAATCTCAGCCCATTTCAGAAAATCTTACACAGCCTTGGCTCGCCTTGCTGACATTCAGCTGCGACACAACCTGCCCGTCAGGATTCTTATTTGCGACACGATGGAACTCAACCTTGTATATATAGGTTGAGTTGATATGATAGGTAGGGTTGAGCGAACACGGACTGTATTATTCGTGTTCGTACCGAATAATTGGATTTTTGTTACCCGAACACGGACCCGAAAACTTTACTGTATATTCGGGTAAAAATCCGTGTTCGGTCATTTTATTTCCGGGTTTTGTATGCATTGGCGCGCTTTTCATGGCGGGCTTTCAACAGCCAATCAACAAGCGTTTAACTGGTGTGCCTTAAGCCATCCCAGCCATGCCTACAAATGTATTAGTAGCTGTGATTGGCCATCTGAAGCATGTGACCAAGTCTTTATAAGTTTGAGCCAGCGCCGCTGCGTCATTATGCTGTAGTTCAGGGACAGAGCACACATCTTACGTGCTGGCTGCTGATTAGGGAAAGACAGGCAAAAATCATTTGTGTCCGGATAGAATTGAGGGACAGGTCAGAGTGTTTTAGGCAGGGCGAGTTGTAGGGCATTTTTGGGCGAGGCTGCTGATTTTTAGGGTCAGTGTTCTACAATCGATATTGCTGTGTGGGGGGGGGGTTTGCAGTGACCGATCTACGATCTTATCAATCCTTTTAGGGAGAGGCTGGAGATAGGAAGGTGTCAGTGGTCCACATCGATTTTGCTGTGTGTGGGGTGCAGTGAACACAATCTTTTTTGCCCACTGAGGAGGAGGGAGAAAAGTCTTTTTCTATCAGTCACTGTTTGCAGCGTTTTTCCTTCAGTGCTGTGCTGTGCTGACTCTGATCATACACTGCTGTGTTCACATGTGCTATTATTGAGTGGTTTCAAAAATTATACACTTTTTTTCTATTCCACTATTCAATATACACCCTTGGGTTAAAAAAATTAAATTGTGGCATAGTCTGTACTAATCTAGTTAAAAATTACAAACTTAAAAGGGGAATTTTTTTTTTCCCTCCATAGCCTGCAGCAGAGCTGAATGATATAAGACACTGCTGTTCACATGTGCTATTGATAAATCCCACCAATTTTATATCATATTTTCTATTCCGCTATTTAATCTACACCTTTGGGTATAAACAATTAAATTGCGGGATAGTCTGTGTTGGTACGTGTGAGATACACCTTTCCAATTTTTGGGGTGCATCTCATACTTCTAAGGATTTGAGGGTGCTGCCTGTTCCGAACTCCTCCTACTCCTCATCCTGCCTTTGGGGGTACAAAAAATAGTAATTGGGGCCTAGTCTGGTTCTGTACGTGTGAGATACATACACCTTTTTTTTGATAATATTTTCTATTCCGCTATTTAATCTACACCTTTGGGTAAAAACAATTAAATTGCGGGATAGTCTGTGTTGGTACGTGTGAGATACACCTTTCCAATTTTTGGGGTGCATCTCATACTTCTGAAGATTTGAGGGTGCTGCCTGTTCCGAACTCCTCCTACTCCTCATCCTGCCTTTGGGGGTACAAAAAATAGTAATTGGGGCCTAGTGTGGTTGTGTACGTGTGAGATACATACACCTTTTTTTTGATAATATTTTCTATTCCGCTATTCAATAAAAACCTTTGGGTATAAACAATTATAAAATTGCGGGATAGTCTGTGTTGGTACGTGTGAGATACACCTTTCCAATTTTTGGGGTGCATCTCATACTTCCGAGGATTTGAGGGTGCTGCCTGTTCTGAACTCCTCCTACTCCTCATCCTGCCTTTGGGGGTACAAAAAATAGTAATTGAGGACTAGTCTGGTTCTGTACGTGTGAGATACATACACTTTTTTTTTTGATAATATTTTCTATTCCCCAATTTAATCTACACCTTTGGGTAAAAACAATTAAATTGCGGGATAGTCTGTGTCGGTACGTGTGAGATACATACACCTTTTGATGTCATAGTTTCTATTCCGCTATTTAATCAAAACCTTTGGGTATAAACAATTAAATTGCGGGATAGTCTGTGTCGGTACGTGTGAGATACACCTTTCTAATTTTTGGGGCGCATCTCATACTGCCGAGGATTTGAGGGTGCTTCAGTCTGCCTCTTGCCTGTTCCGAACTCCTCCTACTCCTCATCCTGCCTTTAGGGTACAAAAAATTATAATCGGGGCCTAGTCTGTGTTTGTACGTGTGAGATACACCGTTTTGTAAAATTTGTCCTATTCCGCTATTCAATATACACCCTGTTTGAGTGTAAAAAGTTAAATTGCGGGATAGTCTGTACCGGTACATGTGAGATACACCTTTTTAAATTTGTTTGGCGCATCTCCTTCTACCGCCGAGGATTGCAGGGCGCTTCAGTTTGCCTCCTGTTCCCAATTCCTCCTACACCTCTTCCTCATCCTGCCTTTAGGGTACAAAAAATTGTAATCGGGGCCTAGTCTGTGTTTGTACGTGTGAGATACACCGTATTATAAAATTTTTCCTATTCCGCTATTCAATATACACCCTTTTGGAGTGTAAAAAATTAAATTACGGCATAGTCTGTATCGGTACGTGTGAGATACACCTTTTAGATTTGTTTGGCGCATCTCCTTCCACCGCCAAGGATTGCAGGGCGCTTCAGTTTGCCTCCTGTTCCCAACTCCTCCTACTCCTCTTCCTCATCCTCCCTTTAGGGTACAAAATTTTTTAATCGGGGGCTAGTCTGTGTTTGTACGTGTGAGATACACCGTTTTTTATCCTTTTTCCTATTCCGCTATTCAATATACACCCTTTTGGGGTAAAAAACATTAAATTGCGGCATAGTTTGCATATTTGACTGTGAGATACACCCGTGCGCTACTGTTGTTGTTTTGTTCCGCTATTCAATAAACACCTTTCTAGGGCAAGATCTTAAATTACAGAAATATGAGGAGACCGTCAAATAGGGGCCGTGGCCTGGGTCGTGGTGCTGCTGGTAGAGCTCCTGTTGCAAGGAGAGGACGTGGTCGATCTGTGCCAGCTACACGCACAAGTGAAACACCTTCCTCAGGTGTTAGTAGGCGACAGAACCTGCATCAGTATTTGGTAGGGCATCATACGCCTCTAGAAGTGATGAGGCCAGAACAAGTAGAGGCGATAGTAGATTGGTTTGCTGCTGACAGTGCCTCCAGTTCCTTCACATTGTCTCCCACCCAGTCTACTGCAGAAAGGTCAGAGTTGGCACCTGCAGCCGATGTCCAACCGTCTTTCACCTCACCCCCTTGCAAATCAGGCAAGCAGTCTGAGCCCCAAGCCATACAGCAGTCTCTTCTTCTTTTTGATGACTCTGTCAGCAGGGTTTCCCAGGGCCATCCACCTAGCCCTGCCCCAGAAGTGGAAGAGATTGAGTGCAGCGATGCCCAACCACTTATTTCTCAAGATGAGTACATGCAAGGACCATCGCAGCACGTCTCTGATGATGACGAAACGCAGGTGCCAACTGCTGCAGCGTTCAGAATTGTGGAGACCGACAAGGAGGGCAGGGGTGAAGACTGGGTGGAAGATGATGTGGAGGACGATGAGGTCCTCGACCCCACATGGAATGAACGTCATGCAGGTGACCTGAGTAGTTTGGAGGAAGAGGCGGTGGTCGCACAGAGCCACCAGCACAGCAGAAGAGGGAGCAGGGTGCAGAAGCGGAGCGGCCGTGCCCTAGACACTACGCCTGCTACTGCCCAACGCAGCAAGTGAATGAACGCACCAAAGCCAGCTCAAAGGAGTTCTCTATTGTGGAAGTTCTTTAGAAAATGTGCTGGTGACAGGACACGAGTGGTTTGCACCCTGTGCAATCAGAGCCTGAAGCGAGGCATAAACCTTCTCAACCTGAGCACAACCTGCATGATCAGGCATCTAAGTGCAAAGCACGAGCTGCAGTGGAGTAGACACCTTTAAAACCAAGAAACGTCTCTGGCTCATCCTGCTTCCTCTTCTGCTGCAGTCTCGGCCGCTCCATCCACATCTGTAGTGATACCGGCACCTGCCACCCCGCAAACAGACGATCTGTCAGCAACACCACCACCTGGGTCACCAACCATCTCCACAATGTCCCGTGGAAGCGTTCAGCTTTCCATCTCCCAAACACTTGAGAGGAAGAGGAAGTACCCCCCTACCCACCCGCGATCCCTGGCCCTGAATGCCAGCATTTCAAAATTCTTGGCCTTTGAAATGCTGTCATTCCGTCTGGTGGAGACGCACAGTTTTAAAAACCTTATGTCGGTGGCTGTCCCACAGTACGTCGTGCCCAGCCGCCACTACTTTTCCAGGCAAGCCATCCCTTCCCTGCACAACCAAGTGGGGGAAAAAATCAGGTGTGCACTGCGCAACGCCATCTGTGGCAAGGTCCACCTAACTACCGATACGTGGACCAGTAAGCACGGTCAGGGGCGTTATATCTCCCTAATGGCACACTGGGTAAATGCAGTGGCGGATGGGCCTGAGGCGGATAGCAATTTGGCGCATGTCCTTCCACCACCGAGGATTGCAGGGCGCTTCAGTTTGTCTTTTGTTCCTAACTCCTCCTACTCCGCTTCCTCATCTTCTACCTCCTCCTCATCCGGACAGCGTAACACCTTCACCACCAACTTCAGCACGGCCAGGGGTAAACGACAGCAGGCAGTTTTAAAACTTGCCTGTTTGGGGGAAAAACCACACACCACGCAGGAGTTGTGGAGGAGCATGGAACAGCAGACAAATGAGTGGTTGCTGCCAGCGAGCCTCAAGCCCGGCCTGGTGGTGTGCGATAACGGGCGAAATCTCATAGCAGCTCTGGGCCTAGCCGGTTTGACGCACATCCCTTGCCTGGTGCATGTGCTGAATTTGGTGGTGCAGAGGTTCCTTAAAAACTACCCCGATATGTCAGAGCTGCTGCAGAAAGTGCGGGCCGTCTGTGCGCACTTTCGGCGTTCTCACCCTGCTGCTGCTCGCCTGTCAGCGCTGCAGCGTAACTTCGGCCTTCCCGCTCACCACCTCATATGTGACGTGCCCACAAGGTGGAACTCCACCTTGCACATGCTGGAAAGACTGTGCGAGCAGCAGCAGGCCATAGTGGAGTTTCAGCTGCAGCACGCACGCGTAAGTCGCTCTGCGGAACAGCACCACTTCACCACCAATAACTGGGCCTCCATGCGAGACCTGTGTGCCTTGTTGCGCTGTTTTGAGTACTCCACCAACATGGCCAGTACCGATGACGCCATTGTCAGCTTAACTATCCCACTTCTATGCCTCCTTCAAAAAACGATTCGGGCGATGATGGAAGAGGATGTGGCACAGGATGAGGAGGAGGAGGAGGAGGAGGATGAAGAGGTAACATTTCCAAGGCTTTCAGGGCAGTCATTCGCAAGGGGCTCCGAGGGTGGGTTCCTGCACACACAAACGCCAGGGACACAATTGTCCAGCAGGGGCACAGTTCTTGAGGATGAGGAGGATGAGGAGGAGGAGCTGGAGGAGGACATGGAACCATGTTCACAGCAGGGTGGCACCCAGGCCAGCTCATGGCCATCACTGGTGCGTGGCTGGGGGGATACAGAGGACACAGACGATACACCTCCCACAGAGGACAGCCTTTCGTTGCCCCTGGGCAGCCTGGCACACATGAGCGATTACATGCTGCAGTGTCTCCACAACGACCGCCGAGTTGCCCACATTCTTACTTGTGCTGATTACTGGGTGGCCACGCTGCTGGATCCCCGTTACAAGGACAACGTACCGTCCTAAATTCACTCACTGGAGCGCGATCGCAAGATGCGCGAGTACAAGCGCACGCTGGTAGACGCGATGCTGCTGGCATTCCAGCCTGACAGCGGGGCCACAGTGGAAGCACAAGGCAGAGGAGGAAGAGGTCGCCAACGCAACCAGGGCACCGCCAGCACCTCAGAAGGCAGGGTTAGCATGGCCGAAATGTGGAAAAGCTTTGTCAGCACGCCACAACAAACAGCAGCACCAGCAGCTCAGATGGAACGTCTTAGCAGGAGGCAGCATTTCACCAACATGGTGGAGCAGTATGTGTGCACACGCCTAGACGTACTGAATGACGGGTCTGCCCCCTTCAACTTCTGGGTCTCCAAATTGGGCACATGGCCTGAGCTTGCCCTTTACGCCTTGGAGGTGCTGGCGTGCCCTGCAGCCAGTGTATTATCTCACTCAAAGTCCCAAACCCTTCTTTTATTCATGCAGCCAGTGTATTATCTGAACGGGTATTTAGCACGGCTGGGGGCGTTATAACAGACAAGCGCAGCCGCCTGTCCAGAGATAATGTGGACAAGCTCACATTCATTAAAATGAACCAGGCATGGATCCCACGGGACTTTTCCGTACCTTGTGCAGAATAGCGATGGATACCGACCTTACCCAGCCATTGTTCCATTTTTGCTCTTTCTCACTCTTTTGGGGTGTACCCTCATTTAAAATTTCTGAAAAAAAGCAGTGTTGGCTACCTCGTCCTCCTCCTCAGGGCCAGATTAATGTAGGGGCTATTGGAGCTGCAGCTCCAGGCCCCTACCTTTTATATAGGCCCCGGGTTGGCCATATTCACTGTTACCGCTCTTCTGTCACTTGTAAACACAGAAGTCTGGCTTCTATGCTCGCTTCCCCAGGCAGCTCCCTCAGAACCTCCCCACACAGCACGAAGGCCAGACAAGGGGGGACAGTTGCCGATGCATGGATGTGTTTATGGGCTTCAGAGACAGCATCCCATGTTGAATTAGGCATGCATGGCTGCACCCTTCCTCCTCTGGGTGCATGCCAAGGCACGGCCCTTAAGGCCCTTCAAAATCCTCAGCACCAAGCCCATGATGCTCTTAATCCGGCCCTGGTCCTCCTCCACCGCCGCTTCCACCTACACCGCCCATAGGTGTGCGCAGCCTATTGCATTAGGGTGTGCACCCCAAAGTTTAAATACACATGCATGTGTTTGCCTATATGTACATGGCCCCGATACATTATTCTCCCTGCTGGCAAAGTGAAATAGAGCAGAGCAGGTCCGAGGGAGATCTTTCCCATCTCCTCACTGGCAAACAGAGCGATAATGCTATGTGCCCTAGGTGATTAGGGTGTGCCCAGGTATACCCGGCACACCCTGTGCGCACGCCTATGACACCGCCACATCCACCACCACCTCAACCTCCCTCCTACTCCATATGGGCCTCGTCCTTCAGAGATGAAGAACATTGTTTTATTTTTCTGTTTTTTTTTGTTGTTTTAAGTTATTTCCCTATCCACATTTGTTTGCAGAGCACTTGCCATGCTCTTAACTACGTTTTGCTGCCATTTGCAGCACTCTAGCCCTTTCCATTGGTGTTTTAGAGCCATTTTAGTGCCTGAAAGTTCGGGTCCCCATTGACTTCAATGGGGTTCGGTGTCCAGGAAAAGTTCGGCAAAAGTCCGGGACACGGACCCGGACTTTTTTTCAAGTTTGGCCGAACCCGCCGAACATGGACATCCAGGTGTCCGCTCAACTCTAATGATAGGCTGCTCCAGCAGAAACGTGCAGTTAAAGACTACCTGTACGAACTCTGCGGCAGGACAGGTTCTGGGGAGCTTGGTTTTTTTTCACAACGCCAGTGGCTGCTCATGCGCGACGCATGCAGACTTCTGTGGCCATTTGATGAGATCACCAAACTGGTCAGTCGCAGCAAGGGCACCATCAGTGACATCATACCTTATGCCTTCTTTCTGGATGGTGCATTGCGTCATGTCATTGATCAAGCCGCCGAGGAGCAGGAGCAGGAAGATGAGGAAGTTACAATGCTTGATGAATATAGAAAGCATATTATAGTGGATTTGTTTTGTGAAGCATTGTGACTGGCGAGCGGTTCTGCAGCGATACTACAACTACAAAGAGTGACAAATGCCTTTGCATCATCGACAACACCTTCCCCACCACTAACATTTGAGATTTCGGAGTAGGCAGCAACAGCGGGGACCAACCTCCCTGGGCTGATCTGGGTACTGTTGTCAGAGTGCTGAGTGGCGGCTGTTGCTACCTCCTCTACCTGATCCGATGCCAAGAATGGCTGCGCATCGTAAATGTCTTGTGATGGATCAGAAAATAATTCCTGTGACTAGAGCATGGGGTATATGGTGGTGGTGTTGGAGGTGGTGTCTTTGGGGGTGCACACAGCAGAGAGTGAAGAGGGTGCAGATAGAGAGGATGAGGAGGGTGCAGAAGAGGAAGACTGAGTGAGCTACTCAACCAAACTCTGCAAATTCCCACTTTGGCTCCGGCCTGGTGCTCCTGCCTGTAATGTTCTGGTACCTTTGGTACCCTAATTCCACTTTTCCTAAGTGTATGCGCCCCACCATTCTCTTTTGGTAAGGTGCGCATACACCTTTAAGACCGATGCTGTCATCACTGAGCGCCGCTGGAGCGGCTATTTCAACCTCCGGCGGTCTCACTCACATGTTCGTTCAACGCCGCATAATCTGCCTTTAAGCTCTCATGCTTGCAAGCATACCTCGCTATCGGAACCACGCTGCTGATCCCTGTATCCCGCTACCGGATCATCCGCTCTTGCCGAACCTCTCCTCTACTACATTGCTACTAGTGATAAGTACCCCACAGGGGAAACCTCTATAACCTTCATACTAAAGCTTACACTATCTAGCTCTACATACTAAGGACTATTACTACATCTGCATTAACTAAGATTGCTAGCTCTTGAGCCTAATACCATCTGCTCTTGCACTGGGTTGGTCTATCCTGTATGTTCACCTGCTACTCTATCATCTGCTACCATACATGATTGCTAAACCTATCTGCATCCCATCTGCTACTATCTTACTTTCAAGAACATTCCTTTCAAGTGTCTGTCATCTACCATCTCTACCCAACCTGTCTCTTCAGCCTATCATCACTATATTACTATACATATAAGTCACTCTAGGAACATCTTATTGAGTGTGTGTATCTACTTGCTGAATTGAGACTATCCACACATGATGAGTCTTGGGAGTTGGGATTGGTGTCTCAGCGTTTCTCTACATGACTACTGAAGTGGAATATTTCTGCAGCTGTAAATCCACATCATACGTAAAACGCAGGAGCGTTACACTGCCCTACCCCTACCACCCCTGCGGAATGGCCTGCCTCTTCCTCTGCCTGTCATTTTTTAAATTACCCTGTGACAAAAGTCTCTAGAGAAGCGCAGTATATGTGGAAGAAGGTATATAACACGCCGCTTTAATCTGTCGTTTTGGGGGGCCACTGGTTTATCACACCAATTATAAAAAAAAATTTCCTGGTAACTTTTGTCACTGTGTGTAGCAGAGTTAACACAGCGAAAGAGGCAACATTTCTGCAGTACCCAAATACACTATTATGAAAGTATATTGTTATATAACACCCCGCTTCAAATCCACTATAATATGCTTTCTATATTAGAAAGTATATTATAAGTGTATTACACCTCTATATACTGCACACCAAACAATAGTACAGCCTATACCAGTCCTTAAAAGGACTTTTGTGGTCCTAAAACAGAGCGATCTGTGTCACTGACAATCTGTCCCTGCTCCACACAGCAAACCTCTCCTTACACTGACAAAATGCAGAATGTAAAATGGCCGCCAGATCAGGTCTATTTATAAGGTAGGGGGTATGTCCATGTGCTGAAATGTCTCAATTGGCTGTCCTGTACCACCTGATGGATGTGTCATGGGTAAAAGTTCTTCACAATGTAAACTAATATGGTGGTCGCGAACATCGCCATATGTTCGCATGTTAGGCGAATCGCGAACGAGCAAAGTTTGCCGCGAACCGACCGCCGGGCGAACCGCAAGGCCATCTCTAGTCCTAACCCTAATCATAACCCAAGCCCTAACTCTTCTTCTAATGCCAGGTCTAGCCTAACCCTAATCTTAACCCAAACACTAACCCTAGTTCTAATCCAAAGTCTAGTCCAAATTTTTGTGGAAATGTTATTAGGATTAGTGTGGACATTTTTCAGGATGTGTTTTATTTATTGTCATTATGGCGCCTGTTGTGGGTTTGCTTGCAATGCGTTCATTAGAGCATGTACGGGGGAACCGGCATTGGGGAAACTTAAAATCAGAGAGGGGTATACGTGCCGACATCATTGCCACCACATCCTTGTGGTAGGAGTGGAGGCTGATTCTGTATCCTTTTGGCATTATATGTTTTTATGCTGCAGCTTTTGTACCTGATTTTAAGTTTTAATAAACTACTACACTGTACGAGTATCATTCGGGCTCCCATGGGTGAGCTTCTTTTTCACAGTGCCTGACTTTATTGGAGACCACCATTCAACCAGTTGTAATGTTCTGGTACCTCTGGTACCCTTATTCCACTTTCCAAGTCAGTGTATGCGTCCCACCATTCTCTTCTGGTAGGTGCGCATACACCTTTAAGACCGATGCTGACATCACTGAGCGCCGCAGAGCGGCTATTTCAACCGCCGGCGTTCTCACTCACATGTTCGTTCAACCTGCCTTGAAGCTCATTGCTTACAAGCGTACCTCGCTGTCGGAACCTCGCTACTGATCCCTGTATCCCGCTACCGGATCACTCGCTCATACCGAACCTCTCTACTACTGCTTGCTATTAGTGATAAGTACCCCGCAGGGGAATCCTCCATAAACCTTCCTACTAAGCTTACACTATCTAGCTCTGCATATTAAGGACTGTTACTATCATCTGCACTGTTGTTTAGATTCTATCCTTGCACTGGGTTAGTCTCTCCTGTATGTCATCTGCTATCCTACCACCTACTACCATACATGATTGCTAACCTATCTGCATCCTACCTGTTACCATCTATACTCTCATGAACATTTCTCACAACTGCTGTTCACCTATTGTCACTGTTCATACCTGTCTCTTTAGCTCATCACCACTATACTGCTATATACATCTATCACCCCAGGAACATCTTATTGAGTGTGTATATTTGTATGCTGAATCAGACAGACCACAGTGATGAGTCTTGGGAGTTGGAATTGGTATTTCAACGTATCTCTACATGACTACTGAGTGGAGTTTTTCTGCAGCTGCAAATCCATCTTGTTTCAGAAAACGCAGGAGCGTTACAGATTGAACGAACCTCAAATGGATTCAGCAGATTTACCCACTCAAGTGACACAATTAAAACAACAAGTGACTGCGTTAATACACGCTCTTACTGAATTAAAAGAAGACAATCAGGCTCTGAAGCAGCAGGTAACCCGTCTATCACAACTTGCCGCTGCTCAGCCCCCTGAACCCAAAATAAATCCTCCTCTAGTGTTTACAGGTGATCGCAAAAAATTTCGTGAATTCAAAAACGCCTGTCAGTTACTTTTCTTGCTAAAACCTCGTACCTACCTTACTGATCATATCAAAGTCTGTACTATTATTTCATACCTAACGGGTGATCCACGGGCCTGGGCAGACTCTCTCTTTGAGAAAAATTATCAGCTTCTCAACTCCTATGCTTTATTCCTAGCGGAACTCGCTAGTCTATATGATGACCCCAATAGGCAGAGTACTGCCGATATTCAATTGAGGTCCTTGAAACAAGGTAGGAGACCTGTAGCAGACTTTGTAGCAGAGTTCAAAAGATGGACCCTTGATTCAGGGTGGAATGATACATCTCTGAGAACTCAATTTAGACTCGGCCTATCAGAAGCCGTTAAAGACGAGCTCGCCCGAGCGGATTTACCGGACACCCTGGATGCTTTGATACAACTCAGTATCAACATAGACAGGAGGCTGCGAGAAAGAAAGGCTGAAAAAATGGGAACGCCATTGTCCAGTCCTTCTCAGATTTCGGCCATTGACCCTACTCCTATGGAGGTAGGAACCATACGCCCACCTTTATCAACTACTGAAAGAGCCAGGAGACGATCCAGTAATCTTTGCTTGTACTGTGCATCCCCGGATCACATGATAAGCGTCTGTCCCCTTGTCCGCAAAAAAGAGGGTGAGTGTTCACATGTCCTCCTAGGGGGATTGACAACTTCATTTACTAACCCTTATCTTTTTGTTCGTTTGACATTGCAGTGGGACCAGACTAGGATTACCACTAAGGCCATGATCGACACAGGATCTTGCGGAAATTATATCAATATACGTTTTGCTACTTTAAATAAAGTCCCTATTATTTCAAAACCTAAGCCTGTCTCTGTGAGTCTTATTAACGGTATTCCGTTATCTTCTGGCCCAATCACTAATCAGACACAAGCACTCCTAGTCACCACTAACGAGTCTCATACGGAGACCACTACCTTCGACCTATTATCTTCGCCCCACTTTCCCATTGTTTTGGGACTTCCCTGGTTACACACACATCAACCAACCATAGATTGGAAGAAACGGACCCTAACCTTCCTCTCTTACTATTGCGAGAGTACGTGTAACCTCCCGTCTTATGGAAAGATCCTGTCTGTGGTGTCAGATGAGATTGCACCACTATGCTATCAGGATCTGTCTGAAGTTTTTCTTGAGAAAAATGCTCAAGTACTGTCTCCCCATAGGGATTATGATTGCACTATTGATCTACTCCCAAATAGTAAATTGCCTTTTGGTCATGTTTATCCTCTTTCGCAGGATGAACTTTCCCATCTCAAGGAATACTTGGATGAGAATTTGACAAAAGGTTTTATTAGACCTTCCACTTCTTCCACAGCTGCAGGACTTTTTTTTGTCCGCAATAAAGACTCAAGTCTCAGGCCTATTATCGACTATAGGCAATTGAACGCCATTACAGTAAAAGATCGCTATCCTTTGCCGCTTATCCCTGAACTCATTGAACAAGTGCGTGGAGCTACCTACTTTTCAAAATTGGACCTGAAAGGGGCATACAATCTAATCCGAATCTGTGATGGAGATGAGTGGAAGACAGCATTCAGAACCAGATACGGATTGTTCGAATATCTTGTAATGCCATTTGGGCTATGTAACGCTCCCGCAGCCTTCCAACGATTCATAAACGATATCTTTAGAGACTTACTTGATGTCTGTGTTGTGGTATATCTGGACGATATACTTATCTATTCACGATCCTTGTCTGAACATATAAAACATGTAAGACTTGTGTTATCCAGATTACTCACACACAATCTATACGTGAAACTAAAAAAATGCTTATTTCATAAAGAAGAAGTATTATTCCTAGGATACATCATATCCAAAACAGGAATCAAGATGGATATGAGTAAGATATCCTGTATTCAGGATTGGCCTATACCAACCACCCGCAAAGCACTACAGCGATTCCTTGGATTTTCAAACTTCTATAGGAAGTTCATCAAGAACTTCTCTGCCATTGTGAGACCTCTCACACAACTCACAAGTATTAAGAAACCATTTAAATGGTCAGATGAAGCAAATAAAGCTTTTCGCTTGTTAAAAACAAGCTTTACCTCTGCTCCCATACTACGCCATCCAGACCCATCCCTCCAATACATTCTGGAAGTAGATGCGTCAAATATGGCAGTAGGAGCAATACTCTCCCAACGACCAACGAATACTTCACCACTCCATCCAGTCGCCTTCTTCTCTAAATCTCTAAGCAGCCCAGAGGTGAATTACCCAGTGGGTGAAAAGGAACTGCTTGCTATAAAACTGGCTCTGGAGAATTGGCGACATCTACTTGAAGGCACCCGATTACCAATACTTATATATACAGATCATAAAAACCTCCAATATCTTCAGACTAACAAAACCCTCTCCCACCGGCAGGTACGATGGTCACTATTCTTCCTAAGATTTAACTTCCTAGTGACCTACACACCTGCAGACAAGAATAAAAAAGCGGATGCGCTATCACGATTAACTGAAGATAATTGCTCCGAAATCCCTTCCGTTCCTATAATACCCTACAAGCGTATTATTGGGGTTGTCCGTTCCTTGAAGGAAGAGATTCTGCACAGTATAGGTTTGGATTCACCTCCACCACAACTAAGTGCTGATGCAGAAGGCTTCCTCTACTACAACGACAAACTCTACATACCCCCTACTATGCGCACCAAGATCTTGGAATTGTCACTTAATGTGCCTATGGCAGGACATATGGGTATGACAAAGACTCTTAATCTGATTACCAGACAATTCTGGTGGCCTGATATGAAGACATCTATACAAAAATTTGTCTCTTCATGCAACGTCTGTGCCAGGTCCAAAATTGACACTACAAAACCATCCGGTCTACTATGCAGTCTACCAATACCCCAGACTCCATGGGAAGTTGTGTCCTTGGACTTTATAGTAGAACTACCACCTTCCAAAGGATTTAATACCATTTTAGTGTCAGTGGACCATCTGACAAAGATGGCACATTTCGTTGCTATTCGCAGACTACCTTCGTCCAAACAAACAGCGGAACTACTGATGAAACATGTCTTTAAGTTACATGGAATTCCAAAAACTCTTTTGTCTGACCGTGGATCACAATTCATCTCCAAGTTTTGGCAAGAACTATGTCACATACTACGAATTGAGCGAAAGCTCACTTCTCCCTACCATCCTCAGACCAACGGACAGACTGAAAGAGTCAACCAGTGCATCGAGCAATATTTACGTTGCTACACATCATACCTACAGGATGATTGGGTGGATCTACTCCCTCAGGCAGAATTTGCCTACAACAACGCAACCCACAGTACGACCAAACAGAGTCCGTTCTACTTGAGCTATGGGTTTCATCCCACTATTTTTCCACCACGCATCCTTCCATCAAGTAACCCAGTAGCCTCAGACTATCTTACCCAAATAAAAGACTCTCTGGGTTTACTTAATACTACCATCTCACACGCTCATAGTCAACAAAAAAAGTACTATGACCTTCGTAGAAGACCTTCTCCTCAGTATGCTATTGGGGACCTCGTTTGGCTATCGACAAAAAACTTAAGATTGAAGATCCCTAGCAAAAAGCTTGGGCCTCTATTCTTGGGACCCTTCCCAATCAGGAAACTTATTGGAAAAGCTGCAGTACAGCTCACATTACCAACAGACCTCAAGATACATACCATCTTCCATGTGTCGCTACTGAAGCCCCATGTTCCTGACCAAGGAATAAGGCCTACCATCCCACCTCCACCTCCTGTACAAGTTGAAGGCGGAGAAGAATATGAGATAAAGGAGATTCTGGATTCTCGTATCCACAGAAGAAGACTCCAATATCTAGTACGATGGAAGAACTATGGGCCCCAAGACGACACCTGGCTGGATACCTCTGATATACATGCCCCTAGGCTGATTCGCAATTTTCACGCGAAATACCCGTAAAAACCAGTTCTAGAGGCCTTCCGGAGCCGGCCTTAAGGGGGGGGTACTGTAATGTTCTGGTACCTCTGGTACCCTTATTCCACTTTCCAAGTCAGTGTATGCGTCCCACCATTCTCTTCTGGTAGGTGCGCATACACCTTTAAGACCGATGCTGTCATCACTGAGCGCCGCAGAGCGGCTATTTCAACCGCCGGCGTTCTCACTCACATGTTCGTTCAACCTGCCTTGAAGCTCATATGCTTACAAGCGTACCTCGCTGTCGGAACCTCGCTACTGATCCCTCTATCCCGCTACCGGATCACTCGCTCATACCGAACCTCTCTACTACTGCTTGCTATTAGTGATAAGTACCCCGCAGGGGAATCCTCCATAAACCTTCCTACTAAGCTTACACTATCTAGCTCTGCATATTAAGGACTGTTACTATCATCTGCACTGTTGTTTAGATTGCTAGCTCTTGAGCCTACTAACATCTATCCTTGCACTGGGTTAGTCTCTCCTGTATGTCATCTGCTATCCTACCACCTACTACCATACATGATTGCTAACCTATCTGCATCCTACCTGTTACCATCTGTACTCTCATGAACATTTCTCACAAGTGCTGTTCACCTATTGTCACTGTTCATACCTGTCTCTTTAGCTCATCACCACTATACTGCTATATACATCTATCACTCCAGGAACATCTTATTGAGTGTGTATATTTGTATGCTGAATCAGACAGACCACAGTGATGAGTCTTGGGAGTTGGAATTGGTATTTTAACGTATCTCTACATGACTGCTGAGTGGAGTTTTTCTGCAGCTGCAAATCCATCTTGTTTCAGAAAACGCAGGAGCGTTACACCAGTATACCAAGGCGAGATACCTCTTTGCTTCAGAGTAATGAGGCACATTAACATTTGTCATCTGGTGAGTGCATAGATTGGTGGAGGTGCTCGTGTGTGACAAAACTTTTCCAAACACATTGGGTGTTGTTTATTTCATGCTGAATTTTCTCCACTTTCTGGTGAGTGCTTAGACACATCACACACATTGCTGGGATTATTTTGGTTCAAATTGAATGAGTCCAGTCATGGATTTATATGTTGGGACTTTATTTACTGACTGATACCAATTAATCACAGGAAAGAACTGCACACCTTTTGTTGTTTTATGATTATTTGAAAGCTGTATTTTCACCTTTTGTGTGTCAGCTGCTGAACAATTACACAACACTCACTTTTTTCTTTTTGTTTTAAATTACAAACCCTAACCCTAGTTCAAATTCAAAGTCTGGTCCTAATCCTAGTCATAACCCACACCCTAACCCTAGTTCTACTCCATAGTCTAGCCCTAAACCTAATCATACCACAAACTCCAATTCTAATCCAAAATCTAGTCCTAGCACAAGTCATAACCCAACCCCTAACCCTCGTTCAAATGTAAATTCTAGACCTAATGCTAATCATAACCCAAATCCTAATTCTAATCCAAAATCTAGCCCTAAACCTAAACATATCACAAACCATAGTTCTAATCTAAAGTCTAGTCCTAACCCCAATAATAACCCAACCCTACCCTAGTTCAAATCCAAAGTCTAGCCCTAACCCTCATTATAACCAAAGCCCTAACCATAGTTCTGATCCAAAGTCTAGTCAAAATGCTTATTATCAACGCCAAAACCTAGTTCTAATCCAAAATTGAATCCTAACCCTAATCATAATCCACACCCCAACCCTAGTTCTAATCCAAAGTCTAGCCCATAACCTAACCGTAATCTAAATCCTAGTTCTAATCCAAAGTCCTAGTCCTAAACCCAATTATAACCCAAACTCTAAACATAGTTCTCATCCATAGCCTAGTCCTATTGGTAATCATAACCAAAACCCTAACCCTAGTTTAAATAAAAAAATATAGTCCTAACCTCAATCATACCCAAGTCCTTACCCTAATTCCAATCCAAAATCTAGTCCCAACCCTAACTCAAAACCCACATCCATACCCTAGTTCTAATCCAAAGTCTTGTCCTAACTCTAATCATAACCTAACCTTAGTTCTCATTCAAAGAGTAGTCCTAAACCTAATCATGCCACAAACCATAGATCTAATCCAAAGTCTTGCCCTAACCCCAGTCATACCCAATACCCTAACCCTAGTTTAAATAAAAAAAATCTAGTCCTAACCTCAATCATACCCAAATCCTTACCCTAATTCCAATCCAAAATCTTGTCCCAACCCTAACTCAAGACCCACATTCTTACCCTAGTTCTAATCCAAAGTCTTGTCCTAACTCTAATCATAACCAAAACCCTAACCTTTGTTCTCATTCAAAGAGTAGTCCTAAACCTAATCATACTACAAACCATAGATCTAATCCAAAGTCTTGCCCTAACCCCAGTCATACCCCATACCCTAACCCTAGTTCTAATCCAAAGTCTAGTCCTAACCCTAATAATAACCCTTACCCCAGTTCTAATCCAAAGTCTGGTCCTAATGCTTATCATAACCAAAACCCTAACCCTAGTTGTAATCCAAAGTCTAGTCTTAAGCCTAATCCTTCCACGAACTCTAACCCTAGTTCGAATCTAAAGTCTGCTCCTAAATGCCTGCTCTGTTCAAACAGCCTATCTAGCTGTGGTGCAAACCTCTATGCTATTACCATGTCCAAAAAAGGCACAATTTTTCCCTATGTTAAATGCCTGCTCAGGCACTCAAAAGTTATGCCCCGTCTAAGAGGCTTTTTAGCTGTGGTGCAAAGAGTACCTGTCACTGTGCTGTAATCATTGCTCCCGGTGACAGACTCAAGTCACGCTAGGCTCTTATTAGGGTTAAATGTGTACGCTTCTCTTCATGTTCTCTTCATCTTCTTCATTTTAATTAATTGTTGAAGCAGCAAGGCCTTCCTAAGTCCTCATTACTTGTCTCTGCCAGTTTGGGGTAATGAACCTGCCATAATGATCAATTAAATAAAAACCTTTTTTCCTGACCTTTTCCGCTAGTGCCAAGTATAATTATGCTGCAAAATTCTTCTTTAACAAATGGAGACTTCCCCACTTTGTTTGGAAGGTGAGCTAACAACCCCGTCTACTTCCCTGGTAGGACACCCCTATACATCACAGACTAACTGATTCCTTCCATGTTACTAAGCAATAAATGGTCACATGTGAAGGGTGCTTGTGGGCTCAAATCTCAGGGTCAGGGTCAGGTTCTTGGTGTACAGAAGGGCAGAAAAGGAGCGCCAGTCACATTTATACATGGCTGGGCAATTTGTTTCGGTCGGAATACAAATCTGGACAAGTTTTTGGTTATGCAGAGATTCAGATTTATCCAAATCTCTGAATAAAATAGTAACAAATTTAATTTGGATTCATTTAATTTAATTCCATATATTCATTTTCTATCGAATTCCATATTTTCGGAACAATTCCAATTTGGATCAGTTGAAAAACGATTGACCGATTCAAATTTTGTGTAAAGAATAGTAGACTGAATATAAAAAAAGGTCTTTCAAGTCTGGTATGGATTCTAAAAACAACCCTGCACCATAATTAACAAAAAGCAACATGGGCCCCCCCCAAAATTCATACCAGACCCTAATCTGAGCAGCTTGGCAGGCCAGGAAATAGAGAGGACGAAAGAGTGCCTCCCGCTCCTGAACCATACTAGGCCACATGCCTACAACATGGGGGGTGCTTTGAGGCAGGGGGGCTCTGCAGGGGCCTTATTGGAATCTGGAACCCATTCACCAAAAAAGTGTAAAAAGTGAATAAAGACAGTACACGTTTTTGACAATTCCAATATTAAAAAATCAAAAACAATTTTTTTTTTTTTAATAAAGGATTTTTAAAAAAACTAGTGATGTGTTTTTATTTATTTCTGATGAAATAGAGGGGATACTATGTACCCCATGCTCATTCCCATAGAGGGGCAAGGATCTAGGGACTCCCTTTTCCTGGCCTGCCAGGCTGCATGCCCAGATAAGGGTATGGTATGAATTTTGGGGGGACCCCACGCTGTTTTTTTTTTAAATTTCGGTGTGGGCCCCCCCTAAAATCTATACCAGACCTGAAGGGCCGGGATTGGGGCGGGAGACCCCACCCTTTTTTTCTGCATTTTTCATCCTTTTTTTTTACAGCTGATGGGTCATCGGCAGTGTTGGGGTAATTACTCAAAAAATGTAAATAGTTACTTCTGTAAATTGTAATTAGATTACTTTACTAGTTACTGCATTTGAAAAGTATCTTCACTACTTATTACTTTACTTTCCTCTTTCTTAATTGACGGTGTAGAAGAAGATACATGATACTCTTTCTGCATAGAGTTTATTGTATAAACACAGGCTTTGGGAAACATGAGAACAAAACCTGAAAAAACAGAATAAAACATAAAGTGCAACAAAAAGTCATAAACTTCATCCCTCTCTATTCTTCCAAATAACGATTGTATCACACGTCTTGGGTAACGCAGGAAAGCGCGTTCCTATAGCCTAGTAAAGTAGTGTAGTTACCTACTATAGCCTAGTAAAGTAGCGTAGTTACCAATATTAGTATTGTAACTAGTTACTTTACTTAGTTACCAAAAAAAGTAATGTAGTTACTGTAATCAGTTACTTTGTAACTAGTTACCCCCAACACTGGTCATCGGTTGTTAAGGACGCGGCGGACGGTTTCCTGGCCTGTTGCTTAACAACCCGCTATTAGTCACGCAGAATTCAAATCTGTTAATCAATTTTCGACCAATCCAAATTCGAATTGTTCCAAAAATTTGGAATTCGTTAGAATATTAATAAACAGATTGAAATTAAATGAAACAAATTGCGAAATGAATCAACAAAACAAAATGAGTAACATAATGAATCTATCTGCAACAGGTATGGTTATTGTGACGGGAGTCACTTTGGTTGGGTGGCCCGTGGAACTCAGCTTACCTTTGAGAGGTTGAGAAATCCCTCTCCCAGCTCCCTAGGCCCCTCTTAGGTATAAGACACCCTGTGTCTATTAGGGGCACAGGGTGACCGAGAAAATGATGGACAACTACTTGATGGACAATGAGAATGTGGTTTTGATTGCTTCAAATGGAACAGTGATATTTGTCCACAGTATCCCTCAAGAAATATAGTTTAAATTAATTCCACTATATCAGAATGATAGAGCATTGTATGAGCTTTGCCTCATAGACTGTTGTAGACCATTGCCATGAAGTCTGTGTCTTCTGAATGGTCGGGCGTTGCTTGGATGTGGATTCCAGGTTCTTCAATGTAGGAGACGTACAGTCTGCTACTGGGGTCTCATGCTATTGTCTGTTTAATAAGGTATTCTGTTTTTATACTTAGGATAATGTGTAATGTATTTTGTTTTAGCCTTGTTGCAGTGCTGAGTTAACATGTTAATTATAACATTGTCTAGAAGTGAATTCCCATTCACCTATTGTTTCTGTCCAGATGGCTAGGTAATTAGTTCAGGTTAATTATATTTCTATACACAATTTCATCTGCATAGGATAATGTAATCAGGCACCTGACCTGGTGGGGAAATCTGATCAGGAGGAGGATGTCCTCCTGTGTTGTATATATTGTGTGTAAGTCTGTTCAATAAAGGGTCCAGATCTATACAAGCTAAGTCTCGGCTAGTTTTGTATGGGGCGCTGTAATATCTGATATCTATGTTCAAGACTGAAGGAAGTGGTATTCTGATGGAAGAACGCAAGCACATTGTGCGTCGGTTCCATTACAGTTATCTACAGCAAACCTAAAGTTGGCCTGTCCTTCAAGGAAACTCGGACCTAAATATGTGGGGCTATTTCCCGTGAAAGGGAGGATCAATGATGTTGCTTATGAATAGCCAGATTCCTTCAAGGTTCACCTTGTTTTTTTATGTAACATTACTGAAGCCTGCAATTTCAGATCCTTTTCCTAACCGGAATACTGGTCCACCTGAGCCAGTAGTAGGTATTTGGAAGGAGGAATATGAAGATGAAGCAATTCTGGACTGTAGAAAAAGAAGGAATCAAATTCAGTACCGAATATATGGAAGGAGTATGGCCCTGAAGATAACTCGTAGGAGCCTGAAAACAATATCCATGCCAAGAGACTTATACAAGCATTGCATCGTGCCCACCCAGAGAAGATGTTCCAGTTGGGCATCCAGAGGCTGCCCATTGGGAGGCGGCAATGTCAGGAAGGACATTCCAGCAGACAGAATGGCTCTTCTAGACAGCCTTCTGTGCATAGGCACAGGCTAAGCCGTATTTATGTTCATGCTAATAGAAATTTTGCAGGTGCTCACGCACGCGGGCATACACATATTCGTGCGCATGTGTGAATGTCTATTGCTCATGTGCGTGCATCTGTTGCTTGCATTGATGCCAAGGGGGCTATTTTAACTGAGCCTGTGCTGTGCTTCAGTGCTGTCTTGTTTACAGCGTTCCTGTGTATACCTACAACCTGTTACTCTGCATCTGACTACTGTTACTGACCCGGCTTGTCGTGACTTCTCCTGAACACTGCCTGCATTTACCCCGGCTTGCCTTTGATCACGCTTCTGATTACGCATCTGCACCTGATCCGTCTGCCTGTGTATGACCTGGTTTGTCTGACTCTGCTTCTGTCTCCACTGCTGCTGGACTGCCTGATGCAAGCCCCTGCCGATGTTCCACTGGTGTCCATCTGGCATTCCGGCACCATTGTGATCGACTGACAGCTTCAGCCTGCTTGATCCCGATAGTCCGTCCAGCCCGGCTGCTTGCAAGACCAATAGGCATTCATGCCACTCTGCACTTCTGTGTCACCTGTCTGCTCTATCAGAGGCCCTGAGTCAGAGGTGTAAGAGAGGCCTTCTTCATCATATCAGGCTCTTCCATCAGGTATGTGTCAAGATCTATGACCCTCAAAATAAGTAGTTACACTTCCTCTCACAATGCAGAGGATCTGTTTTTTACTAAATTAGGTTCTTACCCCTTTTAGAGCAGTTAAGAATCCTGTGATTTGGGGAATTCATTCTTCCTGCAAGTCCAGAAGGGCACTTCTACCACGGTGAACAGGAAGATCCTTCCCCAGTCCTGCTTCCTCCAGGTATCCCCTCTTATGTCCTCAGACAAAGTCTAACTGATTTGGAAATCCTGCTGGGGAGGGAGCATTCTAGGATGGTGACCCCAAAATGTATTACCTTCAATGTCACATAAATCTTCATAACTCAGCATTTGTCCCTTAGTCCTCCTACTAATCCTCCTGAACAGTAACAGGCCGGAGCAATCAACCCACCAAGATCAGGACAGACCTACAAAGCGAAGAAAATGGTAAAACTGCACAGGCTGGTTACAGCCTATCAATAATGCACTGGATTAGGACAGGACCCCCTACCAGAGGAACTCTATAACCGTCACAGACAGAGTGAATACAGACCTTCATTAGTCTCTATGAGAGTCACAGAATACATACAGACCTCCATCAGTCTCTATGAGAGTCAGAGAGTACATACAGACCTCCATCAGTCTCTATGAGAGTCACAGAATACATACAGACCTCCATCAGTCTCTATGAGAGTCACAGAATACATACAGACCTCCATCAGTCTCTATGAGAGTCAGAGAGTACATAAAGACCTCCATCAGTCTCTATGAGAGTCAGAGAGTACATACAGACCTCCATCAGTCTCTATGAGAGTCAGAGAATACATACAGACCTCCATCAGTCTCTATGAGAGTCACAGAATACATACAGACCTCCATCAGTCTCTATGAGAGTCAGAGAGTACATACAGACCTCCATCAGTCTCTATGAACATCACAGAATACATACAGACCTCCATCAGTGTCTATAAGAGTCAGAGAGTACATACAGACCTCCATCAGTCTCTATGAGAGTCACAGAATACATACAGACCTCCATCAGTCTCTATGAGAGTCAGAGAGTACATACAGACCTCCATCAGTCTCTATGAGAGTCACAGAATACATACAGACCTCCATCAGTCTCTATGAGAGTCACAGAATACATACAGACCTCCATCAGTCTCTATGAGAGTCAGAGAGTACATACAGACCTCCATCAGTGTCTATGAGAGTCACAGAATACATACAGACCTCCATCAGTCTCTATGAGAGTCAGAGAGTACATACAGACCTCCATCAGTCTCTATGAGAGTCAGAGAGTACATACAGACCTCCATCAGTCTCTATGAGAGTCACAGAATACATACAGACCTTCATCAGTGTCTATAAGAGTCAGAGAATACAAACAGACCTCCATCAGTCTCTATGAACATCACAGAATACATACAGACCTCCATCAGTCTCTATGAGAGTCAGAGAGTACATACAGACCTCCATCAGTCTCTATGAACATCACAGAATACATACAGACCTCCATCAGTCTCTATGAACATCACAGAATACATACAGACCTCCATCAGTCTCTATGAGAGTCAGAGAGTACATAAAGACCTTCATCAGTCTCTATGAGAGTCAGAGAGTACATACAGACCTCCATCAGTCTCTATGAGAGTCAGAGAGTACATAAAGACCTCCATCAGACTGTATGAGAGTCAGAGAGTACATAAAGACCTCTATCAGTCTCTATGAACATCACAGAATGAATACAGACCTCTACCAGTCTCTAGGAGAGTCATAGAATGAATGCAGACCTCCCTCAGTCTATTTGAGAGTCACAGAATACCTACATACCTCCATCAGTCTCAATGAACATCACAGAATTAATACAGACCTCCATCAGTCTCTATGAGAGTCACAGAATACATACAGACCTCCATTAGTCTCTATAAGATTCACAGAATACATACAGACCTCCATCAGTCTCTATGAGAGTCACAGAATACATACAGACCTCCATCAGTCTCTATGAGGGTCACAGACTGGACATAGACCTCCATTAGTCTCTATAGATGGAATACAGACCTCCATTAGACTTTATGAGTGTCAGAGACTGGACATAGACCTCCATTGGTCTCTATGAGAGTCACAAATGGAGTAAAGACCTCCATTGGTCTCTATGAGAGTCACAGACTGGACATAGACCTCCATTGATCTCTTTGAGAGTCACAGACAGGACATAGACCTCAATTGGTCTCTATGAGAGTCACAAATGGAGTAAAGACCTCCATTAGGTTCTATGAGAGTCACAGACTGGACATAGATCTCCATTGGCCTCTATGAGAGTCACAGACTGGACATAGACCTCCATTAGTTTCTATGAGAGTAACAGACTGGACATAGACCTCCATTGTTCTCTATGCGAGTCCCAGACCGGACATAGACCGCAATTGGTCTCTATGAGAGTTGCAGATGGAATACAGACCTCCATTAGTCTTTATGAGTGTCACAGACTGGACATAGACCTCCATTAGTCTCTATAAGAGTCACAGACAGGACATAGACTGCCATTGGTCTCTATGAGAGTCACAGACTGGACATAGACCTCCATTGTTCTCTATGAGAGTCACAGACTGGATATAGACCGCAATTGGTCTCTATGAGAGTTGCAGATGGAATGCAGACCTCCATTAGTCTTTATGAGTGTCAGAGACTGGACATAGACCTACATTGGTCTCTATGAGAGTCACAAATGGAGTAAAGACCTCCATTGGTCTCTATGAGAGTCACAGACTGGACATAGACCTCCATTGGTCTCTTTGAGAGTCACAGACAGAACATAGACCTCAATTGGTCTCTATGAGAGTCACAAATGGAGTAAAGACCTCCATTAGGCTCTATGAGAGTCACAGACTGGACATATACCTCCATTGGTCTCTTTGAGAGTCACAGACTGGACATAGATCTCCATTGGCCTCTATGAGAGTCACAGACAGGACATAGATCTCCATTGGCCTCTATGAGAGTCACAGACAGGACATAGACCTCAATTGGTCTCTATGAGAGTCACAAATTGAGTAAAGACCTCCATTAGGCTCTATGAGAGTCACAGACTGGACATAGATCTCCATTGGCCTCTATGAGAGTCACAGACTGGACATAGACCTCCATTAGTTTCTATGAGAGTAACAGACTGGACATAGACCTCCATTGTTCTCTATGCGAGTCCCAGACCGGACATAGACCGCAATTGGTCTCTATGAGAGTTGCAGATGGAATACAGACCTCCATTAGTCTTTATGAGTGTCACAGACTGGACATAGACCTCCATTAGTCTCTATAAGAGTCACAGACAGGACATAGACTGCCATTGGTCTCTATGAGAGTCACAGACTGGACATAGACCTCCATTGTTCTCTATGAGAGTCACAGACTGGACATAGACCGCAATTGGTCTCTATGAGAGTTGCAGATGGAATACAGACCTTCATTAGTCTTTATGAGTGTCACAGACTGGACATAGACCTCCATTAGTCTCTATAAGAGTCACAGACAGGACATAGACTGCCATTGGTCTCTATGAGAGTCACAGACTGGACATAGACCTCCATTGTTCTCTATGAGAGTCACAGACTGGACATAGACCTCCATTGTTCTCTATGAGAGTCACAGACTGGATATAGACCTCAATTGTTCTCTATAAAAAGTCACAGATGGAATACAGACCTCCATTGTTCTCTATGAGAGTCACAGACTGGACATAGACCTTCATTGGTCTCTATGAGAGTCACAGATGGAATAAAGACCTCCATTAGTCTCTATGAGAGTCACATACTGGCCATAGACCTCCATTGTTCTCTAAGAGAGTCATAGACTCGACATAGACCTCCATTGGTCTCTATGAGAGTAACATACTGGGCATAGACCTCCATTGTTCTCTAAGAGAGTCATAGACTGGACATAGACCTCCATTGGTCTCTATGAGAGTCCCATATGGAAAACAGATCTCTATTGGTCTCTATCTATGAGAGTCCCATATGGAAAACAGATCTCTATTGGTCTCTATCTATGAGAGTCACAGATGGATTACAGACCTCCATTAGTCTCTCTGAGAGTCACAGATGGAATACAGACCTCCATGTCTTTGAATGTCACAGACTGGACATAGACCTTGTTGATCTCTATGAGAGTCACAGACTGGACATAGACCTCCATTGGTTTCTATGAGAGTCCCAGATGGAGTACAGACCTCCATTGGTCTCTATCAGAGTCAGAGATGAAGTACAGACATTCATTGGTCTCTATGAGAGTCACAGACTGGACATAGACCACTATTGTTCTCTATAAAAAGTCACAGGTAGAGTACAGACCTCCATTGGTCTGTATGAGAGTCAGAGGTGAAGTACAGACCTTCATTGGTATCTCTGAGAGTCACAGACTGGACATAGACCTCCAATGGTCTCTCTGAGAGTCAAATATGGAGAACCGACTTCCATTGGTCTCTATGAGAGTCACAGATGGATTACAGACCTCTATTAGCCTCATTGAGAGTAACAGACTGGACTTAGACCTTCATTGGTCTCTATATAAAGTCACAGATAGAGTATAGACCTCCATTGTTCTCCATGAGAGACACAGATGGAATACAGACCTCCATTGTTCTCTATTAGAGTCACATACTGGACATAGACCTCCACTGGTTTCTATGAGAGTCACAGACTGGACATAGACCTCCATTGGTCTCTATGAGAGTCACAGATGGAAAACATACCTCCATTAGTATATATATATAAGAGTCACAGACTGGAAATAGACCTCCATTGGTCTCTATGAGAGTCACAGACTGGAAATAGACCTCCATTGGTCTTTATATAAAGTCACAGATAGAGTATAGACCTCCATTGTTCTCTATGAGAGTCACAGATGAAATACAGACCTCCATTGGTCTCTATGAGAGTCACAGACTGGACATAGACCTCCATTGTTCATTATGAGAGTCACAGACAGGACATAGACCTCCATTGTTCTCCATGAGAGTCACAGACTGGACATAGACCTCCATTGTTCTCTATGAGAGTCACAGACTGGACATAGACCTCCATTGTTCTCTATGAGAGTCACAGACTGGACATAGACCTCCATTGGAGTACAGACCTCCATTATTCTCTATGAGAGTCACAGACTGGACATAGACCACCATAGTTCTCTATGAGAGTCACAGACAGGACATAGACCTCCATTATTCTCTATGAGAGTCACAGACACGATATAGACCTCCATTATTCTCTATGAGAGTCACAGACAGGACATAGACCTCCATTATTCTCTATGAGAGTCACAGACTGGACATAGACCTCCATTGTTCTCTATGAGAGTCACAGACTGGACATAGACTTCCATTGTTCTCTATGAGAGTCACAGACTGGACATAGACCTCCATTGTTCTCTATTATAGTCACAGTCACAGACAGGACATAGACCTCCATTATTCTCTATGAGAGTCACAGACTGGACATAGACCTCCATTGTTCTCTATGAGAGTCACAGACAGGACATAGACATCCATTGTTCTCTATGAGAGTCACAGACAGGACATAGACATCCATTGTTCTCTATGAGAGTCACAGACAGGACATAGACCTCCATTGTTCTCTATGAGAGTCACAGACTGAACATAGACCTCCATTGTTCTCTATGAGAGTCACAGACTGGACATAGACCTCCATTGTTCTCTATGAGAGTCACAGACAGGACATAGACCTCCATTGGTCTCTATGAGAGTCACAGACAGGACATAGACCTCCATTGTTCTCTATAAAAAGTCACAGGTAGAGTACAGACCTCCATTGGTCTGTATGAGAGTCAGAGGTGAAGTACAGACCTTCATTGGTATCTCTGAGAGTCACAGACTGGACATAGACCTCCACTGGTCTCTCTGAGAGTCAAAGACTGGACATAGACCTCCAATGGTCTCTATGAGAGTCACATATGGAGAACCGACTTCCATTGGTCTCTATGAGAGTAACAGATGGATTACAGACCTCCATTAGCCTCATTGAGAGTAACAGACTGGACTTAGACCTTCATTGGTCTCTATATAAAGTCACAGATAGAGTATAGACCTCCATTGTTCTCTATTAGAGTCACATACTGGACATAGACCTCCACTGGTTTCTATGAGAGTCACAGACTGGACATAGACCTCCATTGGTCTCTATGAGAGTCACAGATGGAAAACATACCTCCATTAGTATATATAAGAGTCACAGACTGGAAATAGACCTCCATTGGTCTTTATATAAAGTCACAGATAGAGTATAGACTTCCATTGTTCTCTATGAGAGTCACAGATGAAATACAGACCTCCATTGTTCTCTATGAGAGTCACAGATGAAATACAGACCTCCATTGGTCTCTATGAGAGTCACAGACTGGACATAGACCTCCATTGTTCTCTATGAGAGTCACAGACTGGACATAGACCTTCATTGTTCTCTATGAGAGTCACAGACTGGACATAGACCTCCATTGTTCTCTATGAGAGTCCCATATGGAAAACAGATCTCTATTGGTCTCTATCTATGAGAGTCCCATATGGAAAACAGATCTCTATTGGTCTCTATCTATGAGAGTCACAGATGGATTACAGACCTCCATTAGTCTCTCTGAGAGTCACAGATGGAATACAGACCTCCATGTCTTTGAATGTCACAGACTGGACATAGACCTTGTTGATCTCTATGAGAGTCACAGACTGGACATAGACCTCCATTGGTTTCTATGAGAGTCCCAGATGGAGTACAGACCTCCATTGGTCTCTATCAGAGTCAGAGATGAAGTACAGACATTCATTGGTCTCTATGAGAGTCACAGACTGGACATAGACCACTATTGTTCTCTATAAAAAGTCACAGGTAGAGTACAGACCTCCATTGGTCTGTATGAGAGTCAGAGGTGAAGTACAGACCTTCATTGGTATCTCTGAGAGTCACAGACTGGACATAGACCTCCAATGGTCTCTCTGAGAGTCAAATATGGAGAACCGACTTCCATTGGTCTCTATGAGAGTCACAGATGGATTACAGACCTCTATTAGCCTCATTGAGAGTAACAGACTGGACTTAGACCTTCATTGGTCTCTATATAAAGTCACAGATAGAGTATAGACCTCCATTGTTCTCCATGAGAGACACAGATGGAATACAGACCTCCATTGTTCTCTATTAGAGTCACATACTGGACATAGACCTCCACTGGTTTCTATGAGAGTCACAGACTGGACATAGACCTCCATTGGTCTCTATGAGAGTCACAGATGGAAAACATACCTCCATTAGTATATATATATAAGAGTCACAGACTGGAAATAGACCTCCATTGGTCTCTATGAGAGTCACAGACTGGAAATAGACCTCCATTGGTCTTTATATAAAGTCACAGATAGAGTATAGACCTCCATTGTTCTCTATGAGAGTCACAGATGAAATACAGACCTCCATTGGTCTCTATGAGAGTCACAGACTGGACATAGACCTCCATTGTTCATTATGAGAGTCACAGACAGGACATAGACCTCCATTGTTCTCCATGAGAGTCACAGACTGGACATAGACCTCCATTGTTCTCTATGAGAGTCACAGACTGGACATAGACCTCCATTGTTCTCTATGAGAGTCACAGACTGGACATAGACCTCCATTGGAGTACAGACCTCCATTATTCTCTATGAGAGTCACAGACTGGACATAGACCACCATAGTTCTCTATGAGAGTCACAGACAGGACATAGACCTCCATTATTCTCTATGAGAGTCACAGACACGATATAGACCTCCATTATTCTCTATGAGAGTCACAGACAGGACATAGACCTCCATTATTCTCTATGAGAGTCACAGACTGGACATAGACCTCCATTGTTCTCTATGAGAGTCACAGACTGGACATAGACTTCCATTGTTCTCTATGAGAGTCACAGACTGGACATAGACCTCCATTGTTCTCTATTATAGTCACAGTCACAGACAGGACATAGACCTCCATTATTCTCTATGAGAGTCACAGACTGGACATAGACCTCCATTGTTCTCTATGAGAGTCACAGACAGGACATAGACATCCATTGTTCTCTATGAGAGTCACAGACAGGACATAGACATCCATTGTTCTCTATGAGAGTCACAGACAGGACATAGACCTCCATTGTTCTCTATGAGAGTCACAGACTGAACATAGACCTCCATTGTTCTCTATGAGAGTCACAGACTGGACATAGACCTCCATTGTTCTCTATGAGAGTCACAGACAGGACATAGACCTCCATTGGTCTCTATGAGAGTCACAGACAGGACATAGACCTCCATTGTTCTCTATAAAAAGTCACAGGTAGAGTACAGACCTCCATTGGTCTGTATGAGAGTCAGAGGTGAAGTACAGACCTTCATTGGTATCTCTGAGAGTCACAGACTGGACATAGACCTCCACTGGTCTCTCTGAGAGTCAAAGACTGGACATAGACCTCCAATGGTCTCTATGAGAGTCACATATGGAGAACCGACTTCCATTGGTCTCTATGAGAGTAACAGATGGATTACAGACCTCCATTAGCCTCATTGAGAGTAACAGACTGGACTTAGACCTTCATTGGTCTCTATATAAAGTCACAGATAGAGTATAGACCTCCATTGTTCTCTATTAGAGTCACATACTGGACATAGACCTCCACTGGTTTCTATGAGAGTCACAGACTGGACATAGACCTCCATTGGTCTCTATGAGAGTCACAGATGGAAAACATACCTCCATTAGTATATATAAGAGTCACAGACTGGAAATAGACCTCCATTGGTCTTTATATAAAGTCACAGATAGAGTATAGACTTCCATTGTTCTCTATGAGAGTCACAGATGAAATACAGACCTCCATTGTTCTCTATGAGAGTCACAGATGAAATACAGACCTCCATTGGTCTCTATGAGAGTCACAGACTGGACATAGACCTCCATTGTTCTCTATGAGAGTCACAGACTGGACATAGACCTTCATTGTTCTCTATGAGAGTCACAGACTGGACATAGACCTCCATTGTTCTCTATGAGAGTCACAGACTGGACATAGACCTCCATGGTTCTCTATGAGAGTCACAGACAGGATATAGACCTCCATTATTCTCTATGAAAGTCACAGACTGGACATAGACCTTCATTGTTCTCTATGAGAGTCACAGACTGGACATTGACCTCCATGGTTCTCTATGAGAGTCACAGACAGGATATAGACCTCCATTGTTCTCTATGAGAGTCACAGACTGGAAATAGACCTCCATTGGTCTCTATGAGAGTCACAGACTGGAAATAGACCTCCATTGGTCTTTATATAAAGTCACAGATAGAGTATAGACCTCCATTGTTCTCTATGAGAGTCACAGATGAAATACAGACCTCCATTGGTCTCTATGAGAGTCACAGACTGGACATAGACCTCCATTGTTCATTATGAGAGTCACAGACAGGACATAGACCTCCATTGTTCTCCATGAGAGTCACAGACTGGACATAGACCTCCATTGTTCTCTATGAGAGTCACAGACTGGACATAGACCTCCATTGTTCTCTATGAGAGTCACAGACTGGACATAGACCTCCATTGGAGTACAGACCTCCATTATTCTCTATGAGAGTCACAGACTGGACATAGACCACCATAGTTCTCTATGAGAGTCACAGACAGGACATAGACCTCCATTATTCTCTATGAGAGTCACAGACAGGATATAGACCTCCATTATTCTCTATGAGAGTCACAGACAGGACATAGACCTCCATTATTCTCTATGAGAGTCACAGACTGGACATAGACCTCCATTGTTCTCTATGAGAGTCACAGACTGGACATAGACCTCCATTGTTCTCTATGAGAGTCACAGACTGGACATAGACCTCCATTGTTCTCTATTATAGTCACAGTCACAGACAGGACATAGACCTCCATTATTCTCTATGAGAGTCACAGACTGGACATAGACCTCCATTGTTCTCTATGAGAGTCACAGACAGGACATAGACATCCATTGTTCTCTATGAGAGTCACAGATGAAATACAGACCTCCATTGTTCTCTATGAGAGTCACAGATGAAATACAGACCTCCATTGTTCTCTATGAGAGTCACAGATGAAATACAGACCTCCATTGGTCTCTATGAGAGTCACAGACTGGACATAGACCTCCATTGTTCTCTATGAGAGTCACAGACTGGACATAGACCTTCATTGTTCTCTATGAGAGTCACAGACTGGACATAGACCTCCATTGTTCTCTATGAGAGTCACAGACTGGACATAGACCTCCATGGTTCTCTATGAGAGTCACAGACAGGATATAGACCTCCATTATTCTCTATGAAAGTCACAGACTGGACATAGACCTTCATTGTTCTCTATGAGAGTCACAGACTGGACATTGACCTCCATGGTTCTCTATGAGAGTCACAGACAGGATATAGACCTCCATTGTTCTCTATGAGAGTCACAGACTGGACATAGACCTTCATTGTTCTCTATGAGAGTCACAGACTGGACATAGACCTCCATGGTTCTCTATGAGAGTCACAGACTGGACATAGACCTCCATGGTTCTCTATGAGAGTCACAGACTGGACATAGACCTCCATGGTTCTCTATGAGAGTCACAGACTGGACATAGACCTCCATTGTTCTCCATGAGAGTCACAGATTGGACATAGACCTCCATTGTTCTCTATGAGAGTCACAGACAGGACATAGACCTCCATTGTTCTCTATTATAGTCACAGTCACAGACTGGACATAGACCTCCATTGGAGTACAGACCTCCATTGTTCTCTATGAGAGTCACAGACTGGACATAGACCTCCATGGTTCTCTATGAGAGTCACAGACAGGATATAGACCTCCATTATTCTCTATGAGAGTCACAGACAGGACATAGACCTCCATTGTTCTCTATGAGAGTCACAGACAGGACATAGACCTCCATTGTTCTCCATGAGAGTCACAGACTGGACATAGACCTCCATTATTCTATATGAGAGTCACAGACAGGACATAAACCTCCATGGTTCTCTATGAGAGTCACAGACAGGATATAGACCTCCATTATTCTCTATGAGAGTCACAGACAGGACATAGACCTCCATTGTTCTCTATGAGAGTCACAGACAGGACATAGACCTCCATTGTTCTCCATGAGAGTCACAGACTGGACATAGACCTCCATTGTTCTCTATGAGAGTCACAGACTGGACATAGACCTTCATTGTTCTCCATGAGAGTCACAGACTGGACATAGACCTCCATTGTTCTCCATGAGAGTCACAGACTGGACATAGACCTCCATTGTTCTCCATGAGAGTCACAGACTGGACATAGACCTCCATTGTTCTCTATGAGAGTCACAGACTGGACATAGACCTTCATTGTTCTCTATGAGAGTCACAGACTGGACATAGACCTCCATTGTTCTCTATGAGAGTCACAGACTGGACATAGACCTCCATTGTTCTCTATGAGAGTCACAGACAGGACATAGACCTCCATTGTTCTCTATGAGAGTCACAGACAGGACATAGACCTCCATTGTTCTCTATGAGAGTCACAGACTGGACATAGACCTCCATTGTTCTCTATGAGAGTCACAGACAGGACATAGACCTCCATTGTTCTCTATTATAGTCACTGTCACAGACTGGACATAGACCTCCATTGGAGTACAGACCTCCATTGTTCTCTATGAGAGTCACAGACTGGAAATAGACATCCATTGTTCTCTATGAGAGTCACAGACTGGACATCGACCTCCATTGTTCTCCATGAGAGTCACAGACTGGACATAAACCTCCATTGTTCTCTATGAGAGTCACAGACTGGACATAGACCTCCATTGTTCTCTATGAGAGTCACAGACAGGACATAGACCTCCATTGTTCTCTATGAGAGTCACAGACTGGACATAGACCTCCATTGTTCTCTATGAGAGTCACAGACTGGACATAGACCTCCATTGTTCTCTATGAGAGTCACAGACTGGACATAGACCTCCATTGTTCTCTATGAGAGTCACAGACTGAACATAGACCTCCATTGTTCTCTATGAGAGTCACAGACTGGACATAGACCTCCATTGTTCTCTATGAGAGTCACAGACTGGACATAGACCTCCATTGTTCTCTATGAGAGTCACAGACAGGACATAGACCTCCATTGTTCTCTATGAGAGTCACAGACTGGACATAGACCTCCATTGTTCTCTATGAGAGTCACAGACTGGACATAGACCTCCATTGTTCTCTATGAGAGTCACAGACTGGACATAGACCTCCATTGTTCTCTATGAGAGTCACAGACTGGACATAGACCTCCATTGTTCTCTATGAGAGTCACAGACTGGACATAGACCTCCATTGTTCTCTATGAGAGTCACAGACTGGACATAGACCTCCATTGTTCTCTATGAGAGTCACAGACAGGACATAGACCTCCATTGTTCTCTATGAGAGTCACAGACTGGACATAGACCTCCATTGTTCTCTATGAGAGTCACAGACTGGACATAGACCTCCATTGTTCTCTATGAGAGTCACAGACTGGACATAGACCTCCATTGTTCTCTATGAGAGTCACAGACTGGACATAGACCTCCATTGGAGTACAGACCTCAATTGTTCTCTATTATAGTCACAGTCACAGACTGGACATAGACCTCCATTGGAGTACAGACCTCCATTAGTCTTGGCTATGAGAGGATAGAAGCACGCACAGCAGCAATGCCTGTCTCTCAGCTCTGCTGCCCAATCACAGAAGCCTTTGTATTTTATGAATAGGTTCACATAATACAAAGGCTTCTGTGATTGGACAGAAGGAGTGGTGTGTCTGGAGAAGCGGCTGCATGGGTTCTACACCTGAAGCAGCTGAGTCCTGAGTATCTTCCTGTCAGGTGTAAATTAGAGAGATAAATCCAGGGGGCAGCACCTGGTTGGAACAATCCTGGGGTGCAGCTTCAAGCGGCAGTATTACTGGTGCTGGTAGTTAGGGAAAAACCATTGATGTGCCTTCATCTGGCCATCCAGTCCGGGATGCCAGCTGAATTTTAAACAAATGGATGGCGGCTCACCCCTCCCCCTCAAAAAAATAAAAATAAGTTGGGTTCCCCCAAAAATTCATTCTGGGCTGTATAGGAGGATGGGGACAGACGTGCGATAGAACCCCTCAATGCGAGGGACCCCCCCCAGGTAGAGCTCCCTTCTCATTACTATTCTCTTCTCATATCAGACTCATATTACTTCTATTCCGGCATCTGTACTTATGGAAATGTATACTGGGTGGAGAGCACTGACTTAGTGTATGGTGCAGGGAGAGCACTGACTTAGTGTACGGTGCAGGGAGAGCACTGACTTAGTGTACGGTGCAGGGAGAGCACTGACTTAGTGTACGGTGCAGGGAGAGCGCTGACTTAGTGTATGGTACAGGGAGAGCACTGACTTAGTGTACTGTGCAGGGAGAGCACTGACTTAGTGTAGGGTGCAGGGAGAGCACTGATTTAGTGTATGGTGCAGGGAGATGCAGGGAGAGCGCTGACTTAGTGTACTGTGCAGGGAGAGCACTGACTTAGTGTACGGTGCAGAGAGAGCACTGACTTAGTGTATGGTGCAGGGAGATGCAGGGAGAGCGCTGACTTAGTGTATGGTACAGGGAGAGCACTGACTTAGTGTACGGTACAGGGAGAGCACTGACTTAGTGTATGGTGCAGGGAGAGCACTGACTTAGTGTACGGTGCAGGGAGAGTGCTGACTTAGTGTATGGTACAGGGAGAGCACTGACTTAGTGTACGGTACAGGGAGAGCACTGACTTAGTGTAGGGTGCAGGGAGAGCACTGACTTAGTGTATGGTGCAGGGAGAGCACTGACTTAGTGTACTGTGCAGGGAGTGCACTGACTTAGTGTACGGTGCAGGGAGAGCACTGACTTAGTGTATGGTGCAGGGAGAGCACTGACTTAGTGTACGGTGCAGGGAGAGCGCTGACTTAGTGTACGGTGCAGGGAGAGCACTGACTTAGTGTACGGTGCAGGGAGAGCACTGACTTAGTGTATGGTGCAGGGAGAGCACTGACTTAGTGTACGGTGCAGTGAGAGCACTGACTTAGTGTATGGTGCAGGGAGAGCACTGACTTAGTGTACTGTGCAGGGAGAGCACTGACTTAGTGTAGGGTGCAGGGAGAGCACTGACTTAGTGTACAGTGCAGGGAGAGCACTGACTTAGTGTATGGTGCAGGGAGAGCACTGACTTAGTGTACGGTGCAGGGAGAGCTCTGACTTAGTGTACGGTGCAGGGAGAGCTCTGACTTAGTGTACGGTGCAGGGAGAGAGCACTGACTTAGTGTATGGTGCAGGGAGAGCACTGACTTAGTGTACGGTGCAGGGAGAGCACTGACTTAGTGTATGGTGCAGAGAGAGCACTGACTTAGTATACGGTGCAGGGAGAGCACTGACTTAGTGTATGGTGCAGGGAGAGCACTGACTTAGTGTACGGTGCAGGGAGAGCACTGACTTAGTGTACTGTGCAGGGAGTGCACTGACTTAGTGTACGGTGCAGGGAGAGCGCTGACTTAGTGTATGGTGCAGGGAGAGCACTGACTTAGTGTACGGTGCAGGGAGAGCACTGACTTAGTGTACGGTGCAGGGAGAGCACTGACTTAGTGTACTGTGCAGGGAGTGCACTGACTTAGTGTACGGTGCACGGAGAGCGCTGACTTAGTGTATGGTGCAGGGAGAGCACTGACTTAGTGTACGGTGCAGGGAGAGCGCTGACTTAGTGTATGGTTCAGGGAGAGCACTGACTTAGTGTACGGTGCAGGGAGAGCACTGACTTAGTGTAGGGTGCAGGGAGAGCACTGACTTAGTGTATGGTACAGGGAGAGCACTGACTTAGTGTATGGTGCAGGGAGAGCGCTGACTTAGTGTATGGTTCAGGGAGAGCACTGACTTAGTGTACGGTGCAGGGAGAGCGCTGACTTAGTGTACGGTGCAGGGAGAGCACTGACTTAGTGTAGGGTGCAGGGAGAGCACTGATTTAGTGTATGGTGCAGGGAGATGCAGGGAGAGCGCTGACTTAGTGTACTGTGCAGGGAGAGCACTGACTTAGTGTACTGTGCAGGGAGAGCACTGACTTAGTGTATGGTGCAGGGAGATGCAGGGAGAGCGCTGACTTAGTGTATGGTACAGGGAGAGCACTGACTTAGTGTACGGTGCAGGGAGAGCACTGACTTAGTGTATGGTGCAGGGAGATGCAGGGAGAGCGCTGACTTAGTGTATGGTACAGGGAGAGCACTGACTTAGTGTACGGTGCAGGGAGAGCACTGACTTAGTGTACGGTGCAGGGAGAGCACTGACTTAGTGTATGGTGCAGGGAGAGCACTGACTTAGTGTACGGTACAGGGAGAGCACTGACTTAGTGTACGGTACAGGGAGAGCACTGACTTAGTGTACGGTACAGGGAGAGCACTGACTTAGTGTAGGGTGCAGGGAGAGCACTGACTTAGTGTATGGTGCAGGGAGAGCACTGACTTAGTGTACGGTGCAGGGAGAGTGCTGACTTAGTGTACGGTGCAGGGAGAGCACTGACTTAGTGTATGGTGCAGGGAGAGCACTGACTTAGTGTATGGTGCAGGGAGAGCACTGACTTAGTGTACGGTGCAGGGAGAGCACTGACTTAGTGTACGGTGCAGGGAGAGCGCTGACTTAGTGTATGGTGCAGGGAGAGCACTGACTTAGTGTAGGGTGCAGGGAGAGCACTGACTTAGTGTACGGTGCAGGGAGAGCTCTGACTTAGTGTACGGTGCAGGGAGAGCGCTGACTTAGTGTATGGTGCAGTGAGAGCAATGACTTAGTGTATGGTGCAGGGAGAGCACTGACTTAGTGTATGGTGCAGGGAGAGCACTGACTTAGTGTAGGGTGCAGGGAGAGCACTGACTTAGTGTACGGTGCGGGGAGAGCTCTGACTTAGTGTACGGTGCAGGGAGAGCGCTGACTTAGTGTATGGTGCAGTGAGAGCAATGACTTAGTGTATGGTGCAGGGAGAGCACTGACTTAGTCTATGGTGCAGGGAGTGCACTGACTTAGTGTATGGTGCAGGGAGAGCGCTGACTTAGTGTATGGTGCAGGGAGAGCACTGACTTAGTGTATGGTGCAGGGAGAGCACTGACTTAGTGTAGGGTGCAGGGAGAGCACTGACTTAGTGTACGGTGCGGGGAGAGCTCTGACTTAGTGTACGGTGCAGGGAGAGCGCTGACTTAGTGTATGGTGCAGTGAGAGCAATGACTTAGTGTATGGTGCAGGGAGAGCACTGACTTAGTCTATGGTGCAGGGAGTGCACTGACTTAGTGTATGGTGCAGGGAGAGCGCTGACTTAGTCTATGGTGCAGGGAGAGCACTGACTTAGTGTATGGTGCAGGGAGAGCGCTGACTTAGTGTATGGTGCAGGGAGAGCGCTGACTTAGTGTATGGTGCAGGGAGAGCACTGACTTAGTGTACTGTGCAGGGAGAGCACTGACTTAGTGTACGGTGCAGGGAGAGCACTGACTTAGTGTACGGTGCAGGGAGAGCACTGACTTAGTGTATGGTGCAGGGAGAGCACTGACTTAGTGTACGGTGCAGGGAGAGCACTGACTTAGTGTATGGTGCAGGGAGAGCACTGACTTAGTGTACGGTGCAGGGAGAGCACTGACTTAGTGTACGGTGCAGGGAGAGCACTGACTTAGTGTACGGTGCAGGGAGAGCACTGACTTAGTGTAGGGTGCAGGGAGAGCACTGACTTAGTGTATGGTACAGGGAGAGCACTGACTTAGTGTACGGTGCAGGGAGAGCGCTGACTTAGTGTATGGTTCAGGGAGAGCACTGACTTAGTGTACGGTGCAGGGAGAGCACTGACTTAGTGTAGGGTGCAGGGAGAGCACTGACTTAGTGTATGGTACAGGGAGAGCACTGACTTAGTGTATGGTGCAGGGAGAGCGCTGACTTAGTGTATGGTTCAGGGAGAGCACTGACTTAGTGTACGGTGCAGGGAGAGCGCTGACTTAGTGTACGGTGCAGGGAGAGCACTGACTTAGTGTAGGGTGCAGGGAGAGCACTGATTTAGTGTATGGTGCAGGGAGATGCAGGGAGAGCGCTGACTTAGTGTACTGTGCAGGGAGAGCACTGACTTAGTGTACGGTGCAGGGAGAGCACTGACTTAGTGTATGGTGCAGGGAGATGCAGGGAGAGCGCTGACTTAGTGTATGGTACAGGGAGAGCACTGACTTAGTGTACGGTGCAGGGAGAGCACTGACTTAGTGTATGGTGCAGGGAGATGCAGGGAGAGCGCTGACTTAGTGTATGGTACAGGGAGAGCACTGACTTAGTGTACGGTGCAGGGAGAGCACTGACTTAGTGTACGGTGCAGGGAGAGCACTGACTTAGTGTACGGTGCAGGGAGAGCACTGACTTAGTGTACGGTACAGGGAGAGCACTGACTTAGTGTACGGTACAGGGAGAGCACTGACTTAGTGTAGGGTGCAGGGAGAGCACTGACTTAGTGTACGGTGCAGGGAGAGCACTGACTTAGTGTACGGTGCAGGGAGAGCGCTGACTTAGTGTACGGTGCAGGGAGAGCACTGACTTAGTGTACGGTGCAGGGAGAGCACTGACTTAGTGTACGGTGCAGGGAGAGCACTGACTTAGTGTACGGTGCAGGGAGAGCACTGACTTAGTGTACTGTGCAGGGAGAGCGCTGACTTAGTGTACGGTGCAGGGAGAGCACTGACTTAGTGTACGGTGCAGGGAGAGCACTGACTTAGTGTACGGTGCAGGGAGAGCACTGACTTAGTGTACGGTGCAGGGAGAGCACTGACTTAGTGTACGGTGCAGGGAGAGCGCTGACTTAGTGTACGGTGCAGGGAGAGCACTGACTTAGTGTACGGTGCAGGGAGAGCACTGACTTAGTGTATGGTGCAGGGAGAGCACTGACTTAGTGTACGGTGCAGGGAGAGCGCTGACTTAGTGTATGGTACAGGGAGAGCACTGACTTAGTGTACTGTGCAGGGAGAGCACTGACTTAGTGTAGGGTGCAGGGAGAGCACTGATTTAGTGTATGGTGCAGGGAGATGCAGGGAGAGCGCTGACTTAGTGTACTGTGCAGGGAGAGCACTGACTTAGTGTACGGTGCAGAGAGAGCACTGACTTAGTGTATGGTGCAGAGAGAGCACTGACTTAGTGTATGGTGCAGGGAGATGCAGGGAGAGCGCTGACTTAGTGTATGGTACAGGGAGAGCACTGACTTAGTGTACGGTACAGGGAGAGCACTGACTTAGTGTATGGTGCAGGGAGAGCACTGACTTAGTGTACGGTGCAGGGAGAGTGCTGACTTAGTGTATGGTACAGGGAGAGCACTGACTTAGTGTACGGTACAGGGAGAGCACTGACTTAGTGTAGGGTGCAGGGAGAGCACTGACTTAGTGTATGGTGCAGGGAGAGCACTGACTTAGTGTACTGTGCAGGGAGTGCACTGACTTAGTGTACGGTGCAGGGAGAGCACTGACTTAGTGTATGGTGCAGGGAGAGCACTGACTTAGTGTACGGTGCAGGGAGAGCGCTGACTTAGTGTACGGTGCAGGGAGAGCACTGACTTAGTGTACGGTGCAGGGAGAGCACTGACTTAGTGTATGGTGCAGGGAGAGCACTGACTTAGTGTACGGTGCAGTGAGAGCACTGACTTAGTGTATGGTGCAGGGAGAGCACTGACTTAGTGTACTGTGCAGGGAGAGCACTGACTTAGTGTAGGGTGCAGGGAGAGCACTGACTTAGTGTACGGTGCAGGGAGAGCTCTGACTTAGTGTACGGTGCAGGGAGAGCTCTGACTTAGTGTACGGTGCAGGGAGAGAGCACTGACTTAGTGTATGGTGCAGGGAGAGCGCTGACTTAGTGTATGGTGCAGGGAGAGCACTGACTTAGTGTATGGTGCAGAGAGAGCACTGACTTAGTATACGGTGCAGGGAGAGCACTGACTTAGTGTATGGTGCAGGGAGAGCACTGACTTAGTGTACGGTGCAGGGAGAGCACTGACTTAGTGTACTGTGCAGGGAGTGCACTGACTTAGTGTACGGTGCAGGGAGAGCGCTGACTTAGTGTATGGTGCAGGGAGAGCACTGACTTAGTGTACGGTGCAGGGAGAGCACTGACTTAGTGTACGGTGCAGGGAGAGCACTGACTTAGTGTACTGTGCAGGGAGAGCACTGACTTAGTGTACGGTGCAGGGAGAGCACTGACTTAGTGTATGGTGCAGGGAGAGCACTGACTTAGTGTACTGTGCAGGGAGAGCACTGACTTAGTGTACGGTGCACGGAGAGCGCTGACTTAGTGTATGGTGCAGGGAGAGCACTGACTTAGTGTACGGTGCAGGGAGAGCGCTGACTTAGTGTATGGTTCAGGGAGAGCACTGACTTAGTGTACGGTGCAGGGAGAGCACTGACTTAGTGTAGGGTGCAGGGAGAGCACTGACTTAGTGTATGGTACAGGGAGAGCACTGACTTAGTGTATGGTGCAGGGAGAGCGCTGACTTAGTGTATGGTTCAGGGAGAGCACTGACTTAGTGTACGGTGCAGGGAGAGCACTGACTTAGTGTACGGTGCAGGGAGAGAGCGCTGACTTAGTGTATGGTGCAGGGAGAGCACTGACTTAGTGTATGGTTCAGGGAGAGCACTGACTTAGTGTACGGTGCAGGGAGAGCGCTGACTTAGTGTACGGTGCAGGGAGAGCACTGACTTAGTGTAGGGTGCAGGGAGAGCACTGATTTAGTGTATGGTGCAGGGAGATGCAGGGAGAGCGCTGACTTAGTGTACTGTGCAGGGAGAGCACTGACTTAGTGTACTGTGCAGGGAGAGCACTGACTTAGTGTATGGTGCAGGGAGATGCAGGGAGAGCGCTGACTTAGTGTATGGTACAGGGAGAGCACTGACTTAGTGTACGGTGCAGGGAGAGCACTGACTTAGTGTATGGTGCAGGGAGATGCAGGGAGAGCGCTGACTTAGTGTATGGTACAGGGAGAGCACTGACTTAGTGTACGGTGCAGGGAGAGCACTGACTTAGTGTACGGTGCAGGGAGAGCACTGACTTAGTGTATGGTGCAGGGAGAGCACTGACTTAGTGTACGGTACAGGGAGAGCACTGACTTAGTGTACGGTACAGGGAGAGCACTGACTTAGTATACGGTACAGGGAGAGCACTGACTTAGTGTAGGGTGCAGGGAGAGCACTGACTTAGTGTATGGTGCAGGGAGAGCACTGACTTAGTGTACGGTGCAGGGAGAGTGCTGACTTAGTGTACGGTGCAGGGAGAGCACTGACTTAGTGTATGGTGCAGGGAGAGCACTGACTTAGTGTATGGTGCAGGGAGAGCACTGACTTAGTGTACGGTGCAGGGAGAGCACTGACTTAGTGTACGGTGCAGGGAGAGCGCTGACTTAGTGTATGGTGCAGGGAGAGCACTGACTTAGTGTAGGGTGCAGGGAGAGCACTGACTTAGTGTACGGTGCAGGGAGAGCTCTGACTTAGTGTACGGTGCAGGGAGAGCGCTGACTTAGTGTATGGTGCAGTGAGAGCAATGACTTAGTGTATGGTGCAGGGAGAGCACTGACTTAGTGTATGGTGCAGGGAGAGCACTGACTTAGTGTAGGGTGCAGGGAGAGCACTGACTTAGTGTACGGTGCGGGGAGAGCTCTGACTTAGTGTACGGTGCAGGGAGAGCGCTGACTTAGTGTATGGTGCAGTGAGAGCAATGACTTAGTGTATGGTGCAGGGAGAGCACTGACTTAGTCTATGGTGCAGGGAGTGCACTGACTTAGTGTACGGTGCAGGGAGAGCGCTGACTTAGTGTATGGTGCAGGGAGAGCGCTGACTTAGTGTACGGTGCAGGGAGAGCACTGACTTAGTGTACTGTGCAGGGAGAGCACTGACTTAGTGTACGGTGCAGGGAGAGCACTGACTTAGTGTACGGTGCAGGGAGAGCACTGACTTAGTGTATGGTGCAGGGAGAGCGCTGACTTAGTGTACGGTGCAGGGAGAGCGCTGACTTAGTGTATGGTGCAGGGAGAGCACTGACTTAGTGTACGGTGCAGGGAGAGCACTGACTTAGTGTACGGTGCAGGGAGAGCACTGACTTAGTGTACGGTGCAGGGAGAGCACTGACTTAGTGTAGGGTGCAGGGAGAGCACTGACTTAGTGTATGGTACAGGGAGAGCACTGACTTAGTGTACGGTGCAGGGAGAGCGCTGACTTAGTGTATGGTTCAGGGAGAGCACTGACTTAGTGTACGGTGCAGGGAGAGCACTGACTTAGTGTAGGGTGCAGGGAGAGCACTGACTTAGTGTATGGTACAGGGAGAGCACTGACTTAGTGTATGGTGCAGGGAGAGCGCTGACTTAGTGTATGGTTCAGGGAGAGCACTGACTTAGTGTACGGTGCAGGGAGAGCGCTGACTTAGTGTACGGTGCAGGGAGAGCACTGACTTAGTGTAGGGTGCAGGGAGAGCACTGATTTAGTGTATGGTGCAGGGAGATGCAGGGAGAGCGCTGACTTAGTGTACTGTGCAGGGAGAGCACTGACTTAGTGTACGGTGCAGGGAGAGCACTGACTTAGTGTATGGTGCAGGGAGATGCAGGGAGAGCGCTGACTTAGTGTATGGTACAGGGAGAGCACTGACTTAGTGTACGGTGCAGGGAGAGCACTGACTTAGTGTACGGTGCAGGGAGAGCACTGACTTAGTGTACGGTGCAGGGAGAGCACTGACTTAGTGTACGGTACAGGGAGAGCACTGACTTAGTGTACGGTACAGGGAGAGCACTGACTTAGTGTAGGGTGCAGGGAGAGCACTGACTTAGTGTACGGTGCAGGGAGAGCACTGACTTAGTGTACGGTGCAGGGAGAGCACTGACTTAGTGTACGGTGCAGGGAGAGCGCTGACTTAGTGTACGGTGCAGGGAGAGCACTGACTTAGTGTACGGTGCAGGGAGAGCACTGACTTAGTGTACGGTGCAGGGAGAGCACTGACTTAGTGTACAGTGCAGGGAGAGCGCTGACTTAGTGTATGGTGCAGGGAGAGCTCTGACTTAGTGTACGGTGCAGGGAGAGCACTGATTTAGTGTACGGTGCAGGGAGAGCACTGACTTAGTGTACGGTGCAGGGAGAGCACTGACTTAGCATACAATGCAGGGAGAGCGCTGATTTAGTGTACGGTGCAGGGAGAGCGCTGACTTAGTGTATGGTGCAGGGAGAGCGCTGACTTAGTGTATGGTGCAGGGAGAGCGCTGACTTAGTGTACGGTGCAGGGAGAGCTCTGACTTAGTGTACGGTGCAGGGAGAGCACTGACTTAGTGTACGGTGCAGGGAGAGCACTGACTTAGTGTATGGTGCAGGGAGAGCGCTGACTTAGTGTATGGTGCAGGGAGAGCATTGACTTAGTGTAGGGTGCAGGGAGAGCACTGACTTAGTGTACGGTGCAGGGAGAGCACTGACTTAGTGTACGGTGCAGGGAGAGCACTGACTTAGTGTACAGTGCAGGGAGAGCGCTGACTTAGTGTATGGTGCAGGGAGAGCTCTGACTTAGTGTACGGTGCAGGGAGAGCACTGATTTAGTGTACGGTGCAGGGAGAGCACTGACTTAGTGTACGGTGCAGGGAGAGCACTGACTTAGCATACAATGCAGGGAGAGCGCTGATTTAGTGTACGGTGCAGGGAGAGCGCTGACTTAGTGTATGGTGCAGGGAGAGCGCTGACTTAGTGTATGGTGCAGGGAGAGCGCTGACTTAGTGTACGGTGCAGGGAGAGCTCTGACTTAGTGTACGGTGCAGGGAGAGCACTGACTTAGTGTACGGTGCAGGGAGAGCACTGACTTAGTGTATGGTGCAGGGAGAGCGCTGACTTAGTGTATGGTGCAGGGAGAGCATTGACTTAGTGTAGGGTGCAGGGAGAGCACTGACTTAGTGTACGGTGCAGGGAGAGCACTGACTTAGTGTACGGTGCAGGGAGAGCGCTGACTTAGTGTATGGTGCAGGGAGAGCACTGACTTAGTGTACGGTGCAGGGAGAGCACTGACTTAGTGTACGGTGCAGGGAGAGCACTGACTTAGTGTATGGTGCAGGGAGAGCACTGATTTAGTGTATGGTGCAGGGAGAGCACTGACTTAGTGTACTGTGCATGGAGAGCACTGACTTAGTGTACGGTGCAGGGAGAGCACTGACTTAGTGTACTGTGCAGGGAGAGCGCTGACTTAGTGTATGGTGCAGGGAGAGCACTGACTTAGTGTACGGAGCAGGGAGAGCTCTGACTTAGTGTACGGTGCAGGGAGAGCACTGACTTAGTGTACGGTGCAGGGAGAGCACTGATTTAGTGTATGGTGCAGGGAGAGCATTGACTTAGTGTAGGGTGCAGGGAGAGCACTGACTTAGTGTACTGTGCAGGGAGTGCACTGACTTAGTGTATGGTGCAGGGAGAGCACTGACTTAGTGTACGGTGCAGGGAGAGCACTGACTTAGTGTAGCGTGCAGGGAGAGCTCTGACTTAGTGTACGGTGCAGGGAAAGCACTGACTTAGTGTACGGTGCAGGGAGAGCACTGACTTAGTGTACGGTGCAGGGAGAGCACTGACTTAGCATACAATGCAGGGAGAGCACTGACTTAGTGTACGGTGCAGGGAGAGCGCTGACTTAGTGTATGGTGCAGGGAGAGCACTGACTTAGTGCACGGTGCAGGGAGAGCACTGACTTAGTGTACGGTGCAGGGAGAGCTCTGACTTAGTGTACGGTGCAGGGAGAGCACTGACTTAGTGTACGGTGCAGGGAGAGCACTGACTTAGTGTATGGTGCAGGGAGAGCGCTGACTTAGTGTATGGTGCAGGGAGAGCATTGACTTAGTGTAGGGTGCAGGGAGAGCACTGACTTAGTGTACGGTGCAGGGAGAGCACTGACTTAGTGTACGGTGCAGGGAGAGCGCTGACTTAGTGTATGGTGCAGGGAGAGCACTGACTTAGTGTACGGTGCAGGGAGAGCACTGACTTAGTGTACGGTGCAGGGAGAGCACTGACTTAGTGTATGGTGCAGGGAGAGCACTGATTTAGTGTATGGTGCAGGGAGAGCACTGACTTAGTGTACTGTGCATGGAGAGCACTGACTTAGTGTACGGTGCAGGGAGAGCACTGACTTAGTGTACGGTACAGGGAGAGCGCTGACTTAGTGTACTGTGCAGGGAGAGCTCTGACTTAGTGTACGGTGCAGGGAGAGCACTGACTTAGTGTATGGTGCAGGGAGAGCACTGACTTAGTGTACGGTGCAGGGAGAGTGCTGACTTAGTGTATGGTGCAGGGAGAGCATTGACTTAGTGTAGGGTGCAGGGAGAGCACTGACTTAGTGTACTGTGCAGGGAGAGCTCTGACTTAGTGTATGGTGCAGGGAGAGCACTGACTTAGTGTACGGTGCAGGGAGAGCACTGACTTAGTGTATGGTGCAGGGAGAGCACTGACTTAGTGTATGGTGCAGGGAGAGCACTGACTTAGTGTATGGTGCAGGGAGAGCTCTGACTTAGTGTACGGTGCAGGGAGAGCACTGACTTAGTGTACGGTGCAGGGAGAGCACTGACTTAGTGTACGGTGCAGGGAGTGCACTGACTTAGTGTACGGTGCAGGGAGACTGCTGACTTAGTGTATGGTGCAGAGAGAGCACTGACTTAGTGTACGGTGCAGGGAGAGCGCTGACTTAGTGTATGGTGCAGGGAGAGCACTGACTTAGTGTACGGTGCAGGGAGAGCTCTGACTTAGTGTACGGTGCAGGGAGAGCACTGACTTAGTGTATGGTGCAGGGAGAGCACTGACTTAGTGTACAGTGTAGGGAGAGCACTGACTTAGTGTACGGTGCAGGGAGAGCGCTGACTTAGTGTACGGTGCAGGGAGAGCACTGACTTAGTGTACGGTGCAGGGAGAGCACTGACTTAGTGTACTGTGCAGGGAGAGCGCTGACTTAGTGTACGGTGCAGGGAGAGCACTGACTTAGTGTATGGTGCAGGGAGAGCACTGACTTAGTGTACGGTGCAGGGAGAGCACTGACTTAGTGTACGGTGCAGGGAGAGCACTGACTTAGTGTATGGTGCAGGGAGAGCACTGACTTAGTGTATGGTGCAGGGAGAGCACTGACTTAGTGTGCGGTGCAGGGAGAGCGCTGACTTAGTGTACGGTGCAGGGAGAGCACTGACTTAGTGTACGGTGCAGGGAGAGCACTGACTTAGTGTATGGTACAGGGAGAGCACTGACTTAGTGTACGGTGCAGGGAGAGCGCTGACTTAGTGTATGGTGCAGGGAGAGCACTGACTTAGTGTATGGTGCAGGGAGAGCGCTGACTTAGTGTACGGTGCAGGGAGAGCACTGACTTAGTGTACGGTGCAGGGAGAGCACTGACTTAGTGTACAGTACAGGGAGAGCACTGACTTAGTGTACGGTGCAGGGAGAGCACTGACTTAGTGTACGGTGCAGGGAGAGCACTGACTTAGTGTACAGTGCAGGGAGAGCACTGACTTAGTGTACGGTGCAGGGAGAGCACTGACTTAGTGTACGGTGCAGGGAGAGTGCTGACTTAGTGTACGGTGCAGGGAGAGCGCTGACTTAGTGTACGGTGCAGGGAGAGCGCTGACTTAGTGTACTGTGCAGGGAGAACACTGACTTAGTGTACGGTGCAGGGAGAGCACTGACTTAGTGTACGGTGCAGGGAGAGCACTGACTTAGTGTACGGTGCAGGGAGAGCACTGACTTAGTGTATGGTACAGGGAGAGCACTGACTTAGTGTACGGTGCAGGGAGAGCGCTGACTTAGTGTATGGTGCAGGGAGAGCACTGACTTAGTGTACGGTGCAGGGAGAGCACTGACTTAGTGTACGGTGCAGGGAGAGCACTGACTTAGTGTACGGTGCAGGGAGAGCACTGACTTAGTGTACAGTACAGGGAGAGCACTGACTTAGTGTACGGTGCAGGGAGAGCACTGACTTAGTGTACGGTGCAGGGAGAGTGCTGACTTAGTGTATGGTGCAGGGAGAGCATTGACTTAGTGTAGGGTGCAGGGAGAGCACTGACTTAGTGTACTGTGCAGGGAGAGCTCTGACTTAGTGTATGGTGCAGGGAGAGCACTGACTTAGTGTACGGTGCAGGGAGAGCACTGACTTAGTGTATGGTGCAGGGAGAGCACTGACTTAGTGTATGGTGCAGGGAGAGCACTGACTTAGTGTATGGTGCAGGGAGAGCTCTGACTTAGTGTACGGTGCAGGGAGAGCACTGACTTAGTGTACGGTGCAGGGAGAGCACTGACTTAGTGTACGGTGCAGGGAGTGCACTGACTTAGTGTACGGTGCAGGGAGACTGCTGACTTAGTGTATGGTGCAGAGAGAGCACTGACTTAGTGTACGGTGCAGGGAGAGCGCTGACTTAGTGTATGGTGCAGGGAGAGCACTGACTTAGTGTACGGTGCAGGGAGAGCTCTGACTTAGTGTACGGTGCAGGGAGAGCACTGACTTAGTGTATGGTGCAGGGAGAGCACTGACTTAGTGTACAGTGTAGGGAGAGCACTGACTTAGTGTACGGTGCAGGGAGAGCACTGACTTAGTGTACGGTGCAGGGAGAGCACTGACTTAGTGTACGGTGCAGGGAGAGCACTGACTTAGTGTACTGTGCAGGGAGAGCGCTGACTTAGTGTACGGTGCAGGGAGAGCACTGACTTAGTGTATGGTGCAGGGAGAGCACTGACTTAGTGTACGGTGCAGGGAGAGCACTGACTTAGTGTACGGTGCAGGGAGAGCACTGACTTAGTGTATGGTGCAGGGAGAGCACTGACTTAGTGTATGGTGCAGGGAGAGCACTGACTTAGTGTGCGGTGCAGGGAGAGCGCTGACTTAGTGTACGGTGCAGGGAGAGCACTGACTTAGTGTACGGTGCAGGGAGAGCACTGACTTAGTGTATGGTACAGGGAGAGCACTGACTTAGTGTACGGTGCAGGGAGAGCGCTGACTTAGTGTATGGTGCAGGGAGAGCACTGACTTAGTGTATGGTGCAGGGAGAGCACTGACTTAGTGTATGGTACAGGGAGAGCACTGACTTAGTGTACGGTGCAGGGAGAGCGCTGACTTAGTGTACGGTGCAGGGAGAGCTCTGACTTAGTGTATGGTGCAGGGAGAGCACTGACTTAGTGTACGGTGCAGGGAGAGCACTGACTTAGTGTACTGTGCAGGGAGAGCACTGACTTAGTGTATGGTGCAGGGAGAGCGCTGACTTAGTGTACGGTGCAGGGAGAGCACTGACTTAGTGTACGGTGCAGGGAGAGCACTGACTTAGTGTACGGTGCAGGGAGAGCACTGACTTAGTGTACGGTGCGGGGAGAGCACTGACTTAGTGTACGGTGCAGGGAGAGCTCTGACTTAGTGTACGGTGCAGGGAGAGCACTGACTTAGTGTACGGTGCAGGGAGAGCACTGACTTAGTGTACGGTGCAGGGAGAGCACTGACTTAGTGTACAGTACAGGGAGAGCACTGACTTAGTGTACGGTGCAGGGAGAGCACTGACTTAGTGTACGGTGCAGGGAGAGCACTGACTTAGTGTACAGTGCAGGGAGAGCACTGACTTAGTGTACGGTGCAGGGAGAGCACTGACTTAGTGTACGGTGCAGGGAGAGTGCTGACTTAGTGTACGGTGCAGGGAGAGCGCTGACTTAGTGTACGGTGCAGGGAGAGCGCTGACTTAGTGTACTGTGCAGGGAGAACACTGACTTAGTGTACGGTGCAGGGAGAGCACTGACTTAGTGTACGGTGCAGGGAGAGCACTGACTTAGTGTACGGTGCAGGGAGAGAACTGACTTAGTGTACTGTGCAGGGAGAGCGCTGACTTAGTGTACGGTGCAGGGAGAGCACTGACTTAGTGTACGGTGCAGGGAGAGCACTGACTTAGTGTACGGTGCAGGGAGAGCACTGACTTAGTGTACGGTGCAGGGAGAGCACTGACTTAGTGTACGGTGCAGGGAGAGCACTGACTTAGTGTATGGTGCAGGGAGAGAGCGCTGACTTAGTGTATGGTGCAGGGAGAGCACTGACTTAGTGTACGGTGCAGGGAGAGCACTGACTTAGTGTACGGTGCAGGGAGAGCGCTGACTTAGTGTATGGTGCAGGGAGAGCACTGACTTAGTGTATGGTGCAGGGAGAGCACTGACTTAGTGTATGGTGCAGGGAGAGCACTGACTTAGTGTATGGTGCAGGGAGAGTGCTGACTTAGTGTACAGTGCAGGGAGAGAGCGCTGACTTAGTGTATGGTGCAGGGAGAGAGCACTGACTTAGTGTACTGTGCAGGGAGAGCGCTGACTTAGTGTACGGTGCAGGGAGAGCACTGACTTAGTGTACTGTGCAGGGAGAGCGCTGACTTAGTGTACAGTGCAGGGAGAGCACTGACTTAGTGTAGGGTGCAGGGAGAGCACTGACTTAGTGTACGGTGCAGGGAGAGCACTGACTTAGTGTACGGTGCAGGGAGAGCACTGACTTAGTGTATGGTGCAGGGAGAGCACTGACTTAGTGTATGGTGCAGGGAGAGCACTGACTTAGTGTATGGTGCAGGGAGAGCACTGACTTAGTGTACGGTGCAGGGAGAGCACTGACTTAGTGTATGGTGCAGGGAGAGCACTGACTTAGTGTATGGTGCAGGGAGAGCACTGACTTAGTGTAGGGTGCAGGGAGAGCACTGACTTAGTGTATGGTGCAGGGAGAGCACTGACTTAGTGTACGGTGCAGGGAGAGCACTGACTTAGTGTACTGTGCAGGGAGAGCGCTGACTTAGTGTACGGTGCAGGGAGAGCACTGACTTAGTGTAGGGTGCAGGGAGAGCATTGACTTAGTGTAGGGTGCAGGGAGAGCACTGACTTAGTGTACTGTGCAGGGAGTGCACTGACTTAGTGTATGGTGCAGGGAGAGCACTGACTTAGTGTACGGTGCAGGGAGAGCACTGACTTAGTGTAGCGTGCAGGGAGAGCTCTGACTTAGTGTACGGTGCAGGGAAAGCACTGACTTAGTGTACGGTGCAGGGAGAGCACTGACTTAGTGTACGGTGCAGGGAGAGCACTGACTTAGCATACAATGCAGGGGGAGCACTGACTTAGTGTACGGTGCAGGGAGAGCGCTGACTTAGTGTATGGTGCAGGGAGAGCACTGACTTAGTGTACGGTGCAGGGAGAGCACTGACTTAGTGTACGGTGCAGGGAGAGCTCTGACTTAGTGTACGGTGCAGGGAGAGCACTGACTTAGTGTACGGTGCAGGGAGAGTGCTGACTTAGTGTACGGTGCAGGGAGAGCACTGACTTAGTGTATGGTGCAGGGAGAGCATTGACTTAGTGTAGGGTGCAGGGAGAGCACTGACTTAGTGTACTGTGCAGGGAGAGCTCTGACTTAGTGTACGGTGCAGGGAGAGCACTGACTTAGTGTATGGTGCAGGGAGAGCACTGACTTAGTGTACGGTGCAGGGAGAGTGCTGACTTAGTGTATGGTGCAGGGAGAGCATTGACTTAGTGTAGGGTGCAGGGAGAGCACTGACTTAGTGTACTGTGCAGGGAGAGCTCTGACTTAGTGTACGGTGCAGGGAGAGCACTGACTTAGTGTACGGTGCAGGGAGAGCACTGACTTAGTGTATGGTGCAGGGAGAGCACTGACTTAGTGTATGGTGCAGGGAGAGCACTGACTTAGTGTATGGTGCAGGGAGAGCTCTGACTTAGTGTACGGTGCAGGGAGAGCACTGACTTAGTGTACGGTGCATGGAGAGCACTGACTTAGTGTACGGTGCAGGGAGTGCACTGACTTAGTGTACTGTGCAGGGAGAGCACTGACTTAGTGTACGGTGCAGGGAGAGCGCTGACTTAGTGTACTGTGCAGGGAGAGCACTGACTTAGTGTATGGTGCAGGGAGAGCACTGACTTAGTGTACGGTGCAGGGAGAGCATTGACTTAGTGTAGGGTGCAGGGAGAGCACTGACTTAGTGTACTGTGCAGGGAGTGCACTGACTTAGTGTATGGTGCAGGGAGAGCACTGACTTAGTGTACGGTGCAGGGAGAGCACTGACTTAGTGTAGCGTGCAGGGAGAGCTCTGACTTAGTGTACGGTGCAGGGAAAGCACTGACTTAGTGTACGGTGCAGGGAGAGCACTGACTTAGTGTACGGTGCAGGGAGAGCACTGACTTAGCATACAATGCAGGGAGAGCACTGACTTAGTGTACGGTGCAGGGAGAGCGCTGACTTAGTGTATGGTGCAGGGAGAGCACTGACTTAGTGTACAGTGTAGGGAGAGCACTGACTTAGTGTACGGTGCAGGGAGAGCGCTGACTTAGTGTACGGTGCAGGGAGAGCGCTGACTTAGTGTACGGTGCAGGGAGAGCGCTGACTTAGTGTACGGTGCAGGGAGAGCACTGACTTAGTGTAGGGTGCAGGGAGAGCATTGACTTAGTGTAGGGTGCAGGGAGAGCACTGACTTAGTGTACTGTGCAGGGAGAGCGCTGACTTAGTGTACGGTGCAGGGAGAGCACTGACTTAGTGTATGGTGCAGGGAGAGCACTGACTTAGTGTATGGTGCAGGGAGTGCACTGACTTAGTGTATGGTGCAGGGAGAGCACTGACTTAGTGTACGGTGCAGGGAGAGCACTGACTTAGTGTAGCGTGCAGGGAGAGCTCTGACTTAGTGTACGGTGCAGGGAAAGCACTGACTTAGTGTACGGTGCAGGGAGAGCACTGACTTAGTGTACGGTGCAGGGAGAGCACTGACTTAGCATACAATGCAGGGAGAGCACTGACTTAGTGTACGGTGCAGGGAGAGCGCTGACTTAGTGTATGGTGCAGGGAGAGCACTGACTTAGTGTACGGTGCAGGGAGAGCACTGACTTAGTGTACGGTGCAGGGAGAGCTCTGACTTAGTGTACGGTGCAGGGAGAGCACTGACTTAGTGTACGGTGCAGGGAGAGTGCTGACTTAGTGTACGGTGCAGGGAGAGCACTGACTTAGTGTATGGTGCAGGGAGAGCATTGACTTAGTGTAGGGTGCAGGGAGAGCACTGACTTAGTGTACTGTGCAGGGAGAGCTCTGACTTAGTGTACGGTGCAGGGAGAGCACTGACTTAGTGTATGGTGCAGGGAGAGCACTGACTTAGTGTACGGTGCAGGGAGAGTGCTGACTTAGTGTATGGTGCAGGGAGAGCATTGACTTAGTGTAGGGTGCAGGGAGAGCACTGACTTAGTGTACTGTGCAGGGAGAGCTCTGACTTAGTGTACGGTGCAGGGAGAGCACTGACTTAGTGTACGGTGCAGGGAGAGCACTGACTTAGTGTATGGTGCAGGGAGAGCACTGACTTAGTGTATGGTGCAGGGAGAGCACTGACTTAGTGTATGGTGCAGGGAGAGCTCTGACTTAGTGTACGGTGCAGGGAGAGCACTGACTTAGTGTACGGTGCATGGAGAGCACTGACTTAGTGTACGGTGCAGGGAGTGCACTGACTTAGTGTACGGTGCAGGGAGACTGCTGACTTAGTGTATGGTGCAGAGAGAGCACTGACTTAGTGTACGGTGCAGGGAGAGCACTGACTTAGTGTACGGTGCAGGGAGAGCGCTGACTTAGTGTATGGTGCAGGGAGAGCACTGACTTAGTGTACGGTGCAGGGAGAGCTCTGACTTAGTGTACGGTGCAGGGAGAGCACTGACTTAGTGTATGGTGCAGGGAGAGCACTGACTTAGTGTACAGTGTAGGGAGAGCACTGACTTAGTGTACGGTGCAGGGAGAGCGCTGACTTAGTGTACGGTGCAGGGAGAGCGATGACTTAGTGTACGGTGCAGGGAGAGCGCTGACTTAGTGTACGGTGCAGGGAGAGCGCTGACTTAGTGTACTGTGCAGGGAGAGCACTGACTTAGTGTACGGTGCAGGGAGAGCACTGACTTAGTGTATGGTGCAGGGAGAGCACTGACTTAGTGTACGGTGCAGGGAGAGCACTGACTTAGTGTATGGTGCAGGGAGAGCACTGACTTAGTGTATGGTGCAGGGAGAGCACTGACTTAGTGTACGGTGCAGGGAGAGCGCTGACTTAGTGTACGGTGCAGGGAGAGCACTGACTTAGTGTACGGTGCAGGGAGAGCTCTGACTTAGTGTACGGTGCAGGGAGAGCACTGACTTAGTGTATGGTGCAGGGAGAGCACTGACTTAGTGTACAGTGTAGGGAGAGCACTGACTTAGTGTACGGTGCAGGGAGAGCGCTGACTTAGTGTACGGTGCAGGGAGAGCGATGACTTAGTGTACGGTGCAGGGAGAGCGCTGACTTAGTGTACGGTGCAGGGAGAGCGCTGACTTAGTGTACTGTGCAGGGAGAGCACTGACTTAGTGTACGGTGCAGGGAGAGCACTGACTTAGTGTATGGTGCAGGGAGAGCACTGACTTAGTGTACGGTGCAGGGAGAGCACTGACTTAGTGTATGGTGCAGGGAGAGCACTGACTTAGTGTATGGTGCAGGGAGAGCACTGACTTAGTGTACGGTGCAGGGAGAGCGCTGACTTAGTGTACGGTGCAGGGAGAGCACTGACTTAGTGTACGGTGCAGGGAGAGCGCTGACTTAGTGTATGGTGCAGGGAGAGCACTGACTTAGTGTATGGTGCAGGGAGAGCACTGACTTAGTGTATGGTACAGGGAGAGCACTGACTTAGTGTACGGTGCAGGGAGAGCGCTGACTTAGTGTACGGTGCAGGGAGAGCTCTGACTTAGTGTATGGTGCAGGGAGAGCACTGACTTAGTGTACGGTGCAGGGAGAGCACTGACTTAGTATACGGTGCAGGGAGAGCACTGACTTAGTGTATGGTGCAGGGAGATCGCTGACTTAGTGTACGGTGCAGGGAGAGCACTGACTTAGTGTACGGTGCAGGGAGAGCACTGACTTAGTGTACGGTGCAGGGAGAGCACTGACTTAGTGTACGGTGCGGGGAGAGCACTGACTTAGTGTACGGTGCAGGGAGAGCTCTGACTTAGTGTACGGTGCAGGGAGAGCACTGACTTAGTGTACGGTGCAGGGAGAGCACTGACTTAGTGTACGGTGCAGGGAGAGCACTGACTTAGTGTACAGTACAGGGAGAGCACTGACTTAGTGTACGGTGCAGGGAGAGCACTGACTTAGTGTACGGTGCAGGGAGAGCACTGACTTAGTGTACAGTGCAGGGAGAGCACTGACTTAGTGTACGGTGCAGGGAGAGCACTGACTTAGTGTACGGTGCAGGGAGAGTGCTGACTTAGTGTACGGTGCAGGGAGAGCGCTGACTTAGTGTACGGTGCAGGGAGAGCGCTGACTTAGTGTACTGTGCAGGGAGAACACTGACTTAGTGTACGGTGCAGGGAGAGCACTGACTTAGTGTATGGTGCAGGGAGAGCACTGACTTAGTGTATGGTGCAGGGAGAGCACTGACTTAGTGTATGGTGCAGGGAGAGCTCTGACTTAGTGTACGGTGCAGGGAGAGCACTGACTTAGTGTACGGTGCATGGAGAGCACTGACTTAGTGTACGGTGCAGGGAGTGCACTGACTTAGTGTACGGTGCAGGGAGACTGCTGACTTAGTGTATGGTGCAGAGAGAGCACTGACTTAGTGTACGGTGCAGGGAGAGCGCTGACTTAGTGTACGGTGCAGGGAGAGCGCTGACTTAGTGTACGGTGCAGGGAGAGCGCTGACTTAGTGTACTGTGCAGGGAGAGCACTGACTTAGTGTAGGGTGCAGGGAGAGCATTGACTTAGTGTAGGGTGCAGGGAGAGCACTGACTTAGTGTACTGTGCAGGGAGTGCACTGACTTAGTGTATGGTGCAGGGAGAGCACTGACTTAGTGTACGGTGCAGGGAGAGCACTGACTTAGTGTAGCGTGCAGGGAGAGCTCTGACTTAGTGTACGGTGCAGGGAAAGCACTGACTTAGTGTACGGTGCAGGGAGAGCACTGACTTAGTGTACGGTGCAGGGAGAGCACTGACTTAGCATACAATGCAGGGAGAGCACTGACTTAGTGTACGGTGCAGGGAGAGCGCTGACTTAGTGTATGGTGCAGGGAGAGCACTGACTTAGTGTACAGTGTAGGGAGAGCACTGACTTAGTGTACGGTGCAGGGAGAGCGCTGACTTAGTGTACGGTGCAGGGAGAGCGCTGACTTAGTGTACGGTGCAGGGAGAGCGCTGACTTAGTGTACGGTGCAGGGAGAGCACTGACTTAGTGTAGGGTGCAGGGAGAGCATTGACTTAGTGTAGGGTGCAGGGAGAGCACTGACTTAGTGTACTGTGCAGGGAGTGCACTGACTTAGTGTATGGTGCAGGGAGAGCACTGACTTAGTGTACGGTGCAGGGAGAGCACTGACTTAGTGTAGCGTGCAGGGAGAGCTCTGACTTAGTGTACGGTGCAGGGAAAGCACTGACTTAGTGTACGGTGCAGGGAGAGCACTGACTTAGTGTACGGTGCAGGGAGAGCACTGACTTAGCATACAATGCAGGGAGAGCACTGACTTAGTGTACGGTGCAGGGAGAGCGCTGACTTAGTGTATGGTGCAGGGAGAGCACTGACTTAGTGTACGGTGCAGGGAGAGCACTGACTTAGTGTACGGTGCAGGGAGAGCTCTGACTTAGTGTACGGTGCAGGGAGAGCACTGACTTAGTATACGGTGCAGGGAGAGCACTGACTTAGTGTATGGTGCAGGGAGATCGCTGACTTAGTGTACGGTGCAGGGAGAGCACTGACTTAGTGTACGGTGCAGGGAGAGCACTGACTTAGTGTACGGTGCAGGGAGAGCACTGACTTAGTGTACGGTGCGGGGAGAGCACTGACTTAGTGTACGGTGCAGGGAGAGCTCTGACTTAGTGTACGGTGCAGGGAGAGCACTGACTTAGTGTACGGTGCAGGGAGAGCACTGACTTAGTGTACGGTGCAGGGAGAGCACTGACTTAGTGTACAGTACAGGGAGAGCACTGACTTAGTGTACGGTGCAGGGAGAGCACTGACTTAGTGTACGGTGCAGGGAGAGCACTGACTTAGTGTACAGTGCAGGGAGAGCACTGACTTAGTGTACGGTGCAGGGAGAGCACTGACTTAGTGTACGGTGCAGGGAGAGTGCTGACTTAGTGTACGGTGCAGGGAGAGCGCTGACTTAGTGTACGGTGCAGGGAGAGCGCTGACTTAGTGTACTGTGCAGGGAGAACACTGACTTAGTGTACGGTGCAGGGAGAGCACTGACTTAGTGTATGGTGCAGGGAGAGCACTGACTTAGTGTATGGTGCAGGGAGAGCACTGACTTAGTGTATGGTGCAGGGAGAGCTCTGACTTAGTGTACGGTGCAGGGAGAGCACTGACTTAGTGTACGGTGCATGGAGAGCACTGACTTAGTGTACGGTGCAGGGAGTGCACTGACTTAGTGTACGGTGCAGGGAGACTGCTGACTTAGTGTATGGTGCAGAGAGAGCACTGACTTAGTGTACGGTGCAGGGAGAGCGCTGACTTAGTGTACGGTGCAGGGAGAGCGCTGACTTAGTGTACGGTGCAGGGAGAGCGCTGACTTAGTGTACTGTGCAGGGAGAGCACTGACTTAGTGTAGGGTGCAGGGAGAGCATTGACTTAGTGTAGGGTGCAGGGAGAGCACTGACTTAGTGTACTGTGCAGGGAGTGCACTGACTTAGTGTATGGTGCAGGGAGAGCACTGACTTAGTGTACGGTGCAGGGAGAGCACTGACTTAGTGTAGCGTGCAGGGAGAGCTCTGACTTAGTGTACGGTGCAGGGAAAGCACTGACTTAGTGTACGGTGCAGGGAGAGCACTGACTTAGTGTACGGTGCAGGGAGAGCACTGACTTAGCATACAATGCAGGGAGAGCACTGACTTAGTGTACGGTGCAGGGAGAGCGCTGACTTAGTGTATGGTGCAGGGAGAGCACTGACTTAGTGTACGGTGCAGGGAGAGCACTGACTTAGTGTACGGTGCAGGGAGAGCTCTGACTTAGTGTACGGTGCAGGGAGAGCACTGACTTAGTGTACGGTGCAGGGAGAGTGCTGACTTAGTGTACGGTGCAGGGAGAGCACTGACTTAGTGTATGGTGCAGGGAGAGCATTGACTTAGTGTAGGGTGCAGGGAGAGCACTGACTTAGTGTACTGTGCAGGGAGAGCTCTGACTTAGTGTACGGTGCAGGGAGAGCACTGACTTAGTGTATGGTGCAGGGAGAGCACTGACTTAGTGTACGGTGCAGGGAGAGTGCTGACTTAGTGTATGGTGCAGGGAGAGCATTGACTTAGTGTAGGGTGCAGGGAGAGCACTGACTTAGTGTACTGTGCAGGGAGAGCTCTGACTTAGTGTACGGTGCAGGGAGAGCACTGACTTAGTGTACGGTGCAGGGAGAGCACTGACTTAGTGTATGGTGCAGGGAGAGCACTGACTTAGTGTATGGTGCAGGGAGAGCACTGACTTAGTGTATGGTGCAGGGAGAGCTCTGACTTAGTGTACGGTGCAGGGAGAGCACTGACTTAGTGTACGGTGCATGGAGAGCACTGACTTAGTGTACGGTGCAGGGAGTGCACTGACTTAGTGTACGGTGCAGGGAGACTGCTGACTTAGTGTATGGTGCAGAGAGAGCACTGACTTAGTGTACGGTGCAGGGAGAGCACTGACTTAGTGTACGGTGCAGGGAGAGCGCTGACTTAGTGTATGGTGCAGGGAGAGCACTGACTTAGTGTACGGTGCAGGGAGAGCTCTGACTTAGTGTACGGTGCAGGGAGAGCACTGACTTAGTGTATGGTGCAGGGAGAGCACTGACTTAGTGTACAGTGTAGGGAGAGCACTGACTTAGTGTACGGTGCAGGGAGAGCGCTGACTTAGTGTACGGTGCAGGGAGAGCGCTGACTTAGTGTACGGTGCAGGGAGAGCACTGACTTAGTGTACGGTGCAGGGAGAGCACTGACTTAGTGTACAGTGCAGGGAGAGCACTGACTTAGTGTACGGTGCAGGGAGAGCACTGACTTAGTGTACGGTGCAGGGAGAGTGCTGACTTAGTGTACGGTGCAGGGAGAGCGCTGACTTAGTGTACTGTGCAGGGAGAACACTGACTTAGTGTACGGTGCAGGGAGAGCACTGACTTAGTGTACGGTGCAGGGAGAGCACTGACTTAGTGTACGGTGCAGGGAGAGCGCTGACTTAGTGTACGGTGCAGGGAGAGCACTGACTTAGTGTACGGTGCAGGGAGAGCACTGACTTAGTGTACGGTGCAGGGAGAGCACTGACTTAGTGTACGGTGCAGGGAGAGCACTGACTTAGTGTACGGTGCAGGGAGAGAGCGCTGACTTAGTGTTTGGTGCAGGGAGAGCACTGACTTAGTGTATGGTGCAGGGAGAGCACTGACTTAGTGTATGGTGCAGGGAGAGCACTGACTTAGTGTATGGTGCAGGGAGAGTGCTGACTTAGTGTACAGTGCAGGGAGAGAGCGCTGACTTAGTGTATGGTGCAGGGAGAGAGCACTGACTTAGTGTACTGTGCAGGGAGAGCGCTGACTTAGTGTACGGTGCAGGGAGAGCACTGACTTAGTGTACTGTGCAGGGAGAGCGCTGACTTAGTGTACTGTGCAGGGAGAGCACTGACTTAGTGTACGGTGCAGGGAGAGCACTGACTTAGTGTATGGTGCAGGGAGAGCACTGACTTAGTGTACTGTGCAGGGAGAGCGCTGACTTAGTGTACGGTGCAGGGAGAGCACTGACTTAGTGTACGGTGCAGGGAGAGCACTGACTTAGTGTATGGTGCAGGGAGAGCACTGACTTAGTGTATGGTGCAGGGAGAGCACTGACTTAGTGTACGGTGCAGGGAGAGCGCTGACTTAGTGTACGGTGCAGGGAGAGCACTGACTTAGTGTACGGTGCAGGGAGAGCACTGACTTAGTGTATGGTACAGGGAGAGCACTGACTTAGTGTACGGTGCAGGGAGAGCGCTGACTTAGTGTATGGTGCAGGGAGAGCACTGACTTAGTGTATGGTGCAGGGAGAGCACTGACTTAGTGTATGGTACAGGGAGAGCACTGACTTAGTGTACGGTGCAGGGAGAGCGCTGACTTAGTGTACGGTGCAGGGAGAGCTCTGACTTAGTGTATGGTGCAGGGAGAGCACTGACTTAGTGTACGGTGCAGGGAGAGCACTGACTTAGTATACGGTGCAGGGAGAGCACTGACTTAGTGTATGGTGCAGGGAGATCGCTGACTTAGTGTACGGTGCAGGGAGAGCACTGACTTAGTGTACGGTGCAGGGAGAGCACTGACTTAGTGTACGGTGCAGGGAGAGCACTGACTTAGTGTACGGTGCGGGGAGAGCACTGACTTAGTGTACGGTGCAGGGAGAGCTCTGACTTAGTGTACGGTGCAGGGAGAGCACTGACTTAGTGTACGGTGCAGGGAGAGCACTGACTTAGTGTACGGTGCAGGGAGAGCACTGACTTAGTGTACAGTACAGGGAGAGCACTGACTTAGTGTACGGTGCAGGGAGAGCACTGACTTAGTGTACGGTGCAGGGAGAGCACTGACTTAGTGTACAGTGCAGGGAGAGCACTGACTTAGTGTACGGTGCAGGGAGAGCACTGACTTAGTGTACGGTGCAGGGAGAGTGCTGACTTAGTGTACGGTGCAGGGAGAGCGCTGACTTAGTGTACGGTGCAGGGAGAGCGCTGACTTAGTGTACTGTGCAGGGAGAACACTGACTTAGTGTACGGTGCAGGGAGAGCACTGACTTAGTGTATGGTGCAGGGAGAGCACTGACTTAGTGTATGGTGCAGGGAGAGCACTGACTTAGTGTATGGTGCAGGGAGAGCTCTGACTTAGTGTACGGTGCAGGGAGAGCACTGACTTAGTGTACGGTGCATGGAGAGCACTGACTTAGTGTACGGTGCAGGGAGTGCACTGACTTAGTGTACGGTGCAGGGAGACTGCTGACTTAGTGTATGGTGCAGAGAGAGCACTGACTTAGTGTACGGTGCAGGGAGAGCGCTGACTTAGTGTACGGTGCAGGGAGAGCGCTGACTTAGTGTACGGTGCAGGGAGAGCGCTGACTTAGTGTACTGTGCAGGGAGAGCACTGACTTAGTGTAGGGTGCAGGGAGAGCATTGACTTAGTGTAGGGTGCAGGGAGAGCACTGACTTAGTGTACTGTGCAGGGAGTGCACTGACTTAGTGTATGGTGCAGGGAGAGCACTGACTTAGTGTACGGTGCAGGGAGAGCACTGACTTAGTGTAGCGTGCAGGGAGAGCTCTGACTTAGTGTACGGTGCAGGGAAAGCACTGACTTAGTGTACGGTGCAGGGAGAGCACTGACTTAGTGTACGGTGCAGGGAGAGCACTGACTTAGCATACAATGCAGGGAGAGCACTGACTTAGTGTACGGTGCAGGGAGAGCGCTGACTTAGTGTATGGTGCAGGGAGAGCACTGACTTAGTGTACAGTGTAGGGAGAGCACTGACTTAGTGTACGGTGCAGGGAGAGCGCTGACTTAGTGTACGGTGCAGGGAGAGCGCTGACTTAGTGTACGGTGCAGGGAGAGCGCTGACTTAGTGTACGGTGCAGGGAGAGCACTGACTTAGTGTAGGGTGCAGGGAGAGCATTGACTTAGTGTAGGGTGCAGGGAGAGCACTGACTTAGTGTACTGTGCAGGGAGTGCACTGACTTAGTGTATGGTGCAGGGAGAGCACTGACTTAGTGTACGGTGCAGGGAGAGCACTGACTTAGTGTAGCGTGCAGGGAGAGCTCTGACTTAGTGTACGGTGCAGGGAAAGCACTGACTTAGTGTACGGTGCAGGGAGAGCACTGACTTAGTGTACGGTGCAGGGAGAGCACTGACTTAGCATACAATGCAGGGAGAGCACTGACTTAGTGTACGGTGCAGGGAGAGCGCTGACTTAGTGTATGGTGCAGGGAGAGCACTGACTTAGTGTACGGTGCAGGGAGAGCACTGACTTAGTGTACGGTGCAGGGAGAGCTCTGACTTAGTGTACGGTGCAGGGAGAGCACTGACTTAGTGTACGGTGCAGGGAGAGTGCTGACTTAGTGTACGGTGCAGGGAGAGCACTGACTTAGTGTATGGTGCAGGGAGAGCATTGACTTAGTGTAGGGTGCAGGGAGAGCACTGACTTAGTGTACTGTGCAGGGAGAGCTCTGACTTAGTGTACGGTGCAGGGAGAGCACTGACTTAGTGTATGGTGCAGGGAGAGCACTGACTTAGTGTACGGTGCAGGGAGAGTGCTGACTTAGTGTATGGTGCAGGGAGAGCATTGACTTAGTGTAGGGTGCAGGGAGAGCACTGACTTAGTGTACTGTGCAGGGAGAGCTCTGACTTAGTGTACGGTGCAGGGAGAGCACTGACTTAGTGTACGGTGCAGGGAGAGCACTGACTTAGTGTATGGTGCAGGGAGAGCACTGACTTAGTGTATGGTGCAGGGAGAGCACTGACTTAGTGTATGGTGCAGGGAGAGCTCTGACTTAGTGTACGGTGCAGGGAGAGCACTGACTTAGTGTACGGTGCATGGAGAGCACTGACTTAGTGTACGGTGCAGGGAGTGCACTGACTTAGTGTACGGTGCAGGGAGACTGCTGACTTAGTGTATGGTGCAGAGAGAGCACTGACTTAGTGTACGGTGCAGGGAGAGCACTGACTTAGTGTACGGTGCAGGGAGAGCGCTGACTTAGTGTATGGTGCAGGGAGAGCACTGACTTAGTGTACGGTGCAGGGAGAGCTCTGACTTAGTGTACGGTGCAGGGAGAGCACTGACTTAGTGTATGGTGCAGGGAGAGCACTGACTTAGTGTACAGTGTAGGGAGAGCACTGACTTAGTGTACGGTGCAGGGAGAGCGCTGACTTAGTGTACGGTGCAGGGAGAGCGCTGACTTAGTGTACGGTGCAGGGAGAGCACTGACTTAGTGTACGGTGCAGGGAGAGCACTGACTTAGTGTACAGTGCAGGGAGAGCACTGACTTAGTGTACGGTGCAGGGAGAGCACTGACTTAGTGTACGGTGCAGGGAGAGTGCTGACTTAGTGTACGGTGCAGGGAGAGCGCTGACTTAGTGTACTGTGCAGGGAGAACACTGACTTAGTGTACGGTGCAGGGAGAGCACTGACTTAGTGTACGGTGCAGGGAGAGCACTGACTTAGTGTACGGTGCAGGGAGAGCGCTGACTTAGTGTACGGTGCAGGGAGAGCACTGACTTAGTGTACGGTGCAGGGAGAGCACTGACTTAGTGTACGGTGCAGGGAGAGCACTGACTTAGTGTACGGTGCAGGGAGAGCACTGACTTAGTGTACGGTGCAGGGAGAGAGCGCTGACTTAGTGTTTGGTGCAGGGAGAGCACTGACTTAGTGTATGGTGCAGGGAGAGCACTGACTTAGTGTATGGTGCAGGGAGAGCACTGACTTAGTGTATGGTGCAGGGAGAGTGCTGACTTAGTGTACAGTGCAGGGAGAGAGCGCTGACTTAGTGTATGGTGCAGGGAGAGAGCACTGACTTAGTGTACTGTGCAGGGAGAGCGCTGACTTAGTGTACGGTGCAGGGAGAGCACTGACTTAGTGTACTGTGCAGGGAGAGCGCTGACTTAGTGTACGGTGCAGGGAGAGCACTGACTTAGTGTACGGTGCAGGGAGAGCACTGACTTAGTGTACGGTGCAGGGAGAGCACTGACTTAGTGTACGGTGCAGGGAGAGCACTGACTTAGTGTATGGTGCAGGGAGAGCACTGACTTAGTGTATGGTGCAGGGAGAGCACTGACTTAGTGTACGGTGCAGGGAGAGCACTGACTTAGTGTATGGTGCAGGGAGAGCACTGACTTAGTGTATGGTGCAGGGAGAGCACTGACTTAGTGTAGGGTGCAGGGAGAGCACTGACATAGTGTATGGTGCAGGGAGAGCACTGACTTAGTGTACGGTGCAGGGAGAGCACTGACTTAGTGTACTGTGCAGGGAGAGCGCTGAGTTAGTGTACGGTGCAGGGAGAGCACTGACTTAGTGTAGGGTGCAGGAAGAGCACTGACTTAGTGTATGGTGCAGGGAGAGCACTGACTTAGTGTACGGTGCAGGGAGAGCACTGACTTAGTGTATGGTGCAGGGAGAGCACTGACTTAGTGTATGGTGCAGGGAGAGCGCTGACTTAGTGTACGGTGCAGGGAGAGCAGTGACTTAGTGTACGGTGCAGGGAGAGAGCGCTGACTTAGTGTATGGTGCAGGGAGAGCACTGATTTAGTGTACGGTGCAGGGAGAGCACTGACTTAGTGTACGGTGCAGGGAGAGCTCTGACTTAGTGTATGGTGCAGGGAGAGCACTGACTTAGTGTACGGTGCAGGGAGAGCACTGACTTAGTGTACGGTGCAGGGAGAGCACTGACTTAGTGTATGGTGCAGGGAGAGCACTGACTTAGTGTACTGTGCAGGGAGAGCACTGACTTAGTGTACTGTGCAGGGAGAGCACTGACTTAGTGTACGGTGCAGGGAGAGCACTGACTTAGTGTACGGTGCAGGGAGAGCACTGACTTAGTGTACGGTGCAGGGAGAGCACTGACTTAGTGTACTGTGCAGGGAGAGCGCTGACTTAGTGTACGGTGCAGGGAGAGCACTGACTTAGTGTACGGTGCGAGGAGAGCGCTGACTTAGTGTACGGTGCGAGGAGAGCACTGACTTAGTGTACGGTGCAGGGAGAGCACTGACTTAGTGTACGGTGCAGGGAAAGCACTGACTTAGTGTAGGGTGCAGGGAGAGCACTGACTTAGTGTACGGTGCAGGGAGAGCATTGACTTAGTGTACGGTGCAGGGAGAGCATTGACTTAGTGTATGGTGCAGGGAGAGCACTGACTTAGTGTATGGTGCAGGGAGAGCACTGACTTAGTGTATGGTGCAGGGAGAGCACTGACTTAGTGTATGGTGCAGGGAGAGCACTGACTTAGTGTACGGTGCAGGGAGAGCGCTGACTTAGTGTACGGTGCAGGGAGAGCACTGACTTAGTGTACGGTGCAGGGAGAGCGCTGACTTAGTGTACGGTGCAGGGAGAGCACTGACTTAGTGTATGGTGCAGGGAGAGCGCTGACTTAGTGTACGGTGCAGGGAGAGCGCTGACTTAGTGTATGGTGCAGGGAGAGCGCTGACTTAGTGTACGGTGCACGGAGAGCGCTGACTTAGTGTACGGTGCAGGGAGAGCACTGACTTAGTGTACGGTGCAGGGAGAGCATTGACTTAGTGTACGGTGCAGGGAGAGCATTGACTTAGTGTATGGTGCAGGGAGAGCACTGACTTAGTGTATGGTGCAGGGAGAGCACTGACTTAGTGTATGGTGCAGGGAGAGCACTGACTTAGTGTAGGGTGCAGGGAGAGCACTGACTTAGTGTAGGGTGCAGGGAGAGCACTGACTTAGTGTACAGTGCAGGGAGAGCACTGACTTAGTGTACTGTGCAGGGAGAGCACTGACTTAGTGTACGGTGCAGGGAGAGCACTGACTTAGTGTACGGTGCAGGGAGAGCGCTGACTTAGTGTATGGTGCAGGGAGAGCTCTGACTTAGTGTACTGTGCAGGGAGAGCACTGACTTAGTGTACGGTGCAGGGAGAGCACTGACTTAGTGTAGGGTGCAGGGAGAGCACTGACTTAGTGTACAGTGCAGGGAGAGCACTGACTTAGTGTACTGTGCAGGGAGAGCACTGACTTAGTGTATGGTGCAGGGAGAGCACTGACTTAGTGTACGGTGCAGGGAGAGCGCTGACTTAGTGTATGGTGCAGGGAGAGCTCTGACTTAGTGTACTGTGCAGGGAGAGCACTGACTTAGTGTACTGTGCAGGGAGAGCTCTGACTTAGTGTACGGTGCAGGGAGAGCACTGACTTAGTGTACAGTGCAGGGAGAGCACTGACTTAGTGTACGGTGCAGGGAGAGCACTGACTTAGTGTACGGTGCAGGGAGAGCACTGACTTAGTGTACGGTGCAGGGAGAGCACTGACTTAGTGTATGGTGCAGGGAGAGCACTGACTTAGTGTATGGTGCAGGGAGAGCACTGACTTAGTGTACGGTGCAGGGAGAGCACTGACTTAGTGTATGGTGCAGGGAGAGCACTGACTTAGTGTATGGTGCAGGGAGAGCACTGACTTAGTGTATGGTGCAGGGAGAGTGCTGACTTAGTGTACAGTGCAGGGAGAGAGCGCTGACTTAGTGTATGGTGCAGGGAGAGAGCACTGACTTAGTGTACTGTGCAGGGAGAGCGCTGACTTAGTGTACGGTGCAGGGAGAGCACTGACTTAGTGTACTGTGCAGGGAGAGCGCTGACTTAGTGTACTGTGCAGGGAGAGCACTGACTTAGTGTACGGTGCAGGGAGAGCACTGACTTAGTGTATGGTGCAGGGAGAGCACTGACTTAGTGTACTGTGCAGGGAGAGCGCTGACTTAGTGTACGGTGCAGGGAGAGCACTGACTTAGTGTACGGTGCAGGGAGAGCACTGACTTAGTGTATGGTGCAGGGAGAGCACTGACTTAGTGTATGGTGCAGGGAGAGCACTGACTTAGTGTACGGTGCAGGGAGAGCGCTGACTTAGTGTACGGTGCAGGGAGAGCACTGACTTAGTGTACGGTGCAGGGAGAGCACTGACTTAGTGTATGGTACAGGGAGAGCACTGACTTAGTGTACGGTGCAGGGAGAGCGCTGACTTAGTGTATGGTGCAGGGAGAGCACTGACTTAGTGTATGGTGCAGGGAGAGCACTGACTTAGTGTATGGTACAGGGAGAGCACTGACTTAGTGTACGGTGCAGGGAGAGCGCTGACTTAGTGTACGGTGCAGGGAGAGCTCTGACTTAGTGTATGGTGCAGGGAGAGCACTGACTTAGTGTACGGTGCAGGGAGAGCACTGACTTAGTATACGGTGCAGGGAGAGCACTGACTTAGTGTATGGTGCAGGGAGATCGCTGACTTAGTGTACGGTGCAGGGAGAGCACTGACTTAGTGTACGGTGCAGGGAGAGCACTGACTTAGTGTACGGTGCAGGGAGAGCACTGACTTAGTGTACGGTGCGGGGAGAGCACTGACTTAGTGTACGGTGCAGGGAGAGCTCTGACTTAGTGTACGGTGCAGGGAGAGCACTGACTTAGTGTACGGTGCAGGGAGAGCACTGACTTAGTGTACGGTGCAGGGAGAGCACTGACTTAGTGTACAGTACAGGGAGAGCACTGACTTAGTGTACGGTGCAGGGAGAGCACTGACTTAGTGTACGGTGCAGGGAGAGCACTGACTTAGTGTACAGTGCAGGGAGAGCACTGACTTAGTGTACGGTGCAGGGAGAGCACTGACTTAGTGTACGGTGCAGGGAGAGTGCTGACTTAGTGTACGGTGCAGGGAGAGCGCTGACTTAGTGTACGGTGCAGGGAGAGCGCTGACTTAGTGTACTGTGCAGGGAGAACACTGACTTAGTGTACGGTGCAGGGAGAGCACTGACTTAGTGTATGGTGCAGGGAGAGCACTGACTTAGTGTATGGTGCAGGGAGAGCACTGACTTAGTGTATGGTGCAGGGAGAGCTCTGACTTAGTGTACGGTGCAGGGAGAGCACTGACTTAGTGTACGGTGCATGGAGAGCACTGACTTAGTGTACGGTGCAGGGAGTGCACTGACTTAGTGTACGGTGCAGGGAGACTGCTGACTTAGTGTATGGTGCAGAGAGAGCACTGACTTAGTGTACGGTGCAGGGAGAGCGCTGACTTAGTGTACGGTGCAGGGAGAGCGCTGACTTAGTGTACGGTGCAGGGAGAGCGCTGACTTAGTGTACTGTGCAGGGAGAGCACTGACTTAGTGTAGGGTGCAGGGAGAGCATTGACTTAGTGTAGGGTGCAGGGAGAGCACTGACTTAGTGTACTGTGCAGGGAGTGCACTGACTTAGTGTATGGTGCAGGGAGAGCACTGACTTAGTGTACGGTGCAGGGAGAGCACTGACTTAGTGTAGCGTGCAGGGAGAGCTCTGACTTAGTGTACGGTGCAGGGAAAGCACTGACTTAGTGTACGGTGCAGGGAGAGCACTGACTTAGTGTACGGTGCAGGGAGAGCACTGACTTAGCATACAATGCAGGGAGAGCACTGACTTAGTGTACGGTGCAGGGAGAGCGCTGACTTAGTGTATGGTGCAGGGAGAGCACTGACTTAGTGTACAGTGTAGGGAGAGCACTGACTTAGTGTACGGTGCAGGGAGAGCGCTGACTTAGTGTACGGTGCAGGGAGAGCGCTGACTTAGTGTACGGTGCAGGGAGAGCGCTGACTTAGTGTACGGTGCAGGGAGAGCACTGACTTAGTGTAGGGTGCAGGGAGAGCATTGACTTAGTGTAGGGTGCAGGGAGAGCACTGACTTAGTGTACTGTGCAGGGAGTGCACTGACTTAGTGTATGGTGCAGGGAGAGCACTGACTTAGTGTACGGTGCAGGGAGAGCACTGACTTAGTGTAGCGTGCAGGGAGAGCTCTGACTTAGTGTACGGTGCAGGGAAAGCACTGACTTAGTGTACGGTGCAGGGAGAGCACTGACTTAGTGTACGGTGCAGGGAGAGCACTGACTTAGCATACAATGCAGGGAGAGCACTGACTTAGTGTACGGTGCAGGGAGAGCGCTGACTTAGTGTATGGTGCAGGGAGAGCACTGACTTAGTGTACGGTGCAGGGAGAGCACTGACTTAGTGTACGGTGCAGGGAGAGCTCTGACTTAGTGTACGGTGCAGGGAGAGCACTGACTTAGTGTACGGTGCAGGGAGAGTGCTGACTTAGTGTACGGTGCAGGGAGAGCACTGACTTAGTGTATGGTGCAGGGAGAGCATTGACTTAGTGTAGGGTGCAGGGAGAGCACTGACTTAGTGTACTGTGCAGGGAGAGCTCTGACTTAGTGTACGGTGCAGGGAGAGCACTGACTTAGTGTATGGTGCAGGGAGAGCACTGACTTAGTGTACGGTGCAGGGAGAGTGCTGACTTAGTGTATGGTGCAGGGAGAGCATTGACTTAGTGTAGGGTGCAGGGAGAGCACTGACTTAGTGTACTGTGCAGGGAGAGCTCTGACTTAGTGTACGGTGCAGGGAGAGCACTGACTTAGTGTACGGTGCAGGGAGAGCACTGACTTAGTGTATGGTGCAGGGAGAGCACTGACTTAGTGTATGGTGCAGGGAGAGCACTGACTTAGTGTATGGTGCAGGGAGAGCTCTGACTTAGTGTACGGTGCAGGGAGAGCACTGACTTAGTGTACGGTGCATGGAGAGCACTGACTTAGTGTACGGTGCAGGGAGTGCACTGACTTAGTGTACGGTGCAGGGAGACTGCTGACTTAGTGTATGGTGCAGAGAGAGCACTGACTTAGTGTACGGTGCAGGGAGAGCACTGACTTAGTGTACGGTGCAGGGAGAGCGCTGACTTAGTGTATGGTGCAGGGAGAGCACTGACTTAGTGTACGGTGCAGGGAGAGCTCTGACTTAGTGTACGGTGCAGGGAGAGCACTGACTTAGTGTATGGTGCAGGGAGAGCACTGACTTAGTGTACAGTGTAGGGAGAGCACTGACTTAGTGTACGGTGCAGGGAGAGCGCTGACTTAGTGTACGGTGCAGGGAGAGCGCTGACTTAGTGTACGGTGCAGGGAGAGCACTGACTTAGTGTACGGTGCAGGGAGAGCACTGACTTAGTGTACAGTGCAGGGAGAGCACTGACTTAGTGTACGGTGCAGGGAGAGCACTGACTTAGTGTACGGTGCAGGGAGAGTGCTGACTTAGTGTACGGTGCAGGGAGAGCGCTGACTTAGTGTACTGTGCAGGGAGAACACTGACTTAGTGTACGGTGCAGGGAGAGCACTGACTTAGTGTACGGTGCAGGGAGAGCACTGACTTAGTGTACGGTGCAGGGAGAGCGCTGACTTAGTGTACGGTGCAGGGAGAGCACTGACTTAGTGTACGGTGCAGGGAGAGCACTGACTTAGTGTACGGTGCAGGGAGAGCACTGACTTAGTGTACGGTGCAGGGAGAGCACTGACTTAGTGTACGGTGCAGGGAGAGAGCGCTGACTTAGTGTTTGGTGCAGGGAGAGCACTGACTTAGTGTATGGTGCAGGGAGAGCACTGACTTAGTGTATGGTGCAGGGAGAGCACTGACTTAGTGTATGGTGCAGGGAGAGTGCTGACTTAGTGTACAGTGCAGGGAGAGAGCGCTGACTTAGTGTATGGTGCAGGGAGAGAGCACTGACTTAGTGTACTGTGCAGGGAGAGCGCTGACTTAGTGTACGGTGCAGGGAGAGCACTGACTTAGTGTACTGTGCAGGGAGAGCGCTGACTTAGTGTACGGTGCAGGGAGAGCACTGACTTAGTGTACGGTGCAGGGAGAGCACTGACTTAGTGTACGGTGCAGGGAGAGCACTGACTTAGTGTACGGTGCAGGGAGAGCACTGACTTAGTGTATGGTGCAGGGAGAGCACTGACTTAGTGTATGGTGCAGGGAGAGCACTGACTTAGTGTACGGTGCAGGGAGAGCACTGACTTAGTGTATGGTGCAGGGAGAGCACTGACTTAGTGTATGGTGCAGGGAGAGCACTGACTTAGTGTAGGGTGCAGGGAGAGCACTGACATAGTGTATGGTGCAGGGAGAGCACTGACTTAGTGTACGGTGCAGGGAGAGCACTGACTTAGTGTACTGTGCAGGGAGAGCGCTGACTTAGTGTACGGTGCAGGGAGAGCACTGACTTAGTGTAGGGTGCAGGAAGAGCACTGACTTAGTGTACGGTGCAGGGAGAGCACTGACTTAGTGTACGGTGCAGGGAGAGCACTGACTTAGTGTATGGTGCAGGGAGAGCACTGACTTAGTGTATGGTGCAGGGAGAGCGCTGACTTAGTGTACGGTGCAGGGAGAGCAGTGACTTAGTGTACGGTGCAGGGAGAGAGCGCTGACTTAGTGTATGGTGCAGGGAGAGCACTGATTTAGTGTACGGTGCAGGGAGAGCACTGACTTAGTGTACGGTGCAGGGAGAGCTCTGACTTAGTGTATGGTGCAGGGAGAGCACTGACTTAGTGTACGGTGCAGGGAGAGCACTGACTTAGTGTACGGTGCAGGGAGAGCACTGACTTAGTGTATGGTGCAGGGAGAGCACTGACTTAGTGTACTGTGCAGGGAGAGCACTGACTTAGTGTACTGTGCAGGGAGAGCACTGACTTAGTGTACGGTGCAGGGAGAGCACTGACTTAGTGTACGGTGCAGGGAGAGCACTGACTTAGTGTACGGTGCAGGGAGAGCACTGACTTAGTGTACTGTGCAGGGAGAGCGCTGACTTAGTGTACGGTGCAGGGAGAGCACTGACTTAGTGTACGGTGCGAGGAGAGCGCTGACTTAGTGTACGGTGCGAGGAGAGCACTGACTTAGTGTACGGTGCAGGGAGAGCACTGACTTAGTGTACGGTGCAGGGAAAGCACTGACTTAGTGTAGGGTGCAGGGAGAGCACTGACTTAGTGTACGGTGCAGGGAGAGCATTGACTTAGTGTACGGTGCAGGGAGAGCATTGACTTAGTGTATGGTGCAGGGAGAGCACTGACTTAGTGTATGGTGCAGGGAGAGCACTGACTTAGTGTATGGTGCAGGGAGAGCACTGACTTAGTGTATGGTGCAGGGAGAGCACTGACTTAGTGTACGGTGCAGGGAGAGCGCTGACTTAGTGTACGGTGCAGGGAGAGCACTGACTTAGTGTACGGTGCAGGGAGAGCGCTGACTTAGTGTACGGTGCAGGGAGAGCACTGACTTAGTGTATGGTGCAGGGAGAGCGCTGACTTAGTGTACGGTGCAGGGAGAGCGCTGACTTAGTGTATGGTGCAGGGAGAGCGCTGACTTAGTGTACGGTGCACGGAGAGCGCTGACTTAGTGTACGGTGCAGGGAGAGCACTGACTTAGTGTACGGTGCAGGGAGAGCATTGACTTAGTGTACGGTGCAGGGAGAGCATTGACTTAGTGTATGGTGCAGGGAGAGCACTGACTTAGTGTATGGTACAGGGAGAGCACTGACTTAGTGTATGGTGCAGGGAGAGCACTGACTTAGTGTAGGGTGCAGGGAGAGCACTGACTTAGTGTAGGGTGCAGGGAGAGCACTGACTTAGTGTACAGTGCAGGGAGAGCACTGACTTAGTGTACTGTGCAGGGAGAGCACTGACTTAGTGTACGGTGCAGGGAGAGCACTGACTTAGTGTACGGTGCAGGGAGAGCGCTGACTTAGTGTATGGTGCAGGGAGAGCTCTGACTTAGTGTACTGTGCAGGGAGAGCACTGACTTAGTGTACGGTGCAGGGAGAGCACTGACTTAGTGTAGGGTGCAGGGAGAGCACTGACTTAGTGTACAGTGCAGGGAGAGCACTGACTTAGTGTACTGTGCAGGGAGAGCACTGACTTAGTGTACGGTGCAGGGAGAGCTCTGACTTAGTGTACGGTGCAGGGAGAGCACTGACTTAGTGTACAGTGCAGGGAGAGCACTGACTTAGTGTACTGTGCAGGGAGAGCACTGACTTAGTGTACTGTGCAGGGAGAGCTCTGACTTAGTGTACGGTGCAGGGAGAGCACTGACTTAGTGTACAGTGCAGGGAGAGCACTGACTTAGTGTACGGTGCAGGGAGAGCACTGACTTAGTGTACGGTGCAGGGAGAGCACTGACTTAGTGTACGGTGCAGGGAGAGCACTGACTTAGTGTAGGGTGCAGGGAGAGCACTGACTTAGTGTACAGTGCAGGGAGAGCACTGACTTAGTCATCCAACTATCCATCCTTCTATCCATCTATCCTTTTTTCCATCCATGCCTGCTTTCCTTCCATCCATCCATCCATCCATACATCTATCCATTCTATCCATCCATCCATCCTTCCTTCCATCCATCCATCTATCCATCCATGTATCCATCCTTCTCTCCATCCATCCATGCCTGCTTTCCTTCCATCCATCCATCTATCCATCCATGTATCCATCCTTCTCTCCATCCATCCATGCCTGCTTTCCTTCCATCCATCCATCTATCCATTCTTCCATCCTTCCATGGATCTATGTCTGTGGGCTGGGATTGGCTGCGTTCCCCCAGCATGCATTGCTGCTGGCTCAGTGGTAGCTCCTCCCCTTTCCGGGTACCAGCTGCACACCGCACACCCTCCGGAGGATTTCCAATGCAGATGGTGAAGAATGATCAATAATTGGATCCGTCCGCTGCAATCCGGGATCCGGGAATTCTGGAAGGTAAAGCCGGGAATCTCCCCCCCCCCCCCCCCAATCCTCCTTCTTTGTTCTTCTCCCACCATTCCCATCTATTAATATTCTCTCCATGTCCTCCACTCTGCACCATCACATGGGGGACCCACAGGGGGGCTCCTTGTATACAGAGAGGAGAGCCTTATATACAGAGAGGAGAGCCTTATATACAGAGAGGAGAGCCCTATATACAGAGAGGAGAGCCTTATATACAGAGAGGAGAGCCTTATATACAGAGAGGAGAGCCCTATATACAGAGAGGGGAGCCTTATATACAGAGAGGAGAGCCCTATATACAGAGAGGAGAGCCTTATATACAGAGAGGAGAGCCCTATATACAGAGAGGAGAGCCCTATATACAGAGAGGAGAGCCTTATATACAGAGAGGAGAGCCCTATATACAGAGAGGGGAGCCTTATATACAGAGAGGAGAGCCCTATATACAGAGAGGAGAGCCTTATATACAGAGAGGAGAGCCTTATATACAGAGAGGAGAGCCCTATATACAGAGAGGAGAGCCCTATATACAGAGAGAAGAGCCTTGTATACAGAGAGAGCCTTATATACAGAGAGGAGAGCCCCTTATATACAGAGAGGAGAGCCCTATATACAGAGAGGAGAGCCTTATATACAGAGAGAGCCCTATATACAGAGAGGAGAGCCCTATATACAGAGAGAAGAGCCTTGTATACAGAGAGAGCCTTATATACAGAGAGGAGAGCCCCTTATATACAGAGAGGAGAGCCCTATATACAGAGAGGAGAGCCTTATATACAGAGAGAGCCTTATATACAGAGAGGAGAGCCCTATATACAGAGAGGAGAGCCTTGTATACAGAGAGGAGAGCCTTATATACAGAGAGAAGAGCCTTGTATACAGAGAGAGCCTTATATACAGAGAGGAGAGCCTTATATACAGAGAGGAGAGCCCCTTATATACAGAGAGGAGAGCCCCTTATATACAGAGAGGAGAGCCCTATATACAGAAAGAAGAGCCTTATATACAGAGAGAGCCTTATATACAGAGAGGAGAGCCCCTTATATACAGAGAGGAGAGCCCTATATACAGAAAGAAGAGCCTTGTATACAGAGAGAGCCTTATATACAGAGAGGAGAGCCCCTTATATACAGAGAGGAGAGCCTTATATACAGAGAGAGCCTTATATACAGAGAGGAGAGCCCTATATACAGAGATGAGAGCTTTGTATACAGAGAGAGCCTTATATACAGAGAGGAGAGCCTTATATACAGAGAGGAGCTCCTTATATACAGAGAGAGCCTTATATACAGAGAGGAGAGCCTTATATACAGAGAGAGCCTTATATACAGAGAGGAGAGCCCTATATACAGAGAGGAGAGCCTTATATACAGAGAGGAGAGCCCTATATACAGAGAGGGGAGCCTTATATACAGAGAGGAGAGCCTTATATACAGAGAGAGCCTTATATACAGAGAGAGCCTTATATACAGAGAGGAGAGCCCTATATACAGAGAGGAGAGCCCTATATACAGAGAGGAGAGCCTTGTATACAGAGAGAGCCTTATATACAGAGAGAGCCTTATATACAGAGAGGAGAGCCCTATATACAGAGAGGAGAGCCTTATATACAGAGAGGAGAGCCTTGTATACAGAGAGAGCCTTATATACAGAGAGGAGAGCCCCTTATATACAGAGAGGAGAGCCTTATATACAGAGAGAGCCTTATATACAGAGAGAGCCTTATATACAGAGAGGAGAGCCCTATATACAGAGAGGAGAGCCTTGTATACAGAGAGAGCCTTATATACAGAGAGGAGAGCCCCTTATATACAGAGAGGAGAGCCTTATATACAGAGAGAGCCTTATATACAGAGAGGAGAGCCTTATATACAGAGAGGAGCTCCTTATATACAGAGAGAGCCTTATATACAGAGAGGAGAGCCTTATATACAGAGAGAGCCTTATATACAGAGAGGAGAGCCCTATATACAGAGAGGAGAGCCTTATATACAGAGAGGAGAGCCCTATATACAGAGAGGAGAGCCTTATATACAGAGAGAGCCTTATATACAGAGAGGAGAGCCCTATATACAGAGAGGAGAGCCTTGTATACAGAGAGAGACTTATATACAGAGAGGAGAGCCCCTTATATACAGAGAGGAGAGCCTTATATACAGAGAGAGCCTTATATACAGAGAGGAGAGCCTTATATACAGAGAGAGCCTTATATACAGAGAGGAGAGCCCTATATACAGAGAGGAGAGCCTTATATACAGAGAGGAGAGCCCTATATACAGAGAGGAGAGCCTTATATACAGAGAGGAGAGCCTTATATACAGAGAGGAGAGCCCTATATACAGAGAGGAGAGCCTTAAATACAGAGAGGAGAGCCCTATATACAGAGAGGAGAGCCTTATATACAGAGAGGAGAGCCCTATATACAGAGAGGAGAGCCTTATATACAGAGAGAGCCTTATATACAGAGAGGAGAGCCCTATATACAGAGAGGAGAGCCTTATATACAGAGAGAGCCTTATATACAGAGAGGAGAGCCTTATATACAGAGAGGAGCTCACTGTATACAGAGAGAGCCTTATATACAGAGAGGAGAGCCTTATATACAGAGAGGAGAGCCTTATATACAGAGAGGAGAGCCTTATATACAGAGAGAGCCTTATATACAGAGAGGAGAGCCTTATATACAGAGAGGAGCTCACTGTATACAGAGAGAGCCTTATATACAGAGAGGAGAGCCTTATATACAGAGAGGAGCTCCTTATATACAGAGAGAGCCTTATATACAGAGAGGAGAGCCTTATATACAGAGAGGAGCTCCTTATATACAGAGAGAGCCTTATATACAGAGAGGGGAGCCTTATATACAGAGAGAGCCTTATATACAGAGAGAGCACACTGTATACAGAGAGGAGCTTCTTATATACAGAGAGGAGCTCCTTATATACAGAGAGGAGCTCCTTATATACAGAGAGAGCCTTATATACAGAGAGGAGAGCCCTATATACAGAGAGGAGCTCCTTATATACAGAGAGAGCCTTATATACAGAGAGGAGCTCCTTATATACAGAGAGGAGAGCCTTATATACAGAGAGAGCCTTATATACAGAGAGGAGAGCCTTATATACAGAGAGAGCCTTATATACAGAGAGAGCCTTATATACAGAGAGGAGCTTCTTATATACAGAGAGGAGCTCCTTATATACAGAGAGGAGCTCCTTATATACAGAGAGAGCCTTATATACAGAGAGGAGCTCCTTATATACAGAGAGGAGAGCCTTATATACAGAGAGGAGAGCCTTATATACAGAGAGAGCACACTGTATACAGAGAGGAGCTTCTTATATACAGAGAGGAGCTCGTTATATACAGAGAGGAGCCTTATATACAGAGAGAGCCTTATATACAGAGAGAGCCTTATATACAGAGAGAGCCCCTTATATACAGAGAGAGCCTTATATACAGAGAGAGCCTTATATACAGAGAGGAGCTCCTTATATACAGAGAGAGCCCCTTATATACAGAGAGGAGCTCCTTGTATACAGAGAGGAGCTCCTTATATACAGAGAGAGCCTTATATACAGAGAGAGCCTTATATACAGAGAGGAGAGCCTTATATACAGAGAGGAGAGCCTTATATACAGAGAGAGCCTTATATACAGAGAGGAGAGCCTTATATACAGAGAGAGCCTTACATACAGAGAGAGCCCTATATACAGAGAGGAGAGCCTAATATACAGAGAGGAGAGCCTTATATACAGAGAGAGCCTTATATACAGAGAGGAGAGCCTTATATACAGAGAGAGCCTTATATACAGAGAGGAGCTCCTTATACACAGAGAGGAGCTCCTTATATACAGAGAGGAGAGCCCTATATACAGAGAGAGCCTTATATATAGAGAGAGCCTTATATACAGAGAGAGCCTTATATACAGAGAGAGCCTTATATACAGAGAGGAGCTTCTTAAATACAGAGAGGAGCTCCTTATATACAGAGAGGAGCTCCTTATATACAGAGAGGAGAGCCTTATATACAGAGAGGAGAGCCTTATATACAGAGAGGAGCTCCTTATATACAGAGAGGAGCTCCTTAAATACAGAGAGAGCCTTATATACAGAGAGGAGAGCCTTATATACAGAGAGAGCCTTATATACAAAGAGGAGAGCCTTATATACAGAGAGAGCCTTATATACAGAGAGGAGCTCCTTAAATACAGAGAGGAGCTCACTGTATACAGAGAGAGCCTTATATACAGAGAGAGTAGCTCATATAGAGAGAGGAGCTTATATATATCGAGAAAGAGAGAAGCTGTCTGTAGAGGGGGAGGAGCTGAGTGTAGAGGGGAGGAGCTGAGTGTAGAGGGAGGGAGCTGAGTGTAGAGGGAGAGAGCTGAGTTTAGAGGGGAGGAGCTGAGTGTAGAGGGGAGGAGCTGAGTGTAGAGGGGGGGGAGCTGAGTGTAGAGGGGAGGAGCTGAGAGTAGGGGGGAGGAGCTGAGTGTAGGAGGGAGCTGAGTGTAGAGGGGGAGCTGAGAGTAGAGGGGAGGAGCTGAGTGTAGGGGGGAGGAGCTGAGTGTAGGGGGTGCAGAGTGTACAGGGGGAGCTGAGAGTAGAGGGGAGGAGCTGAGTGTAGGGGGGAGGAGCTGAGTGTAGAGGGGGGAGCTGAGTGTAGAGGGGGTGAGCTGAGTGTAGGGGGGAGCTGAGTGTAGAGGGGAGGAGCTGAGTGTAGGGGGGAGCTGAGTGTAGAGGGGAGGAGCTGAGTGTAGGGGGGAGGAGCTGAGTGTAGAGGGAAGGAGCTGAGTGTAGAGGGAAGTAGCTGAGTGTAGAGGGAGGGAGCTGAGGGAAGAGGAGGGAGCCGAGTGTAGAGGGAAGAAGCTGAGAGTAGAGGGAGGGAGCTGAGTGTAGAGGGAAGGAGCTGAGTGTAGAGGGGGGGGGGGCTGAGTGTAGAGGGGGGAGCTGAGTGTAGAGGGAAGGAGCTGAGTGTAGAGGGGAGGGGCTGAGAGTAGAGGGGAGGAGCTGAGTGTAGAGGGAAGGAGCTGAGTGTAGAGGGGAGGAGCTGAGTGTAGAGGGTGGGAGCTGAGTGTAGAGGGGAGGAGCTAAGTGTAGAGGGGAGGAGCTGAGTGTAGAGGGGGGAGCTGAGTGTAGAGGAGGGAGCTGAGTGTAGAGGGGAGGGGCTGAGAGTAGAGGGGAGGAGCTGAGTGTAGAGGGAAGGAGCTGAGTGTAGAGGGGAGGAGCTGAGTGTAGAGGGTGGGAGCTGAGTGTAGAGGGGAGGAGCTAAGTGTAGAGGGGAGGAGCTGAGTGTAGAGGGAAGGAGCTGAGTGTAGAGGGGGGAGCTGAGTGTAGAGGGAAGGAGCTGAGTGTAGAGGGAAGGAGCTGAGTGCAGAGGGAGGGAGCTGAGTGTAGAGGGGGGAGCTGAGTGTAGAGGGGGGAGCTGAGTGTAGAGGGGGGAACTGAGTGTAGAGGGGGGAGTTGAGTGTAGAGGGGGGAACTGAGTGTAGAGGAAGGAGCAGAGTGTAGAGGGAAGGAGCTGAGTGTAGAGGGGAGGAGCTGAGTGTAGAGGGGGGAGCTGAGTGTAGAGGAAGGGAGCTGAGTGTAGAGGAAGGGAGCTGAGTGTAGAGGAGGGAGCTGAGTGTAGAGGGAAGGAGCTGAGTGTAGAGGGGGGAGCTGAGTGTAGAGGGAAGGAGCTGAGTGTAGAGGGGAGGAGCTGAGTGTAGAGGGAATGAGCTGAGTGTAGAGGGAAGGAGCTGAGTGTAGAGGGGAGGAGTTGAGTGTAGAGGAGGGAGCTGAGTGTAGAGGGAGGGAGCTGAGTGTAGAGGGAGGGAGCTGAGTGTAGAGGGAAGTAGCTGAGTGTAGAGGGAAGGAGCTGAGTGTAGAGGGGAGGAGCTGAGTGTAGAGGGAAGGAGCTGAGTGTAGAGGGGAGGAGCTGAGTGTAGAGGGAAGGAGCTGAGTGTAGAGGGAGGGATCAGAATGTAGAGGGGGAGCTGAGTGTAGAGGGAGGGAGCTGAGTGTAGAGGGAGGGAGCTGAGTGTAGAGAGGGGGAGCTGAGTGTAGAGGGGAGGGTGCTGAGTGTAGAGGTGGAGAGCTGAGTGTAGAGGGAAGTAGCTGAGTGTAGAGGGAGGGAGCTGAGTGTAGAGGGAGGGAGCTGAGTGTAGAGGGAGGGAGCTGAGTGTAGAGGGGGGGAGCTGAGTGTAGAGGGAAGGAGCTGAGTGTAGAGGGAGGGAGCTGAGTGTAGAGGGGGGGAGCTGAATGTAGGGGGGAGGAGCTGAGTGTAGGGGCAGCTGAGTGTAGAGGGGAAGGAGCTGAGTGTAGAGGGAAGGAGCTGAGTGTAGAGGGGGGAGCTGAGTGTAGAGGGGGTGAGCTGAAGTTAGAGGGGTAAGCTGAGTGTTGAGGGAGGGAGCTGAGTGTTGAGAGGGAGAGCTGAGGGGGGGGGCTGAGTGTTGAGGGAGTGTTGAGGGTGGGAGCTGAGTGTTGAGGGGGGAGCTTAGTGTAGAGGGAGGGAGCTGAGTGTAGAGGGGGTGAGCTGAAGTTAGAGGGGTAAGCTGAGTGTTGAGGGAGGGAGCTGAGTGTTGAGAGGGAGAGCTGAGGGAGGGGCTGAGTGGTGAGGGTGGGAGCTGAGTGTTGAGGGGGGAGCTGAGTGTAGAGGGGAGGAGCTGAGTGTAGAGGTGGAGAGCTGAGTGTAGAGGGGTGGAGCTGAGTGTAAAAGGGGGGAACTGAGTGTAGAGGGAGGGAGCTGAGTGTAGAGGGGAGGGAGCTGAGTGTAGAGGGGGGAGCTGAGTGTAGAGGGGAGGGAGCTGAGTGTAGAGGGAAGGAGCTGAGTGTAGACGGGGAGCTTAGTGCAGAGGGAGGGAGCTGAGTGTAGAGAGGAGGAGCTGAGTGTAGAGGGGGAAGCTGAGTGTAGAGGGGAGGAGCTGAGTGTAGAGGAAGGAGCTGAGTGTAGAGGGGGGGAGCTGAGTGTAGAGGAAGGAGCTGAGTGTAGAGGGAGGGAGCTGAGTGTAGAGGGAAGGAGCTGAGTGTAGAGGGAAGGAGCTGAGTGTAGAGGGGAGGAGCTGAGTGTAGAGGGAAGGAGCTGAGTGTAGAGGAAGGAGCGGAGTGTAGATGGAAGGAGCTGAGTGTGGAGGGAAGGAGCTGAGTGTAGAGGGAAGGAGCTGAGTGTAGAGGGGAGGAGCTGAGTGTGGAGGGGGGGGAGCTGAGTGTAGAGGGAGGGAGCTGAGTCTAGAGGGAAGGAGCAGAGTGTAGAGGGAGGGAGCAGAGTGTAGAGGGAAGGAGCTGAGTGTAGAGGGGAGGAGCTGAGTGTAGAGGGAAGGAGCTGAGTGTAGAGGGGGGGAGCTGAGTGTAGAGGGGGGAGCTGAGTGTAGAGGGGTGGAGCTGAGTGTAAAAGGGGGGAACTGAGTGTAGAGGGAGGGAGATGAGTGTAGAGGGGGGGGAGCTGAGTGTTGAGGGGGGAGCTGAGTGTAGAGGGGAGGAGCTGAGTGTAGAGGGAAGGAGCTGAGTGTAGAGGGGAGGGAGCTGAGTGTATAGGGAAGGAGCTGAGTGTAGACGGGGAGCTGAGTGGAGAGGGAAGGAGCTGAGTGTAGAGAGGAGGAGCTGAGTGTAGAGGGGGAAGCTGAGTGTAGAGGGGAGGAGCTGAGTGTAGAGGAAGGAGCTGAGTGTAGAGGGGGGAGCTGAGTGTAGAGGAAGGAGCTGAGTGTAGAGGGAGGGAGCTGAGTGTAGGGGGAAGGAGCTGAGTGTAGAGGGGAGGAGCTGAGTGTAGAGGGAAGGAGCTGAGTGTAGAGGAAGGAGCGGAGTGTAGAGGGAAGGAGCTGAGTGTAGACGGGGAGCTGAGTGTAGAGGGAAGTAGCTGAGTGTAGAGGGAAGGAGCTGAGTGTAGAGGGAAGGAGCTGAGTGTAGAGGGGAGGAGCTGAGTGTAGAGGGAGGGAGCTGAGTGTAGAGGGGGGGGAGCTGAGTGTAGAGGGAGAAGCTGAGTTGAGAGGGAGGGAGCTGAGTGTAGAGGGAGGGAGCTGAGTGTAGAGGGAGGAGCTGAGTTGAGCGGGAGGGAGCTGAGTGTAGAGGGGGGAGCTGAGTGAAGAGGAAGCCAGCGGAGTGTAGAGGGAAGGAGCTGAGTGTAGAGGGAAGGAGCTGAGTGTAGAGGGTGGGAGCTGAGTGTAGAGGGGAGGAGCTGAGTGTAGAGGGAAGGAGCTGAGTGTAGAGGGAAGGAGCTGAGTGTAGAGGGGGGAGCTGAGTGTAGAGGGGGTGAGCTGAGTGTAGAGGGGGGAGCGGAGTGTAGAGGGGGGAGCTGAGTGTAGAGGGAAGGAGCTGAGTGTAGGGGGGAGGAGCTGAGTATAGAGGGGGGAGCTGTGTGTAGGCAGGAACTGAGTGTAGAGGGGGAGCTGAGTGTAGAGGGTGGGAGCTGAGTGTAGGGACGGCAGAGTGTAGAGGAGGGAGCTGAGTGTGGGGGGGGCAGAGTGTAAAGGGTGGTAGCTGAGGTTAGAGGGGTAAGCTGAGTGTTGAGGGAGGGAGCTGAGTGTTGAGAGGGAGAGCTGAGGGGGGGGCTGAGTGTTGAGGGGGGAGCTGAGTGTTGAGTGAGTGTTGAGGGTGGGAGCTGAGTGTTGAGGGGGGAGCTGAGTTTAGAGGGGGAGCTGAGTGTTGAGGGGAGGAGCTGAGTGTTGAGGGGGGAGCTGAGTGTAGAGGTGGAGAGCTGAGTGTAGAGGTGGAGAGCTGAGTGTAGAGGGGTGGAGCTTAGTGTAACAGCGGGGAACTGAGTGTAGAGGGGAGGGAGCTGAGTGTAGAGTGTAGAGGGGGGAGCTGAGTGTAGAGGGGAGGGAGCTGAGTGTAGAGGGAAGGAGCTGAGTGTAAAAGGGGGGAACTGAGTGTAGAGGGAGGAAGCTGAGTGTAGAGTGTAGAGGGGGGAGCTGAGTGTAGAGGGGAGGGAGCTGAGTGTAGAGGGAAGGAGCTGAGTGTAGACAGGGAGCTGAGTGTAGAGGGAAGGAGCTGAGAGTACAAGGGGGGGGGGGAGCTGAGTGTAGAGGGAAATAGCTGATTGTAGAGGGATGGAGCTGAGAGTAGAGGGGGGGAGCTGAGTGTAGAGGGAAGGAGCTGAGTGTAGAGGGGGGAAGCTGAGTGTAGAGGGAAGGAGCTGAGTGTAGAGGGGAGGAGCTGAGTGTAGAGGGAAGGAGCTGAGTTTTGAGGGAAGGAGCTGAGTGTAGAGGAAGGAGCTGAGTGTAGAGGGGGAGCTGAGTGTAGAGGGAAGGAGCAGAGTGTAGAGGGAGGGAGCTGAGTGTAGAGGGGGGAGCTGAGTGTAGAGGGGAGGAGCTGAGTGTAGATGGGGAGCTGAGTGTAGAGGGAAGGAAGGAGCTGAGAGTAGAGGGGGGGAGCTGAGTGTAGAGGGGAGGAGCTGAGTGTAGAGGGGGGGAGCTGAGTGTAGAGGGAAGGAGCTGAGTGTAGAGGGAGGGAGCTGAGTGTAGAGGGAGGAAGCTGAGTGTAGAGGGGAGGAGCTGAGTGTAGAGGGAAGGAGCTGAGTGTAGATGGGGAGCTGAGTGTAGAGGGAGGGAGCTGAGTGTAGAGGGGAGGAGCTGAGTGTAGAGGGGGGGAGCTGAGTGTAGAGGGAGGGAGCTGAGTGTAGAGGGAAGGAGCTGAGTGTAGAGGGAAGGAGCTGAGTGTAGAGGGGAGGGAGCTGAATGTAGAGGGGAGGAGCTGAGTGTAGAGGGGGGAGCTGAGTGTAGAGGGAGGGAGCTGAGTGTAGAGGGGGGAGCTGAGTGTAGAGGGAGGAAGCTGAGTGAAGAGGAAAGGAGCTGAGTGTAGAGGGAAGGAGCTGAGTGTAGAGTGAAGGAGCTGAGTGTAGAGGGGGGGAGCTGAGTGTAGAGGGAAGGAGCTGAGTGTAGAGGGAAGGAGCTGAGTGTAGAGGGAGGAGCTGAGTGTAGAGGGAAGGAGCTGAGTGTAGAGGGGAGGAGCTGAGTGTAGAGGGAAGGAGCTGAGTGTAGAGGGGAGGAGCTGAGTGTAGAGGGAAGGAGCTGAGTGTAGAGGGAAGGAGCTGAGTGTAGAGGGAAGGAGCTGAGTGTAGAGGGAGGGAGCTGAGTGTAGAGGGAAGGAGCTGAGTGTAGAGGGAAGGAGCTGAGTGTAGAGGGGAGGAGCTGAGTGTAGAGGGAAGGAGCTGAGTGTAGAAGGAATGAGCTGAGTGTAGAGGGGAGGAGCTGAGTGTAGAGGGGGGGAGCTGAGTGTAGAGGGAGGGAGCTGAGTGTAGAGGGAAGGAGCTGAGTGTAGAGGGAGGGAGCTGAGTGTAGAGGGAAGGAGCTGAGTGAAGAGGGAGGGAGCTGAGTGTAGAGGGGAGGAGCTGAGTGTAGAGGGAGGGAGCTGAGTGTAGAGGGAAGGAGCTGAGTGTAGAGGGAGGGAGCTGAGTGTAGAGGGAAGGAGCTGAGTGTAGAGGGAAGGAGCTGAGTGTAGATGGAAGGAGCTGAGTGTAGAGGGGAGGAGCTGAGTGTAGAGGGGAGGGAGCTGAGTGTAGAGGGAAGGAGCTGAGTGTAGAGGGAAGGAGCTGAGTGTAGAGGGAAGGAGCTGAGTGTAGAGGGGAGGAGCTGAGTGTAGAGGGAAGGAGCTGAGTGTAGAGGGAATGAGCTGAGTGTAGAGGGGAGGAGCTGAGTGTAGAGGAGGGAGCTGAGTGTAGAGGGGAGGAGCTGAGTGTAGAGGGGGGAGCTGAGTGTAGAGGGAAGGAGCTGAGTGTAGAGGGGGGAGCTGAGTGTAGAGGGGAGGAGCTGAGTGTAGAGGGGGGAGCTGACTGTAGAGGGGGGAGCTGAGTGTAGAGGGGGAAGCTGAGTGTAGAGGGAGGGAGCTGAGTGTAGAGGGGAGGGAGCTGAGTGTAGAGGGGAGGAGCTGAGTGTAGAGGGAGGGAGCTGAGTGTAGAGGGAAGGAGCTGAGTGTAGAGGGAAGGAGCTGAGTGTAGAGGGAGGGAGCTGAGTGTAGAGGGAAGGAGCTGAGTGTAGAGGGGAGGGAGCTGAGTGTAGAGGGAAGGAGCTGAGTGTAGAGCGAGGGAGCTGAGTGTAGAGGGAAGGAGCTGAGTGTAGAGGGAGGGAGCTGAGTGTAGACGGGAGGAGCTGAGTGTAGAGGGAGGGAGCTGAGTGTAGAGGGAAGTAGCTGAGTGTAGAGGGAAGGAGCTGAGAGTACAAGGGGGGGAGCTGAGTGTAGAGGGAAGGAGCTGAGTGTAGAGGGAAGGAGCTGAGTGTAGAGGGAAGGAGCTGAGTGTAGAGGGGAGGAGCTGAGTGTAGAGGGGAGGAGCTGAGTGTAGAGGGGGGAGCTGAGTGTAGAGGGAAGGAGCTGAGTGTAGAGGGAGGGAGCTGAGTGTAGAGGGGAGGAGCTGAGTGTAGAGGGAAGGAGCTGAGTGTAGAGGGAAGGAGCTGAGTGTAGAGGGAGGGAGCTGAGTGTAGACGGGAGGAGCTGAGTGTAGAGGGAGGGAGCTGAGTGTATAGGGAAGTAGCTGAGTGTAGAGGGAAGGAGCTGAGAGTAGAGGGGGGAGCTGAGTGTAGAGGGAAGGAGCTGAGTGTAGAGGGGAGGAGCTGAGTGTAGAGGGGAGGAGCTGAGTGTAGAGGGAAGGAGCTGAGTGTAGAGGGGAGGAGCTGAGTGTAGAGGGGAGGAGCTGAGTGTAGAGGGAATGAGCTGAGTGTAGAGGGAAGGAGCTGAGTGTAGAGGGGGGGAGCTGAGTGTAGAGGGAAGGAGCTGAGTGTAGAGGGAGGGAGCTGAGTGTAGAGGGGAGGAGCTGAGTGTAGAGGGAGGGAGCTGAGTGTAGAGGGAAGGAGCTGAGTGTAGAGGGAAGGAGCTGAGTGTAGAGGGAAGGAGCTGAGTGTAGAGGGGGGAGCTGAGTGTAGAGGGAAGGAGCTGAGTGTAGAGGGAAGGAGCTGAGTGTAGAAGGAATGAGCTGAGTGTAGAGGGGAGGAGCTGAGTGTAGAGGGAAGGAGCTGAGTGTAGAGGGGAGGAGCTGAGTGTAGAGGGAGGGAGCTGAGTGTAGAGGGAAGGAGCTGAGTGTAGAGGGAAGGAGCTGAGTGTAGAGGGAGGGAGCTGAGTGTAGAGGGAAGGAGCTGAGTGTAGAGGGGAGGGAGCTGAGTGTAGAGGGAAGGAGCTGAGTGTAGAGCGAGGGAGCTGAGTGTAGAGGGAAGGAGCTGAGTGTAGAGGGAGGGAGCTGAGTGTAGACGGGAGGAGCTGAGTGTAGAGGGAGGGAGCTGAGTGTAGAGGGAAGTAGCTGAGTGTAGAGGGAAGGAGCTGAGAGTACAAGGGGGGGAGCTGAGTGTAGAGGGAAGGAGCTGAGTGTAGAGGGAAGGAGCTGAGTGTAGAGGGAAGGAGCTGAGTGTAGAGGGGAGGAGCTGAGTGTAGAGGGGAGGAGCTGAGTGTAGAGGGGGGAGCTGAGTGTAGAGGGAAGGAGCTGAGTGTAGAGGGAGGGAGCTGAGTGTAGAGGGGAGGAGCTGAGTGTAGAGGGAAGGAGCTGAGTGTAGAGGGAAGGAGCTGAGTGTAGAGGGAGGGAGCTGAGTGTAGACGGGAGGAGCTGAGTGTAGAGGGAGGGAGCTGAGTGTATAGGGAAGTAGCTGAGTGTAGAGGGAAGGAGCTGAGAGTAGAGGGGGGAGCTGAGTGTAGAGGGAAGGAGCTGAGTGTAGAGGGGAGGAGCTGAGTGTAGAGGGGAGGAGCTGAGTGTAGAGGGAAGGAGCTGAGTGTAGAGGGGAGGAGCTGAGTGTAGAGGGGAGGAGCTGAGTGTAGAGGGAATGAGCTGAGTGTAGAGGGAAGGAGCTGAGTGTAGAGGGGGGGAGCTGAGTGTAGAGGGAAGGAGCTGAGTGTAGAGGGAGGGAGCTGAGTGTAGAGGGGAGGAGCTGAGTGTAGAGGGAGGGAGCTGAGTGTAGAGGGAAGGAGCTGAGTGTAGAGGGAAGGAGCTGAGTGTAGAGGGAAGGAGCTGAGTGTAGAGGGGGGAGCTGAGTGTAGAGGGAAGGAGCTGAGTGTAGAGGGAAGGAGCTGAGTGTAGAAGGAATGAGCTGAGTGTAGAGGGGAGGAGCTGAGTGTAGAGGGAAGGAGCTGAGTGTAGAGGGGAGGGAGCTGAATGTAGAGGGGAGGAGCTGAGTGTAGAGGGGGGAGCTGAGTGTAGAGGGAGGGAGCTGAGTGTAGAGGGGGGAGCTGAGTGTAGAGGGAGGAAGCTGAGTGAAGAGGAAAGGAGCTGAGTGTAGAGGGAAGGAGCTGAGTGTAGAGTGAAGGAGCTGAGTGTAGAGGGGGGGAGCTGAGTGTAGAGGGAAGGAGCTGAGTGTAGAGGGAAGGAGCTGAGTGTAGAGGGAGGAGCTGAGTGTAGAGGGAAGGAGCTGAGTGTAGAGGGGAGGAGCTGAGTGTAGAGGGAAGGAGCTGAGTGTAGAGGGGAGGAGCTGAGTGTAGAGGGAAGGAGCTGAGTGTAGAGGGGGGAGCTGAGTGTAGAGGGAAGGAGCTGAGTGTAGAGGGAGGGAGCTGAGTGTAGAGGGAAGGAGCTGAGTGTAGAGGGAAGGAGCAGAGTGTAGAGGGGAGGAGCTGAGTGTAGAGGGAAGGAGCTGAGTGTAGAAGGAATGAGCTGAGTGTAGAGGGGAGGAGCTGAGTGTAGAGGGGGGAGCTGAGTGTAGAGGGAGGGAGCTGAGTGTAGAGGGAAGGAGCTGAGTGTAGAGGGAGGGAGCTGAGTGTAGAGGGAAGGAGCTGAGTGTAGAGGGAAGGAGCTGAGTGTAGATGGAAGGAGCTGAGTGTAGAGGGGAGGAGCTGAGTGTAGAGGGGAGGGAGCTGAGTGTAGAGGGAAGGAGCTGAGTGTAGAGGGAAGGAGCTGAGTGTAGAGGGAAGGAGCTGAGTGTAGAGGGGAGGAGCTGAGTGTAGAGGGAAGGAGCTGAGTGTAGAGGGAATGAGCTGAGTGTAGAGGGGAGGAGCTGAGTGTAGAGGAGGGAGCTGAGTGTAGAGGGGAGGAGCTGAGTGTAGAGGGGGGAGCTGAGTGTAGAGGGAAGGAGCTGAGTGTAGAGGGGGGAGCTGAGTGTAGAGGGGAGGAGCTGAGTGTAGAGGGGGGAGCTGAGTGTAGAGGGGGGAGCTGAGTGTAGAGGGGGAAGCTGAGTGTAGAGGGAGGGAGCTGAGTGTAGAGGGGAGGGAGCTGAGTGTAGAGGGGAGGAGCTGAGTGTAGAGGGAGGGAGCTGAGTGTAGAGGGAAGGAGCTGAGTGTAGAGGGAAGGAGCTGAGTGTAGAGGGAGGGAGCTGAGTGTAGAGGGAAGGAGCTGAGTGTAGAGGGGAGGGAGCTGAGTGTAGAGGGAAGGAGCTGAGTGTAGAGGGAGGGAGCTGAGTGTAGAGGGAAGGAGCTGAGTGTAGAGGGAGGGAGCTGAGTGTAGAGGGAAGGAGCTGAGTGTAGAGGGAGGGAGCTGAGTGTAGACGGGAGGAGCTGAGTGTAGAGGGAGGGAGCTGAGTGTAGAGGGAAGTAGCTGAGTGTAGAGGGAAGGAGCTGAGAGTACAAGGGGGGGAGCTGAGTGTAGAGGGAAGGAGCTGAGTGTAGAGGGAAGGAGCTGAGTGTAGAGGGAAGGAGCTGAGTGTAGAGGGGAGGAGCTGAGTGTAGAGGGGAGGAGCTGAGTGTAGAGGGGGGAGCTGAGTGTAGAGGGAAGGAGCTGAGTGTAGAGGGAGGGAGCTGAGTGTAGAGGGGAGGAGCTGAGTGTAGAGGGAAGGAGCTGAGTGTAGAGGGAAGGAGCTGAGTGTAGAGGGAAGGAGCTGAGTGTAGAGGGAGGGAGCTGAGTGTAGACGGGAGGAGCTGAGTGTAGAGGGAGGGAGCTGAGTGTAGAGGGAAGTAGCTGAGTGTAGAGGGGAGGAGCTGAGAGTAGAGGGGGGAGCTGAGTGTAGAGGGAAGGAGCTGAGTGTAGAGGGGAGGAGCTGAGTGTAGAGGGGAGGAGCTGAGTGTAGAGGGAAGGAGCTGAGTGTAGAGGGGAGGAGCTGAGTGTAGAGGGGAGGAGCTGAGTGTAGAGGGAATGAGCTGAGTGTAGAGGGAAGGAGCTGAGTGTAGAGGGGGGGAGCTGAGTGTAGAGGGAAGGAGCTGAGTGTAGAGGGAGGGAGCTGAGTGTAGAGGGGAGGAGCTGAGTGTAGAGGGAGGGAGCTGAGTGTAGAGGGAAGGAGCTGAGTGTAGAGGGAAGGAGCTGAGTGTAGAGGGAAGGAGCTGAGTGTAGAGGGGGGAGCTGAGTGTAGAGGGAAGGAGCTGAGTGTAGAGGGAAGGAGCTGAGTGTAGAAGGAATGAGCTGAGTGTAGAGGGGAGGAGCTGAGTGTTGAGGGAGGGAGCTGAGTGTAGAGGGAAGGAGCTGAGTGTAGAGGGAGGGAGCTGAGTGTAGAGGGAGGGAGCTGAGTGTAGAGGGGGGAGCTGAGTGTAGAGGGAAGGAGCTGAGTGTAGAGGGGAGGAGCTGAGTGTAGAGGGAATGAGCTGAGTGTAGAGGGAAGGAGCTGAGTGTAGAGGGAGGAGCTGAGTGTAGAGGGAGGGAGCTGAGTGTAGAGGTGGAGCTGAGTGTAGAGGGAAGAAGCTGAGTGTAGAGGGAGGGAGCTGAGTGTAGAGGGAAGGAGCTGAGTGTAGAGGGGAGGAGCTGAGTGTAGAGGGAGGGAGCTGAGTGTAGAGGGGAGGAGCTGAGTGTAGAGGGAGGGAGCTGAGTGTAGAGGGAAGGAGCTGAGTGTAGAGGGAGGAGCTGAGTGTAGAGGGAGGGAGCTGAGTGTAGAGGTGGAGCTGAGTGTAGAGGGAAGAAGCTGAGTGTAGAGGGGAGGAGCTGAGTGTAGAGGGAAGGAGCTGAGTGTAGAGGGAAGGAGCTGAGTGTAGAGGGAGGAGCTGAGTGTAGAGGGAGGGAGCTGAGTGTAGAGGTGGAGCTGAGTGTAGAGGGAAGAAGCTGAGTGTAGAGGGAGGGAGCTGAGTGTAGAGGGAAGGAGCTGAGTGTAGAGGGAAGGAGCTGAGTGTAGAGGGGAGGAGCTGAGTGTAGAGGGAGGGAGCTGAGTGTAGAGGGAAGGAGCTGAGTGTAGAGGGAAGGAGCTGAGTGTAGAGGGAAGGAGCTGAGTGTAGAGGGAAGGAGCTGAGTGTAGAGGGAAGGAGCTGAGTGTAGAGGGGGAGGAGCTGAGTGTAGAGGGAAGGAGCTGAGTGTAGAGGGGAGGAGCTGAGTGTAGAGGGGAGGAGCTGAGTGTAGAGGGAAGGAGCTGAGTGTAGAGTGAAGAAGCCGAGTGTAGAGGGAAGGAGCTGAGTGTGGAGGGGAGGAGCTGAGTGTAGAGGGGAGGAGCTGAGTGTAGAGGGGGAGGGAGCAGAGTGTAAAGGGAGGGAGCTGAGTGTAGACGGAGGGAGCTGAGTGTAGAGTGAAGGAGCTGAGTGTAGAGGGGGGGGAGCTGAGTGTAGAGGGAAGGAGCTGAGTGTAGAGGGAAGGAGCTGAGTGTAGAGGGAGGAGCTGAGTGTAGAGGGAAGGAGCTGAGTGTAGAGGGAAGGAGCTGAGTGTAGAGGGAGGAGCTGAGTGTAGAGGGGAGGAGCTGAATGTAGGGGGGAGGAGCTGAGTGTAGAGGGGAGGGAGCTGAGTGTAGAGGGAAGGAGCTGAGTGTAGAGGGGAGGAGCTGAGTGTAGAGGGGAGGGAGCTGAGTGTAGAGGGGGGAGCTGAGTGTAGAGGGGGGGAGCTGAGTGTAGAGGGAAGGAGCTGAGTAGAGGGAAGGAGCTGAGTAGAGGGAAGGAGCTGAGTGTAGAGGGAAGGAGCTGAGTGTAGAGGGAGGGAGCTGAGTGTAGAGGGAAGGAGCTGAGTGTAGAGGGAGGAGCTGTGTGTAGAGGGAAGGAGCTGAGTGTAGAGGGGAGGGAGCTGAGTGTAGAGGGGGAGGAGCTGAGTGTAGAGGGGAGGAGCTGAGTGTAGAGGGGAGGAGTTGAGTGTAGAGGGGGGAGCTGAGTGTAGAGGGAGGGAGCTGAGTGTAGAGGGAAGGAGCGGAGTGTAGAGGGAAGGAGCTGAGTGTAGAGGGGAGGGAGCTGAGTGTAGAGGGAAGGAGCTGAGTGTAGAGGGAGGAGCTGAGTGTAGAGGGAGGGAGCTGAGTGTAGAGGGAAGGAGCTGAGTGTAGAGGGAGGGAGCTGAGTGTAGAGGGAAGGAGCTGAGTGTAGAGGGAGGGACCTGAGTGTAGAGGGGGGAGCTGAGTGTAGAGGGAAGGAGCTGAGTGTAGAGGGAGGAGCTGAGTGTAGAGGGGAGGAGCTGAGTGTGGAGGGAGGAGCTGAGTGTGGAGGGAGGAGCTGAGTGTAGAGGGGAGGAGCTGAATGTAGGGGGGAGGAGCTGAGTGTAGAGGGGAGGGAGCTGAGTGTAGAGGGAAGGAGCTGAGTGTAGAGGGGAGGAGCTGAGTGTAGAGGGGAGGGAGCTGAGTGTAGAGGGGGGAGCTGAGTGTAGAGGGAGGGAGCTGAGTGTAGAGGAAGGAGCTGAGTGTAGAGGGGAGGAGCTGAGTGTAGAGGGGAGGAGCTGAGTGTAGAGGGGGAGCTGAGTGTAGAGGGAAGAAGCTGAGTGTAGAGGGGAGGAGCTGAGTGTAGAGGGAAGGAGCTGAGTGTTGGGGGGAGGAGCTGAGTGTAGAGGGAGGAGCTGAGTGTGGAGGGGAGGAGCTGAGTGTAGAGGGGAGGAGCTGAGTGTAGAGGGGGGGAGCTGAGTGTAGAGGGGAGGAGCTGAGTGTAGAGGGAAGGAGCTGAGTGTAGAGGGAAGGAGCTGAGTGTAGAGGAAGGAGCTGAGTGTAGAGGGGAGGAGCTGAGTGTAGAGGGAAGGAGCTGAGTGTTGGGGGGAGGAGCTGAGTGTAGAGGGAGGAGCTGAGTGTGGAGGGGAGGAGCTGAGTGTAGAGGGGAGGAGCTGAGTGTAGAGGGGGGAGCTGAGTGTAGAGGGGAGGAGCTGAGTGTAGAGGGAAGGAGCTGAGTGTAGAGGAAGGAGCTGAGTGTAGAGGGGAGGAGCTGAGTGTAGAGGGGGAGCTGAGTGTAGAGGGAAGAAGCTGAGTGTAGAGGGGAGGAGCTGAGTGTAGAGGGAAGGAGCTGAGTGTTGGGGGGAGGAGCTGAGTGTAGAGGGAGGAGCTGAGTGTAGGGGGAGCTGAGTGTAGAGGGGAGGAGCTGAATGTAGAGGGAAGGAGCTGAGTGTAGAGGGAGGGAGCTGAGTGTAGAGGGGAGTAGCTGAGTGTAGGGGGGAGGGGCTGAGTGAAGGGGGGAGCTGAGTGTAGAGGGAGGGAGCTGAGTGTAGAGGGAGGGAGCTGAGTGTTAAGGGGAGGAGCTGAGTTTTGAGGGGGGAGCTGAGTTTAGAGTGGAGCTGAGTGTTGAGGGGAGGAGCTGAGTGTTGAGGGGAGGAGCTGAGTGTACGGGGGGAGCTGAGTGCTAAGGGGAGGAGCTGAGTTTTGAGGGGAGGAGCTGAGTATAGGGGGTGGGCACAGGGGAGGGATCAATATCTCCTCTGTAATGACAATGGCCTATCTTAGCTTCTCATTTCTCTTCCAGCATCTCCTACTATCTCTGTGAGGTTGCAGAGTCGGTCGGGGGCTCCGGCACCCTTTATTGGCAGATCCTTCATCACCGCCCATGAGAGGTAAGTGGCTTTTCATTTCCTGTGTGACAGTTCAGTGTTTATTGGGGGATGGATGGAAAGGTCACCCTGCAGAGCACCTGCAGAATTATTGTCATGGCTGCCATGTTGGGTGCTGGAGAGCTAGGAGGACTCCGCTCTGTTATAGGAGGACTCTGCTCTGTTTTGGGGGGATTCTACTCTGATATGGGGGAACTCTGCTGTGTTATGGGGGCTCTGCTCTGTTATGGAGGGACTTTTCCCCTCGGGGGCGGTTCTCAGACATGGTGGGTGTGGTCAGGTGCAGAAAAGATGGTCACTTTTAGGACGAAGAATGTGAGCTGGGAGAGAGGGAGAGGGGCACAGGATAATATGCAGACAGGAGAGAGGGGGGAGGGGCACAGGATAATATGGGGAGAGGGGGAGGGCACAGGATAATATGCAGACAGGAGAGAGGGGGGAGGGGCACAGGATAATATGGGGAGAGGGGGAGGGCACAGGATAATATGCAGACAGGAGAGAGGGGGGAGGGGCACAGGATAATATGGGGAGAGGGGGAGGGCACAGGATAATATGAAGACAGGAGAGAGGGGGGAGGGGCACAGGATAATATGGGGAGAGGGGGAGGGCACAGGATAATATGCAGACAGGAGAGAGGGGGGAGGGGCACAGGATAATATGGGGAGAGGGGGAGGGCACAGGATAATATGCAGACAGGAGAGAGGGACACAGGATAATATGGGGAGAGGGGGAGGGGCACAGGATAATATGGGGAGAGGGGGAGGGTACAGGATAATATGCAGACAGGAGAGAGGGACACAGGATAATATGGGGAGAGGGGGAGGGTACAGGATAATATGGGGAGAGGGGGAGGGTACAGGATAATATGCAGACAGGAGAGAGGGGGGAGGGGCACAGGATAATATGCAGACAGGAGAGAGGGGGAGGGGCATATGATAATATGCAGACAGGCGAGAGGGGGAGGGGCATAGGATAATATGCAGACAGACGAGAGGGGGAGGGGCATAGGATAATATGCAGAGAGGGGGAGGGGCATAGGATAATATGCAGACAGGCGAGAGGGGGAGGGGCATAGGATAATATGCAGAGAGGGGGAGGGGCATAGGATAATATGCAGACAGGAGAGAGGGGAGGGGCATAGGATAATATGCAGACAGATCGGCAGACTCCAAAAACAAAACCAGCCGGCTAGACGGCCATACAGAACCAGGACCTCAGGTCCGAACCCAGCGCTCTGCATCCATGCAGAAACCGCTGTCTCCAATAGCATCTAAACACTCGCAGTGCCATGCCGGGTTTCCTTGGAGGAGTCCCTCCTTCCCAGCCTCTCCACAGTCCCCGGCTTATGGAGGAGTCCCTCCTTCCCAGCCTCTCCACAGTCCCCGGCTTATGGAGGAGTCCCTCCTTCCCAGCCTCTCCACAGTCCCCGGCTTATGGAGGAGTCCCTCCTTCCCAGCCTCTCCACAGTCCCCGGCTTATGGAGGAGTCCCTCCTTCCCAGCCTCTCCACAGTCCCCGGCTTATGGAGGAGTCCCTCCTTCCCAGCCTCTCCACAGTCCCCGGCTTATGGAGGAGTCCCTCCTTCCCAGCCTCTCCACAGTCCCCGGCTTATGGAGGAGTCCCTCCTTCCCAGCCTCTCCACAGTTCCCCACTTATGGAGGAGTCCCTCCTTCCCAGCCTCTCCACAGTCCCCCGCTTATGGAGGAGTCCCTCCTTCCCAGCCTCTCCACAGTCCCCGGCTTATGGAGGAGTCCCTCCTTCCCAGCCTCTCCATAGTCCCCGGCTTATGGAGGAGTCCCTCCTTCCCAGCCTCTCCACAGTCCCCGGCTTATGGAGGAGTCCCTCCTTCCCAGCCTCTCCACAGTCCCCGGCTTAGGGAGGAGTCCCTCCTTCCCAGCCTCTCCACAGTCCCCGGCTTATGGAGGAGTCCCTCCTTCCCAGCCTCTCCACAGTCCCTGGCTTATGGAGGAATCCCTCCTTCCCAGCCTCTCCACAGTCCCCGGCTTATGGAGGAGTCCCTCCTTCCCAGCCTCTCCACAGTCCCCCGCTTATGGAGGAATCCCTCCTTCCCAGCCTTTCCACAGTCCCCCGCTTATGGAGGAGTCCCTCCTTCCCAGCCTCTCCACAGTCCCCGGCTTATGGAGGAGTCCCTCCTTCCCAGCCTCTCCATAGTCCCCGGCTTATGGAGGAGTCCCTCCTTCCCAGCCTCTCCATAGTCCTTGCCTTATGGAGGAATCCCTCCTTCCCAGCCTCTCCACAGTCCCCGGCTTATGGAGGAGTCCCTCCTTCCCAGCCTCTCCACAGTCCCCCGCTTATGGAGGAGTCCCTCCTTCCCAGCCTCTCCACAGTCCCCGGCTTATGGAGGAGTCCCTCCTTCCCAGCCTCTCCACAGTCCCCGGCTTATGGAGGAGTCCCTCCTTCCCAGCCTCTCCACAGTCCCCGGCTTATGGAGGAGTCCCTCCTTCCCAGCCTCTCCACAGTACCCGGCTTATGGAGGAGTCCCTCCTTCCCAGCCTCTCCACAGTCCCCGGCTTATGGAGGAGTCCCTCTGCTACTCTATCCCTTTCCTCACATCTCCAGGCAATAAACCGGCTCTCTCCACCAGAGCAATAGATGAAACACGCCAGAGGATACACCATACATGCCAGATGAAACACATAGACGATATATATGATAGATGACCGATGATATATGACAGACCATATATGATAGATGACCGATGATATATGACAGACGATATATGATAGATGACAGATAATAGATGACAGACGATATATGATAGATGATAAATGATAGGTGACAGACGATATATGATAGATGACAGATAATAGATGACAGACGATATATGATAGATGATAAATGATAGATGACAGACGATATATGATAGATGACAGACGATAAATGATATATGACAGATAATAGATGATATATGATAAATGATAGATGACAGACGATAAATGATTGAGGACAAATGATACACTATAGGCAAACTCATAACATCCGAAGAAATGTAACCCCTTGAGTGGTTGGGAATTGAATGGATTGATCAGACAGAAGGAATGAACGTTCTCGCACATCTTTCTCTTGGAGTCGCCATTTTCTGAGTGCGCCATGCCCGGTGATTGTATGGCGTCCCTCCGGTCAGGCACAGGACGCGGCACTTTGCGATGGTAATGATGAAGGAAGGGGAAGCCAGGAGGAGTCGGCAGGCCCAGAAATTATTGTAGAGATTTGTCTAAATTTGTAAATCCGATGAAAGTGAAGGGAGACGTGCCTGGAAATTGCAGCGTTCTTCACACGTGTCACCTGCTGCTTGGATGAGTATTTGCAGCGTCCGCTTCACACACACCTATGATGAGATGAAATCCAGCAGATCCTTCTTCTTCCCGTACAGATGAAGGAGGCTTTGAGGAACGTACGTTGTTCTATGGCACATAATTGTGATATCCGATAGTGGCTCTCCTTCTCTAAGAATCATCAGAACTTGTCACAGCGGCCTCTCCATAATGGCGCACAACATTCATATGGACTCTTATCATTTAATGGAGATTGGCTGCCGCTACTCTGAGCAGTGAGCATGCATGAGATAAACGCTCCATTACCATACAATGAAATGATGGACGCTCTCTTCCCTAGCTTTATAATTGCCATTTGGGACCTTGCCTGACCTCCTGAATAATCGCACTTAGGACGGCAGGCTCCATAGGCCTCCCTGCCCACATACAGAAATCAGGTTGTGTATCTTCTATAGATGAAGTGACGAGGGATGAGCCAATCAGACTGGCCTTCATTCATAGGCTATATGTCAAACTCTGTGTAAATTCCAGAAATTGTAATGTAATCTGAAGTTTATGGGAGGAAAATCTTAGCAGGAGCCCCTTCCCCTTTTTATTAAACACAGAAGTAGCACCCCAATTTGATTACTTTCAATCTAAAAAGTATTTTTGGGAGGGAATTGTGCCTGCAATACTTTTTATGCAGCGGTAATGTACATTTATTGAACTGAATTGAACTGAAGGGGAAGTAGAAGCCACAGCAGATGTAAAAGCTAAAGAACCCAACTTTGTACCAATTGGCCAATGTCTAAACCATTTCAAAGTACAAACAAATAACATTTTGCACTCACTGTATGGCACGTTAAATCAGCATATCTCAAAAGTATAGCTTGTGATCTTCTTTTAGTGCTGTACCCTCTTGTATTGTCCAATGTGAAAACAGAGGGAACTAAAACCCTTTAAAAAACACAACTTCACCTTCCAGAGATGAGGCATTTTTTAATATACAGTATATATATATAAAATCATTTCAGAAACAATAGCCCAAGTACAGTGGCTGGAGAGTATGTGAGCAGCTTTGATTAGGCTGCAATGTAAGAGGGAGAGACGAGGCATTTTGTTTTTCATTAAGCAATAAATATGAGTATATTTCATACACAGTTCCTAGAGTTATTGTTCAGTTTGGCTGCATAGTACTACATGTAAGCAGTTTTACTTTGCCAAAATGTAGGAGAGAGATGAGTGAGGTTTTATAGTGAAATAGCAGTAACAGTTTATTATTTCAGAGACAGAAGCCAGAAATATTGTACAGACTCACTGCACATTATGTAAGCCCTTTTACTAGTCGGCAATTGAAAAAGGAGAGATGAGGCGGGTTTCATTGTGAAATAAAAATTGAAGAGTATTATTTCAGAGACAACAGGCAGAAATATTGCACATACTCATTTCCCACTGTCATCTTTTTTTAATAACCTACAATTTCAGAGGCCAGGCAGATTTTATCATAAAAGAAAAACTAGAGTGTATTATTTCAGAGAAAACAACTGGAAATTCTGTACAGACTGCAAAGTCAGCTTTGAAGCAAGTGGAGTAGGAAGCATTTTGAAAAGGACACGCAGCATGCAGCTTTTTATCCCAAAAATCAATATTTTCCTGTAAATTCGTCAGAGAAAAATAAAGAAATATTGTCCAGGCTTCACAGAAAACAATGCAGCACTTTAAGAAGATGGCATTTTAAAATTGCACTACATACAACACTTCAAGACAAATATCCACAATAAAGTGCATATTGTTTGCTAAAAAAAATGATAGTAAAGTCTACAGATTTCATAAAAAATATTTTAACAATGTAACAATTTAACATGTAGGCCACATGTGATAAAATGCACACCAAGCCACAAAATATAAAGTGGAAATAATTGACTGTAAAAATGAAGGATTATTGTACAAACTCCACAAGCAGAAACTTAATCAATCCTTCCATCCCCCTCCACACTCTCAAACATTGATCCCCAACCTCTGGACATGCCTCCCACCCTCCTCCACTCTCTCAAACATTGAACCCCAACCTCTGAACATGCCTCCTTACCTCCCCCTCCACACTCTCAAACATTGATCCCCAACCTCTGGACATGCCTCCCACCCTCCTCCACTCTCTCAAACATTGAACCCCAACCTCTGAACATGCCTCCTTACCTCCCCCTCCACACTCTCAAACATTGATCCCCAACCTCTGGACATGCCTCCAACCCTCCTCCTCCACCCTCCTCCACACTCTCAAACATTGATCCCCAACCCCTGGACATGCCTCCCACCCTCCTCCTCCACACTCTCAAACATTGATTCCCAACCTCTGGACATGCCTCCCACCCTCCTCCACTCTCTCAAACATTGATCCCCAACCTCTGAACATGCCTCCAACCCTCCTCCTCCACCCTCCTCCACACTCTCAAACATTGATCCACAACCTCTGAACATGCCTCCTTACCTCCTCCTCCACACTCTCAAACATTGATCCCCAACCTCTGGACATGCCTCCCACCCTCCTCCTCCACCCTCCTCCACACTCTCAAACATTGATTCCCAACCTCTAGACACAAATCCTTCCATCCTCCTCCACACTCTCAAACATTGATCCCCAACCTCTGGACATGACTCACACCCTCCTCCACTCTCTCAAACATTGATCCCCAACCTCTGGACATGCCTACTTACCTCCTCCTCCGCCCCCTCCACACTTTCAAACATTGATCCCCAACCTCTGAACATGCCTCCCACCCTCCTCCTCCACCCTCCTCCACACTCTCAAACGTTGATCCCCAACCTCTGAACATGCCTCCTTACCTCCTCCTCCACACTCTCAAACATTGATCCCCAACCTCTGGACATGCCTCCCACCCTCCTCCTCCACCCTCCTCCACACTCTCAAACATTGATCCCCAACCTCTGGACACACCTCCTTACCTCCTTCTCCACCTTCCTCCACACCCTCAAACATTGATCCACAACCTCTGGACATGCCTTCCACCCTCCTGCTCTGCCCTCCTCCACACTCTCAAACATTGATCCCCAACCTCTGGACATGCCTCCCACCCTCCTCCTCCGCCCTCCTCCACACTATCAAACATTGATCCCCATTCTCCGAACACATTTCTAACCCTCCTCCTCCACCCTCCTCCGCACTCTCTCAACCATTGATCCCCAACATTTGTAAATGCCTCCCGCCCTTTTCCTCTACCCTCCTCCTCACTCTCAAACATTGATCTCCAGCCTCTTGACACGTCTCCTGTCCTCCTCCGCACTCTCAAACATTGATCCCTACCTCTGGACTCCTGACCTCCTCCTGCACCCTCCTCTGCCCTCTAAAGCATTGATCCCCATCCTCTGAACATGCCTCCCTTCCTCCTCCTCCACCCTCCTCCACACTCTCAAACATAGATCCCCAACATCTGGACACGCCTCCCGTCCTCCTCCTCAACCTCCTTTGCACGCTCAAACATTCCCTCTGTTAACGTCCCGCCCCTCATGACATCACAGATTGGTGCATGCTGGGTCAGTGACGTGGCGAGGGGTGAGGCTGCCAGGTGACATCACTGGTGTGGTGCTCCCTCGTCCCCCCCCGTCCCCCCTTTCCTGGCCTGCCAGGCTGCATGCTCGGATAAGGGTCTGGTATGGATTTTAGGGGGGACCCCACACAATTTTTTTCTTAATTCAGTCATTGGGTTCCCCTTAAAAACCATACAAGACCCAAAGGGTCTCCCAAGCTGTTTTTATCCCAATTTTTTTTTCATTTACATTTTCTTTTTACAATTTTTTTTTATTTAACTCTCAGTTGGCAAGCCTTAACAACCTATTGACTGTGCGCTTGGGTGGGTGAACATCCAGCTAAGTGCCCAGAAAGTTCAGGTGTTAGGTGAGTACCTGAATGGTTGATTTTTAGGCCGAACTTATGCTTGGCCCAAACTGTTCACCAATCCCAAGTGGTGCCTGAACACTGTAACCCCTCACAGTTACTTTTGCTGGGTGCAGGACCAGGCCCTGCTTTAAAAATTTGGGAAAAAAAATTTAAATACTATGCACCTGTCAACAGGTGCAGAAATAATTGGACCTTGGGTGTTGGTGGTACCCTAAACCAAAAACATTGTTGGAAGCTATCATATTCAATATTCAGGAATAGGATAGGCATCACAGGCAGTCTTCAAGGGATCCCAGAACCCCCAGCAAATTCAATCAGTTACATTAGCATCATGGGCTTGATAGCTGCTGTTGTTCCAGGACTGATTCATTTTGATAAATGTCAGCCAGTCAACAAAGTCTGTGGACAGACGCACTCTTTTATCCGTCACAAAACCTCCAGCAGCACTGAATGTCCATTCAGAAAGCACGCTGGAAGAAGGACAGGCCAGTAGCTCGATTTCATATTGAGCAAGTTCTGGCCAGTGGTCCATCCTTAAGACCCAGTAACCCAGTGGATGTTCAGTTGGAAAGGTCTTCAAGTCTGCTCTTGCTCTAGATAATCCTGCACCATATGATGCAAACTCTGCCGATGGTTGCTTAAACCTAACAGCCCTGGGCGATGAGGACTAAAGAATTGTTTAAAGGCATCGGTCAGCTGGCCGCCTTCTCCACCGCTCCTCCTTTGACCAAGTGAAGCTTTAGAAACACGTTGTCCAGGAAATGGTAACCTCCCTCTGGGTGCTATGGTTCCATCCTCTGATTCTTACATCTTTGGATGCCTGTGTCCCCCACTGGGCACTATGGTTCCATCCTCTGACTCTTACATCTTTGGATGCCTGTGTCCCTCACTGGGCACTATGGTTCCATCCTCTGACTCTTACTTCTTTGGATGCCTGTGTCCCCCCCTAGGCGCTATGGTTCCGTCCTCTGACTCTTACATCTTTGGATGCCTGTGTCCCCCACTGGGCGCTATGGTTCCATCCTCTGACTCTTACATCTTTGGATGCCTGTGTCCCCCACTGGGCGCTATGGTTCTGTCCTCTGACTCTTACATCTTTGGATGCCTGTGTCCCCCACTGGGCGCTATGGTTCCATCCTCTGACTCTTACATCTTTGGATGCCTGTGTCCCCCACTGGGCGCTATGGTTCCGTCCTCTGATTCTTACATCTTTGGATGCCTGTGTCCCTCACTGGGCGCTATGGTTCTGTCCTCTGACTCTTACATCTTTGGATGCCTGTGTCCCCCACTGGGCGCTATGGTTCCGTCCTCTGACTCTTACATCTTTGGATGCCTGTGTCCCCCCTAGGCGCTATGGTTCCGTCCTCTGACTCTTACATCTTTGGATGCCTGTGTCCCCCCACTGGGCGCTATGGTTCTGTCCTCTGACTCTTACATCTTTGGATGCCTGTGTCCCCCAGTGGAAGAAACCACAGCACATGGGGGGGGGGGCTCCCCGAAGTGTTGAATGCTGAAGAGACTGACAGAGGCTGCAGCACTGGAATGGAGGGAAGTTGGTAGACATGGGTGTCAGAAATCAGAAATATAAATGTATATGATCAAAAGTTTCAAAAAACATAAAAGATGATAAAAGCCGTACAGTGGTCACACTTTGTTATATCCCTGTGAAAAGGCGTGACCTCTGTTTAGTTCTGGAGACTGATAGACAGTGCAGAGTACCTTTTATTGAGAGATATATTACATGGGTTCATACTGTATATGGGTTCATACATGATAACCCAATTAGACACTACAATGGATGAGGAGGATAGGATAGGTCACAAAATGCAAATCTAACTGGTGACTTTTATAGCACAGATGCTTTTTCTTCCACATAGATTCACACATGAGGCTCCAGGAGAAGAGTTCCCGCTGCTTCTTTAATAAGAGGTTTTCAAGGACTCCCAATGTAAGCGCACAGTTATTGCTGTGGAGAAAATATCTGATAAAATAGGAACAGATCTGGGCAACACAGTGGCTAAGTGGCCAGTCCTTCTACCTGGCAGCAACTGGGGCTATTGGTTCAAATTCTGAACCTTGACAATACCAGCCTGGAGTTTGCATGTTCTCCCTGTGCCTGTGTGATTCCTAAGATGTGCTGGTAGGTTAAGTGGCCCTAGTATATAATATGAATAATAATGAGGGACCTTAGACTGAGGGTAGGGACTGATAGGAATGTACAGTACATATATATATGATAAGTACCACTGGTCTTCTCCAGGAAAGTGCCCAGAGCTTCCATTGCACATGTGTTCAGGTGATGGTGACCTAACAACCATGCACACAGTTTATAGGACTTGGTTGTACATCGCTACCTATAACAAATGGGTGTCTGGAGACAAGCAGAGCCATAGCTAGGACTGTGGTCTCCTGTCATTCAAGGACTGGCAGAGTTGTGTCCTTTTATTGAAGAGCAGAGAAACAATTTGGTTCAAATGATGAAGAATATTACTTTCTTCAAACTATGGCCCACCAGTTGTTCAGGAACTACAATTCCCATCAATGCCTCATAGGATGTGTAGTTCCGCAACAGCTGGAGGCCTAGTTTGAGGATCCCTGCTTTATACATACCTGTTCTATGAAGAGGAGGTATGTGGCCAGGAGTTAGAAGAAATGAGTCAATCTGGCTGTAGAAGAATTAATAATCCGGCAAACATTATCAGGTGTCTGGAAGCACTTTGAGATTTGTAGATGATTGTTGCAGTGAAGAGGGCTCAGTAAACAGCAACTATTACTGCATTCACATGAATATTGGGCCAATTCACACCAGAAACTGCAAGTTTACTGAGGAATGCACAGTGACATGTATCTGACGTGTATTTTTATGTGACTTGCAGTTCATTTTTCCTAAGCTTTTATTCCCCTTGAGGTCACATCCATATTCTTTCTTCCCTGGGCTTTTATGTGCATTTTTGCACATTTAGATGCATTTTTCAGTTTTCTCCCTCACTCTCCCCCACCCCCTTATCCTCCCTCTCTCCCCCCACCTCCTTATCCTCCCTCTCCCCCCACCCCCTTATCCTCCCTCTGTCCCCCCCACCCCCTTATCCTCCCTCTCTCTCCCCCCACCCCCTTATCCTCCCTCTCTCCCCCCACCCCCTTATCCTCCCTCTGTCCCCCCACCCCCTTATCCTCCCTCTCTCTCCCCCCACCCCCTTATCCTCCCTCTCTCCCCCCACCCCCTTATCCTCCCTCTGTCCCCCCCACCCCCTTATCCTCCCTCTCTCCCCCCCACCCCCTTATCCTCCCTCTCTCCCCCCACCCCCTTATCCTCCTCTCTCCCCCCACCCCCTTATCCTCCCTCTCTCCCCCCACCCCCTTATCCTCCCTCTCTCCCCTTGTCCTCCCACTCTCTCCTCTTGTCCTTCCTCTCTCTCCCCCTTATCCTCCCTCTCTTACCCCCTGGTCCTCCCTCACCCCCCTTGTCCTCCCTCTCTCCCCCTTGTCCTCCCTCTCTCTCTCCCCCTTGTCCTCCCCTCTCTCTCTCTCCCCCCCTTGTCCTCCCACTATCTCCTCTTGTCCTTCCTCTCTCTCCCCCTTATCCTCCCTCTCTTTCCCCTTGGTCCTCCCTCACCCCCCTTGTCCTCCCTCTCTCCCCCTTGTCCTCCTCTTTCTCCCTCTTGTCCTCCTCTTTCTCCCCCTTGTCCCCCTCTCTCTTTTGTCTCCCCCTTGTCCTCCATCACTCCTCTCTCTCCCCCCCCTTGTCCTCCTCTCTCTCTCTCCCCTTGTCCTCCATCACTTCTCTCTCTCTCCCCCTTGTCCTTCTCTCTCTCTCCCCCTTGTCCTCCTCTCTCTCTCTCTCTCCCCTTGTCTCCTCTCTCTCTCTCTCTCTCCCCCTTGTTCTCCATCACTCCTCTCTCTTTCTTCCCCTTGTCCTCCATTACTCTCTCTCTCTCTCTCCCCTTGTCCTCCTCTCTCTCTCCCCCTTGTCCTCAATCACTCCTCTCTCTCTCTCCCCCTTGTCCTCCTCTCTCTCTCTCTCCCCCTTGTCCTCCATTACTCTCTCTCTCTCTCTCCCTTGCCCTCAATCACTCCTCTCTCTCTCCCCCCTTGTCCTCCTCTCTCTCTCTCCCCCCCCCTTGTCCTCCATCACTCCTCTCTATCCCCCCCCCTTGTCCTCCTCTTTCTCCCCCTTGTCCTCCTCTCTCTTTTGTCTCCCCCTTGTCCTCCATCACTCCTCTCTCTCTCTCCCCCCCTTGTCCTCCATCACTCCTCTCTCTCTCTCTCTCCCCTTGTCCTCCTCCTCTCTCTCTCTCTCCCCCCTTGTCCTCCATCACTCCTCTCTCTCTCTCTCTCCCCCTTGTCCTCCTCTCTATCTCTCCCCCTTGTCCTCCTCTCTCTCTCTCCCCCTTGTCCTCCATCACTCTCTCTCTCTCCCCCCCTTGTCCTCCATCACTCCTCTCTCTCTCTCCCTTGTCCTCCATCACCCTCTCTCTCTCTCCCCCTTGTCCTCCATCACTCTCTCTCTCTCTCTCCCCCTTGTCCTCCTCCTCTCTCTCTCTCTCCCCCCCTTGTCCTCCATCACTCCTCTCTCTCTCCCCCCCTGTCCTCCATCACTCCCTCTCTCTCTCTCTCCCTTGTCCTCCATCACTCTCTCTCTCCCCCCTTGTCCTCCATCACTCCTCTCTCTCTCTCCCCCTTGTTCTCCCCCTCTCTCTCTCCCCCTTCTCCTCCCTCTCTCTTGTCCTGCTCTCTCTCTCTCCCCCTTGTTCTCCTCTCTCTCTCCCCCCCTTGTCCTCTCTCTCTCTCTCTCCCTTGTCCTCTCTCTCTCTCTCTCTCCCTTGTCCTCCTCCTCTCTCTCCCCCCTTGTTCTCCCCCCCCTTGTCCTCCTCTCTCTCTCTCCTTGTCCTCTCTCTCTCTCCCTTGTCCTCTCTCTCTCTCTCTCCCTTGTCCTCTCTCTCTCTCTCCTCACCTTGTCCCTCCTCCCTCT